>NC_090266.1:272838321-273147926 GCF_040414725.1 Anabrus simplex
GTTTTTAAAGGAGATCCAAATACGAATTTTCACGTCTGTAACAACTTTAGTTTTTATTAGATGTATGTATTCTCATTCAATTAATTCAATTAATTTTTCAATTCTTTCACCCCCCCCCCCCCTTATTGGATTTTCCGAGAATACGTGTTTCTTTATTTTTAAAGCAGATTGCAAATATCAAATTTCACGTCTGTAACATCTTCATTTTTGAGATATCAGTAGCTTAATTAAAATAATTCAACACCATTTTTTTGAGATAAACTGTAAAAATTCTCATTTTAAAATTTCACCCCTTTTGAGTTCCCCTTAAGTGGAGTTTCCAAACACAAATCACCTATGTTTCTTTAGATTTACAGGAGATTACAAACACCCACTTTTTACGTCTGTAACATTTTACGTTTCCAAGATATTCTGTAGATATAGTCTTTCAAAAATTCACCCAATTTGTCACTCCTGTTTAACCGCCATTAATTGGATTTTCCAAAACTAAAAAATACGTGTTTCTTTATTTTTAAAGGAGATCCCATATACACATTTTCAGTTCTGTAATATCTTTCGTTTCTGAGATATATGTATCCTCATTAAAGGCATTTAACCCATTTTTCACCCTTTTACACCCCTCCTATTGGGATTTACAGGAAACAAAAAATACGTTTTCCTTTCTTTTTAGAGGAGATTCTAACTACCAATTTTTACATCTGTAAATTTTAAAGTTTTAAAATGTATACACACTCATTTTAAAAAATTTACCCTCCCCCCTTTTTACCCCCCAATATTTGGATTTTCCAAAAACGAAAAAATACGTGTGTTTACTTATTTTTAAAGGAGAATCTAAATACCAATTTTCACATATATAACCTTTAAAAATTTTGAGATAGATACACTCATTTTAAAATATTACTCCCTTTTCACCCCCCCCCCCCCAATTAGATTTTCCAGAAACAAAAAATACGTGTTTCTTTATTTTTAACGGAGATCCCAAACACCAATTTTCAGGTCTGTAATATCTTCAGTTTCTGATATATAAGTAGCCTTATTAAAGGCATTCAACCACTTTTTAACCCCTTTTCACTCCTCCTATTGCGATTTTCCGAAAACAAAAAAATACGTGTTCCTTTATTTTTAATGAAGATTCTAAATACCAATTTTTACATCTGCAAACTTTAAAAGTTTGGAGATATAGATTCACTCATTTTAAAAATTCACCCCCTTTTCACCCTCCCATTAATTGGATTTTCCAAAAACAAAAAATTACGTGTTTCTTTATTTTTAAAAGAGATCAAAAGTACCAATTTTCAGGTCTGTAATATCTTCAGTTTCTGAGATATAGGTACCGGTATCCTGATTAAAGGCATTCAACCCATTTTTCCCATTTTCACCCTTTTTCACCCCTCCTATTGGGATTTTCTGAAAAAAAAAATACGTGTTTCCTTATTTTTAAAGAAGATTCTAAATACCAATTTTTACATCTGTAAACTTTTAATGTTTTGAGATATAGAGCAACTCATTTTAAAATTTCACCCCCGTTTTCACCCCGTTAGCGAAGGAATATCCAAAAATCCTCTCTCAGCGAGCACCTACGTATTAATATGAATATATCCCCAAAATTTCATCTCTTTATGTCCAGTAGTTTAGGCTCGGCGATGATGAATCAGTCAGTCAGTCAGTCAGTCAGTCAGTCAGTCAGGACAAGTTATTATATATATATAGATGAACTATTTTTTTCTTGCTCTGACCTTACTACACATAAATTATTGTGACATTTAAAAGTTTTAAGTTTTTATCGTTTGCGTTGCCGTGCTAAGGTGTAAAGATAATGCTGCAATTATACTGACTAAGACTAACGGGCTGTCCATTTTACCTAATTCTATCGCCTATTTAACTATAAACCCAAAGCAAATGAATATCTACAAAGAAAAGGAACTAATATCACACTAGCAATGTAGAGTTCCACAAATTGGGACAAGAGGCTCAAAATATATTCAAATTAACTACAATCTACTATTTACATGACCTAATGTTCACGACCTTCGAAGCTTATTTAAATAGTCATGAAATCCAAATTTTAGATTGTCACAAATGACACAAATGTCTGCAAACATATCCGATGATTAGCATCCTTAAATTTGTTCCAGTTTATTATGTATGCAAGTTCGCACGGTGAAGATTAGTGTTTACCATATTAATTAATTAACGAATTATTTTAATTTTAAAGAGGGGATTACCATGTTTAATCACATGCACATATTTATTTAAAGTATACGGTGTTTCACAACAGTAACAGCATTTAACGTTGAAATTATTAACAATGAGTCTTATCATTGTCGGCAATCACTTCAAAATTACGAAGCATTTATCTTCTTCCACAGTTAAGCATCCGATATCTTAACATTTCACAAAACAATACCAGTGTGTTATGCATTGCCATTTTGCTAATAAATTTCTCTTGTATGGGTCCATTATATTCATTTAATTCCTGATTATACCTGTTCGTCGATTGCGCCTTTAATATTTATTTCTCTCACATATCATCGTAGATTATGTTCCTATCAATAGAGCTATTAACATTCATGAGCATTCGTCCTTTACCAAAAGACGCATTTTAATTATTCGTCGCGGCGCATATATGTCCAGCCGTCACTGGCTCACATCCATATTCAATTAATTTACTATAGCAGTCCTTCACATCAGAGACAGGATTTATTTCACATATTTCAGGGATAGCATACACTCAACATTTTTATCAGCTTCTCTAGCTTTCTATAGGACCTGTCTTCCATCTACCTCAGTATTTCGCGAGTTAACAATGCCTCGGTAACAAAGCCTATATCATAGCCTTTACATCTGCACGTATGATTGCCATCACAATGGTGCATTCTACTCAACAACTAAAATTTACCTGGAGTGTTTTAATTTACTTCCATTTATGTTCGGAAATTCTCATTATTATTATTATTATTACTATTACTATCATTATTATTATTATTATTATTATTATTATTATCATTATTATTATTATTATTATTATTATTATTATTATTATTATTATTATTATTACATTATTAGGATGCTAACTCGACAGTAAATAAAATCAAGCATTATGCTTTAACACATAAATTAGACTTTGACTATTATCCACGAATACCAAAATTTACATGGGAATTTTACACATGCAATTATTATTATTATTATTATTATTATTATTATTATTATTATTATTATTATTATCATTATTCATACACTTCTCCACATGAAATATGGGTAGTAATGGGGCACGGGATGCACCAAGTGCCTTACATAATTAAAGTATTTACACATTATAATACAAACGTTGATGTACAGGTATATACAAAACTGTAGATCACGGGATCTTCATTCTTGAGAGAGGAACGATCGCACAATGTTGCATGTTGACAGGAGGACAGAATGTTACATTATTTTGTAGATGTTCGGTGGAAGACCCAGTTCTCGCAGACTCTTGTGAAGTGTGTGTGGAATGAGGCCGTTGACTGACAGAATCACAGGAACTATTCGTACCAGTTTCATCTTCCAGATCCATTTATCTCTTCTGCAAGTTCTTTGTACTTGGATATTTTTTCACTGTACTTCCGGTCAATGTTGGTGTCATTTGGGATAGCAATGTCAATCATGAAAATCGTCCCAGTTTTCTTGTTTATCAGTATGATGTCTGGCCTGTTATGGTTGACTGTTTTGTCTGTCACTACAGTAGTGTCCCAATAAGGCTTAATCGACTCGTTCTCCAAGAATGGTGTTGGATGGTACTTCTAATAAGGTGTACGCTCCTGAATTAATTGGTTTTCCTGAGCAAGTGCCTGGTGTATGATTCCCGAGACATGATTGTGTCGTCACGTGTATTCTACGGGGGCAAGTACTGGGCAGCCCGCAGTGATATGGTCGATGGTCTCGAGATGAACGGAGCATCGTCTACATTTGTCGGAGAGTACGCTGGTGTCTTTGATGATGTACTTTTTGTAATTTGTAATTGTTTGTAGCTATTACTTGGTCTTGTATAGCAACTGCAAATCCCTATGTCTCCCCAAATAAGCGCCCACTTTGTAACCACATACAAGACGCATTCTTGTCTATGCTCCATTGGTTTAGATTGCTGTAGTATTTTCCGTAAGGGTCTTCTCTTGCCATGTCCTTTCTTTCTCCTGCAGAGATACTTGGTGATTTGTATGTGGGTCAGGGGATACAGAACAGTGTACTTGTCAGCAAGTACTACAGCTTTATGGAGAAGGCTGTTTTCTTGCTTTTTATAGAAGTATCTCCGTAGGTTCTTTATCTGATTCAGGAGCATGACTTGAAGATCCAGTACTCCTCGGCCTCCCGATTTTCGTGGGAGAGTGACCCTTTCCATGCATGAATGGGGATGATGTAATCTATAGGTGGTGAGCAAAGTTCTCGTTTTTCTTTGTATGCTGTCTATTTCTGTAGCAGACAATTTCAGAATTCCGAATGAATAAACAAGGGTTGGAATAGCGTACGTGTTTATTGCTTTAATTTTGTTCTTGGCATTTACGTAGCTGCGCAAAATCTGATGCAACCTCGATGTACATTTATCAGTGAGTTCCTGTTTGATTTTCTTGTGCTCCAGAGTTGTATTCTGAGCAAATCCAAGGTACTTGTATGTCTCTGTTTGTGTCATTCCCTCAATTAAAGATCCGTATGGAGCTCATATGGTTGGGAGTTTGTGTACCGACCACGTTCAATTGTTAGCAGCTTACATTTCTTTACTCCCAACGTCATTCTCACATGAGATGAGTAAGAGTCTATTATATTCAGCAGGGCGTTCATTTGTGTTTCGTTGTGGGCAAACACTTTCAGATCATCCATATAAAACAAATGAGATATTCTGTGTTTCCCCATTGTTATATTTAATATCAAATCCAAAACCAGTAGCTTTTAGAAGATTGGATAGGGGATTCATTGCAAGGCAAAACCACAGAGGACTTAATGAATCTCCTTGAAATATACCACGTTCAACTTTAATTGTGTCGGACATGATAAATTTATTTTCTGTCTTAGTGCAGAGCATTGTCTTCCAATTGTTCATAGTAACTTCAAGAAAATGAATTATGGCAGGACTGATCTTGTACAAATGAAGTACTTCTTTTAACCATGAGTGGGGAACTGAATCAAATGCTTTCTGATAATCTATATACGCTGTGTACAGGTTCCTTTGTGAGTGTATTGCCTGTTGTGTTACAACGGAGTCTATGATTGTCTGTTCTTTGCACCCTAGTGATGACTTCTTGCATCCTTTCTGCTCCTCAGTCAGAATGTTATGGTTGCTGATATGTTTATACATTTCTTCTGTGAGTATGGATGTAAAAAGTTTGTAATTCGTTTGTAGACAAGTTATTGGCCTGTAAGCTGATGGATCTTTAGCATTTCCACCTTCCTTAGGTAGGAGGTATGTAATTCCTGATGTAAGAAATTCAGGACACTCTTCAGGATGATGCATGAGATAAGTGAATTGTTCGGCTATTTTCTTGTGGACGCAAGTGAAATGTTTAAACCAAACATTTTGTATTTTGTCTGTACCTGGTGCTTTCCAACTTTGAGTTCTCCTGACAGCATTACTCACATGGCTTTCTTCTATGGTATCAAAACTCATTTCTGCATAACCATTGGTGTTTTTTTCTTCCTTAATCCATGTTTTGTTTGTATTGTGAACTGTGTTGGTACACCAAATACGTTTCCAAAAGTCTTCCGTGTCCTGCATACTTGGAGGTTCTTCTGCCTTAGTTTGCCGATTTTGCTTGAGCGTTCTGTAGAATTGGCCCTCATTTTTGGAGAAAAGGTTGTTTTGCATTTTCCTAGCTCGAGACTCTTTGTACCTCCCGAGCCTTGCTGCTTTTGCACACAACTTTTGTTTTTCGGTGTCAATGTATTCTTTGACCTTTTCTCTGTGCTCGGGTTCATTTGTGTGGGTGTTGATTTTCCTGAACACATTCCTCAAGTTTCTGTTAGTTTTCGTTTTAGTTTTGTTACAGAGGTATGCGAAAAGTTGACCAATGGTTTTTCTTAGCTCTTGGATATCACTTTGTAATCGACGTTACCGTGGTGGAATGTATTCAGAATCTGCGTTCTTACAAGAGCTTCTGGAGATAGGTATTAGATTTTGGTTGTTCATCCTAACCACAGTTACTGCTGCGCAATGAACGAGGGTGTTTGTTTCCTCTATGCTACTGGATTCTTCTATATACTGCTGTGGGATGTTATTTACAGTACTTACAAGGTTTTTGCTCATTGGTGTTCCTCGAATTTTGGGCAGTTTTGGTCTATAGTTCACTTTGAGACCCACGAACTCCGCCATCGCCTCTTTAAACATGTCTTCAGCACGACGTGCTTCATCAGCACCTGAGAAATCACCAGTTTCTCTTATTTCCACAGATTTGTCTTCCTGTTGTTCTTTTCTTCCAGAATCGTCCTGACGAATTTGAGGCATTGAGATGGAGTTGCCTTCACTGCTTGGCCTCGTAGCTAGAATTTTAGCAGCTTCTTCCTTAAGGTTTTGAATTATTGTGGCAGGGAGTCTGTTGTTGGTTACTATTGCACGTCTTTGGTCTGCAACTCTTTGTTCTGTGACAAAGGAGTACTGAGGGAATTTGTCCACAAACAACCTGTGCATATCTTTCCTGTACGTTGTAAGGTCTTTCTCTAAGTTTGTAGTTATAAATGTAGGAGCGCATTATGAATTTATTCATATCATCAGTCCATTTCATTTCATTATTATTATTATTATTATTATTATTATTATTATTATTATTATTATTATTATTATTATTATTATTATTATTATTAGATCGAGTTTATATCAATCAGACTTCGATCGTCTATCTCACTGCTTTAATCTCTAGCAGAGACACATGGTTATTATAACAAAATCGTCTCACAACTTTTATTATTATGGGTTTTGTCCGGTACGTGAACTCTACTATTTACAAATACATTATATGATGACAATATCGGACAACGCGTTAATCTACAGTCTACATTACTTTACATAATAAATTCGGCATTTCTTTACCTTGCATTGCTGGATGCGAACTGCCTCCGCTGGATCTCGTTAATTCATATTTAGTACTTCATTACGATATCACATTCGTAACACTTGATAAATAAACATTTTAACACTTGTAACACACGAATATTTCACTCTTGATTTTCTTGATGCCTTATTATATAACTTACAAACTAATACAATGAAATTTATAATTACAAAATATTTTTTTGATCAGCGTTTGTATTATGAAATGACCTGATTTCGCTACTGAATTTTTTTTTTTTTTATGATGGGCGCTGGGGATGTCGCTGGGTGAGTCGGCACGCACTTCTTCTAATTATCTGTAAATAAGACAGCGCGTGTCCACTGACCTTGCTTGGACGAGTAGGGTGTTTATTCTTGCTACCTGGATTTCAAGAATTCGTTTACCTCTAACGAGATTCTAATCCATTCTGACAAGTTCCGGTTATTCACTGTCTCTCAAAGCCCTGTCCTCAATGACACTTGCTTCATAGTCTGTAACTGCAGCTAACATTGAGAATTAGTAACATATAACTGCGGTCGTAATTTTACATGTTACCGCTTTGTAAATGACATAAAGTGATCTAATTGTGCGTAAATCGAAATGTTTACATTTGTGAAATACGTCACAATTCGGCAAATTATGTAACTGTCCATTGAGAATGTCTTACACATCGCGGTGAAATGACCTTCCCATACTAGTGATGAAACTGTTCAAATAACATAAACCGGTGAAATAACACATCAATTTGCCAAAAATATAGGCCCGAACATTGTCTCTTGTCTACTATCGTGTAGATAGTTTACAGTGTTCATGCCAAAGTTCCATAGTTGTCTGTGGTATATTTAACACTCACCTCAAATAATCCGTACTCGGCTAATACTTGGAAATAGCGTATCGCGACCGTGCTTCAGAACATCACAACTGAGCATATTAACACTGTTTGACGGAACAAAGAACAATTGAAAGAACACTGTAAACCAGTACGGATGATTGTCATGGATGACTGGAATATTGCTCGCTGATACTGTTTAACTCAGACACTGACTCTGTAGACGGAATACTGAATACTGGGTACGCTGTCGGGTTCGAGGTCTTTTTTTTTGTTCTTACGCCACGCCCCCGCCTGATCCAGGGTAGGGATAGCGGATGGATATGTAGAACACTACGACACCTTCCTTTTCGATATCCATCACTTAATTTAATATTGATTTGTCTTCATCGACTCCGAAAATTAGTGCGATTCAATATACACTGGTAATTCAGGAAATCGATCGCAGAGTTTTATTAAATTTCAGAGGCGTCATCTATGTTAACTGACTTGGCGTAGACACACTGTTCTTTGGCTCGCGTGTTTTCACTTCTGGACGAGTCCACTCCACTCACACTTAAGGCGTAAAGACTCGTATTTAATTAATTATGCAATAATTAATTATGAAAATTGTCTGAAATTTCCTCAATAACATCTTAGTGATGCAAACACAGACACTTTCCTTTAACTCTGTTCGAAATCACGAAATAGACTAATTTGCAGATTTATCACGGTTTAGGCGGTTGTCTCCTGCAATTTCCTGATTGGTTGAATTTTTCTTCAGGCCCGAAAGATGTCTTCCGAACAGGGTTACAAGTTTGTGAGGAGTAGCGGGTGTAGTTCTGTCTCTCTCCCACACTGTTCGTCTCTGTCTTACTTTAAGAAGTGGCACTGCATTGTTTGCCAAACTTCGTTTTCCCACGAGAAGGTTGCAGCCGAAATCTTTCGAGTGGCGCATTAGTTTTATTTGAGGAGTTTATGACCTTTTGTTGATGGTTCTACGAGCCTAACAGGAAGTACGAAGTATATGGGCTGCCACCAAGAGTGTCTGGATGTAACAAGGACTGGAGACTGTCTTCTGTAGACATCCAGTACGTATTTCATGTCCGAAATTAATAAATTTGATTAAATCATTCCTAGGGGAATCGCATTATGGGTTCAATATAAAATAACCTGTCCTGACTGACTGACTGACTGACTGACTGACTGACTGACTCATCATTGCCGAGCCAAAACTACTGGGTATAAAGAAATGAAATTTTGAGTTTCGTATTAGAATGTAGGTGTTTATGAAGGGAGGATTTTTGGATAATCCGTCGGTAAAGGGGTGGAAAGGGGGGTTAATTTTTAAAATGACTGCTTCTATATCTCAAAAACTTAACAGTTTAAAGACATGGTAATAATAATCTCCTTTAAAAGTAAGGAAGCACGTATTTGTTTTCGGAAAATCCCCTTAAGGGGGTGAGAAAAGGAGAAAAAGGTGTTAAATTTTTTATGGGGATACTTATATCTTAAAAACTGAAGATGTTACAGACATTAAAGTTTGCATTTTGAATCTCATTTAAAACTAAAGGAACACGAATGGTTATGTTTTCGGAAAATCCAATTAAGCGGGGGTGGGGGATAAATGAAATGAAAAATGAGTTGAAGTTTTAGTTTGAGGATACTTGTATCTCGTAAAATCGAAGGATGTTACGGACTGGTATTTGGAGTCTTCTTTTAAAAAATGACAAAATCACACACGTACTTTTCGGCGGAGGAGGGGTGGGAGGTCTAATCAACTTAAGAGGTGCGGGCAAAAAGATTTGAATTCTTTTTATGATGACACAAAGAAGAAGTGGACTTAAAACAATACACCCCTTGGGGGTTTTGACCGGGGGTGAGGAATGATGACAAAAATATGCATTTATATGACACTGCTTGATTTATGAAGTTCACATTTCAAATTATATCCTAGGTGTTAAATAACACAACGTTTGAAACATATTTAGCCGCTCAAAGAGTTAAATGTGGGTTAAGATCCGAATAGAAATATATTCATTCCTTCCTCCGGAAACGGTATAACTTACGAGGACATAATTCCAAATATCGTTATATGCTTATATTTTAAATCATATGTGTGAAATATTTTGTTAACGTTCCACCCCTAAAATGTTAAATGAGGTTAGCTCTGTAAACGAAATTATTCATCCGTCCAAAACCGTTTGACGTACAAAGTTGTAATTTTACGATAATGGTCATATTTTATGTCCTAGGTGTAAAATATCGTATATATCGGAATTATTCTCCCGTAATGGGTTTAGATGGTAGTTGACTCTCAAAAACACAATATCCATTCTTCCGAAACCGACACGAACTTATTTGTTATGAATGGTGGTCTTCTATGACCTAGACGTCAATGAATATTTAAAAAGATTCACCCCTTAAGAAATAATTCATTCCTCCATTACTGTTCGACGTACAAAATCAAAATTTCCCAGGTTGGTCACCTTTACATCCTAGATGTTAAATAAGATAGGGTTTGAAACAGTTAACTTCTTCTGTATGGGGTTCAAATTAGTGTTAGGTCAGAAAATAAACAATCATTCCCCCAAAACTGAGGGCTATTTTAGAGGCTCGGCTGAAAGTGGAGTCTCCAAAATGTAAAACTTTGTATAATAACTTTCAGTTAAAAACCGTAGCGAAGCACGGGTATCTTTCTAGTAATCCAAATAAAAGAATGAACGGTTTTAAAATGCAGCGACATGTCATTCGTCCTGTTGGAATGTTTGGCCAATGTTTATCATATTTACATTTAGTACGACCAAAACTTCCGTTGTACTTTGAAGACTAGGAGAACAACAGATATGGAATCTGCCACCTGGGCGACTGCCCTAAATGCAGATCAATAGTGATTGATTGATGTTGCCACTTACGCCTCTACTGATAAAAAGAGGACACTTCCCGGGGACTGCCGAGCTATTTGATAAAACAAATGCAATCATTCCTCGTGAAAATAAACCCTGAGCATTCCTGATAATTCCTGCTTATTTCAGAGATGGTGAACGATATGAAATTCACTATTTCAGTTACACCATCAGTCCCAAGCTAATCGATAAGAATGTTTATTTGCAATCTTTAGCAGTAGTGCTAACAAGTTTAGTACTGCCACTGGTTGATCGCATGCCTATCTTACTTGACCTTTTGTAACATCCTACTATAAAGTGTTATTCATAACTTGAAGGCTACCAGGTGTTCTACTAAAATTCTCCACCATAGTAGGAAGGCTAATGGACGCTAGGACATGATCCTAATGTCAAAACAGACACAGGCTGGATGAGCCTAGATACAGTCAGATCCACGAATCGGAACGTCAGGCAATGCTCTCTGAATATCAATATCAAATTCGTTAGAGAAGAGTTCAAAATTCTAAGACTGAAGTCAGTTAACGTCACTCTACTGAGACCGATATCAGGGAGTAAATTCGCAAATTTAACAGTAACCTTTATTAACTCCATTTCATTACAAAGTGGACTCCAACGTTACTAAAATGCACCAGTATTTCAAAATTTGTAAGTTTTGGGAAATTAAGAACAAAGTTAGAAGGCTGCACTTGACATTTAGAAGCCTCCATATGAATAATGAGTTTAATTAGCAGGAAAATGTATAGCATTACGAAATCCGGCATTTACGGAAATATTATTTACATCCTCACCAGAGAAGGTCACTAAATAATCCCTGTGGCGGCTTTTGTCTAATAGCATTAGGAACAGAATAATTGTTCATATCCTTCGTTATTATAACATCTACGGGAACAAATTCTTGTCTTGTGGATGGTATGTTATGCATTCTAGAACCCCTTATCTTCCTAAACACTATTCGTGACCTATCCATTGTTATAAATGTTAACAAAACTCGCTATAAAAATTAGTTCATCATAAAACTCAGTAAAATATAGGGATTTCTAATCTCAGCAATTGAAACTTAGTAAACACAAGTCACTGCCTTCTGTACGTGCAGTGCTATCATCTTTATGCACAGTGAGAAAGAAAAAAAAACATTATTTTAAAAGGTTCCATGCAAAATTAGAAGAAAATCATGTGGAATACGACATAAGGACACCTAATGTATGCCATTACCGTAAAAAGGGGCGTGGTTCTCTCCATTGCTAACTCATATTTAATTGTTATTAGGCACTTCCCTGCAAGATATCTCTACGAAAAGTTGGAATTGTATTCTTTCGGCTGTGACGCTTCAAATATAAAATGCCATTGTTATGATTTTTCATTGACATCCCCCTTAACTAGGCTAGTCGCTGTGAACATTTAGACACTTTCTTCTTCGAGGCAAACAGACAGTGAATACAACCACTCACGCCCGTTATCAGTGCTAAGTCACTGTATGAAAGAATGCAGTGTATCAAAAAATCGATCACATTTTCTGTTAAAGTAATGCGGCCTAAAGGTAATTTCGTATTCACTTTATGTCGTTAACCAAATGTTGAAGCATTAATGTGGATTGACCATCTGTTTCCAATTTTCTTATAAATTACTTAAGTTGAGAACCAAGTTGCTCGAAATGTACAATGTTAATGTTCCCACGTCACTGACATCTGGCAGAGTTTACTATTTCTAAATAGGATTGGAAATACCACATAGAATTATTTAACTTTGGGTTTTCTTGTAGTCCTCATTAGGAGTAATACACTGCCTGACAACAAAAGTTAAGCACCCAGAAGAAGTGGTTGAAAGTGAATGAAACTACATATGCTGAAAGACCATGTGCCTTTATTGAACTGATTACGATATGGGATGAAAGAGACAAGGCCGTTGGCAGTTACAGGTGGAACGTTGGCGCCAGGTCAGTAGTGTGTCGCACCCCACTGGACACAATGCATGCCCTTATGCTGTTCGGAATTGTGTCAAACAGCCATTAGATCCTCTCCTGAGGCAAATTCGTCCACAGGTGTTGCAGCTGTCCTTCCAGATCCTGCAGGTTGGTACTGGGACGGAGTCTCCTTCTAATGTCATCCCACACGTGTTCAGTGATGGAGAGGTCCTGGGATCTTGCTGCCAACAGGAGGACATCAACATGCTCTAGGCAGTCCGTAGACACACGTGTTGTGTGTCGACATGCATTATCTTGTTGGAACACTGTCCCAGGGTGCTGTGTCGAAGCACTACGTGACCTGAACGCTTATCCTATGACTGCCCACACCATGACGCCAGGAATTACACCTGTGTGTCTTTCTACAATACGGGCAGGATTTTCCCTCTGCCCTCGACGCCGCCAAACCCGCACACGATGGTAATCGGAAGTTATGGAGAAGTGGGACTCTTCACTGATCATAATGCGACGCCCGTCATCCTCTGTCCATGCCTTGTGGGCAAGGCACCAGTCCAAACGCAGGCGTTGGTGTTCTGGTGTGAATGGCAACAGAAGCACGGGGCGGTAGGACCCCAATCTGGCGGATGCGAATCGTCTAGACACTGTGCGGGAACTCACAGAATGTTGTAGAGTCTCCAGTACATGTTCGCGGATGGCGGGTGCCAAAGTTATGGGATCCCGCAATGCTTGGCGCACCATACGACGGTCCTCCGTCGGGGTGGTGTTTCTTGGTCGACTCGAACCTGCACTACGAGATTGGGTGCCCCCAAGTACCCATTGAGTCCAACATCGAGCCACTGTGACATCTGAATGTCCCACATGCCTGGCAATTTCACGATATGACCAACCAGCTTCATCTGGTTCCACAATTAGGCCTCTGTCAAATGCTGTCAGTTGGTGGATAGTTTGCCTAATGCGTCTGCGAGGCATCATGGGTGCTTCGTACTGTACATAGTCCTCTCTGCACGTCTGACTCACAGCAGTTGACTGGTACAGCTCACCAACAATAGGACATTGCTATCACGAATACACTATGAAGGGCGTTCCACACGTTACAGATCCTTGTAAGTCTAATCATTTACTCACACATCAATGGTATGCGTGTATCCGAAATGGGATAATATTGGACTACTCCTTCTGGGTGCTTAACTTGATTGTCAGGCATTATATTTATGTGTAAATTATTATTAATGTTCATATACGTTCAAAATGGTATACATTTCAAATTGAATATTCATAATGAAAATATTTAGGGGGAATGTGAAGTAGTTATTAAGAGCAGACGTGTAATTTAAATATAATGAATGCATCAACAGTCAAGTGAAACGGATATTTCAAGTTTGAATTATTTAAGGATAATGGCGGGTGTGTACAATAACCTAGATACACTTCTTGAGCTAGGGGTACACACAGATCCCAATCATGATATTACGGGTTCACCAAAAAAGGACAAAAGATTGACTCGTTCACGAAGCTAATTATTTAAGTAATTTTATTGGGTTGTAGCCCGTTCCAAAATCTTTATAACATTTCTATATGCTTCATAAGTAATATCTAATGCAGGGCCTCTCAAACACCCAAAATCTCACGCGTACAAACTGAGGTGCAACGTTCCAGTGCACAGTGCATCGGTCCCACTCGGCTCGGCTCGGACCAACGCTTCGTCTCTGGGCTACTCGGCCAAGCTTGGCTCAACTCGGCTCAACTCAGCTTGGATTTGGAGGCGCTACGGAGCAAGTGAGAAGAGAGAGACAGGCGGAGAGAGCGAGACAGGCGTGGGGAAAGAGAGAGACAGCGCTATTGATCCAAATCGAGGAGTGGGGATCTGCACTCTGGTAAACCAAGAGAAGTCGTCTTTTGCACAGTGCACAGTGCTGCATGCACTCTGAGAGGCCCTGATATAATGTAACTGAACAACTTTTCTACACAGCTCCTCATTGAGTTTTCGCTTCAAGCTATTACTATTTTGACATTGATCTTAGTTCTTGAGAAACATAACCTCATTTTTTGTACAGTAGGTGCCACGTGAAGGATAAAAATGTCATAACTGTAGTTGTTTCATCCGACATTCTACATTCTGTATTGAAAACTCTGTTACAATGATGTCAGTGGTACTATAAAAATTGTTAAAGATGAGAGTTAAGACCGTAATTGAAACCATCGTGGTTTGATTGTTGGCTACCGTTGTCTGAACTTTCTGAACCTTGTGCAGGCTATTGACCATTTTCAGAAATCCCAGTAGTGGATATACAACCCAATTCTGTTCTCAGGTACTCTCACGAAGCTGACTCCCAAACTACTGGCTTTGTGCAGGGCCAACGAGTGTCTGTTAACAATATGTTATTTCTATGTTACGAACGTTGTGGGGAAAGCTCAAGAAACGTACCCATGATCGTCTTTGGTACAACTTTTAAGTAATTAACATGTTCCTGATCTGGATTGCTCTTGGCAACCGATCACATTCAACTACTCTAATGCATGTGGACGAAATACTGAATTATTTTTTGGAAGCGGAAATAGCACCTGTTTGAACAGACACTCCTCAGTTGTGACGGATGTAGTTGGTGGTACATCAAAACAGCAGACTATGTTTCCATTATCTGGAAAAGGCGGGATAATGTCAACATAAACAAATAAGGTGCATTTACCTTTTCACGGTAAGAAACAAACTAGTCCTAGAGTAAGACGGATAATTTTACTCACAGAGAAATATATATCTTTAGGTTTTTCAGGCGGTCAAACCTAATTTATGAATAAATAAAGTTTAGAAAATACCCGAAATATAAATCATAAATAAGAGATGGTAATTGAGAAAAGAAAGCACTTAATTGAAATATAATGATATGCTTCCTTGTTGTAAGAACATCTTCAGATTCTATCGAATCACATAATCATTTTGTATATATAAATTACTAGCAAGATACCCGTGCTTCGCTACGGTATTATACTGAAATTTGTAATTGAATGCTTATTGTTTTAGATATATAATCCGCCCAAATTCGCGATCTGATTCCTTTTCTGCGAGAATCCGCCAAAATTCGCGATCTGTCTCGTTTTTAATAGGTTACGGCAAGTTTCTTCCCATTTTTCAATCTTTCTTTCCAGCAATCGATTTCGTACTTCCCGGGCTAGGTCCAGGTATTCCACCCAGTTAGTTGGGTCCCTAAATCTTTGCCATCTTTCCCTATAAGCATTTTTAATATGGATCAAATCCTTCAGGGGATCTGTCGTGGTGTCGTCTTGAGTGCCTTGGCGGTAGTCTACTGAACCCGCGGCCGGACTGCATTCTTAGTCATTAGACGTCCAGGACCCGTTTCCAGCGTGGGCGGCACATGTGACGACGGTCCAGATTATTATTATTATTATTATTATTATTATTTTTATTATTATTATTATTATTATTATTATTATTATTATTATTATTATTATTATTATTATTATTATTATTATTATTATTATTATATGTTCTGGACCCCACAGCAATATGCCAGACCGCTACTTGGCGGTAAATTACATCTGCTGCCATTGTCATTGTTGACAATGTGACCAGCACCATTGTCGCGCGTAGGCAAGTGTGCGGGATTTCTGGCGATACGAATGACATACCTCCGTGTATTATTGACCTTATTATAGAGGTGAACAATTTGAAGGCCAATCTCATTCCTACCCATTATTTCAAATGTGTTTAAATTTTTATTTATATGCCGGGAGAATCTACTGTAATCTAAGAACGTTCTCCGAAGGAAAAGATGGCTGTTGAAAACGAACCCAGGAAAGATTAAAAATGATCGGTTTATGATCAGAATAAGTACATCGAAAGTCTACAGCCTGTTTCCTATCATTCGACAGGATCAGAGATGGAATGAATAAAGCCCAATCTAGCGGCGACCATAGGAATTGTGCCGGCTGCCGAAGCTCCCCTCTGGGGCAATGATCGATGAGTGACAAATGAAATGAAATATTGTACGGTGTTGCTGGAATGAATGATGACAGGGAAAGCCGGAGTATCCGGAGAAAAACCTGTCCCGCCTCCATTTTGTCCAGCACGAATGTCACATGGAGTGACCGGGATTTGAAACACGGAACCCAGCTGTGAGAGACTGGCGCGCTGCCGCCTGAGCAACGGAGGCTCCTTATAAGTACATTATGAACAGTAAAATCAATTGGTCTCACCTTCTTTTACATCCCACCGCCGTTAAGTTTATTTACCCCCCCCCCAAAAAAAAAAAGAAAACTAAAAGAAGGCGTGTTTCTTTATGTTTAATGGAGATTCCAAATACCAATGTTCACGTTTATTACCTTCAGTTTTGAGATATATGTATCCCCTTAAAAATAATTCACTTTTTTTAACTTCCTTTCACACTAATCCCCCTCCCTTAAAAAGTGATATTAAGGCAAAGAATACTTGTTCCTTTAATAGGATAGATCTTCTAAATACCAGTTATCACCACTCTAACCTCTTCAGTTTTTGATTTATAGGTCCTCATGAAAGGAATTCAACTCCTTTTCACTGCCGACCCCCCCCCCAAGATTGTTTACCCCAAAAACGCGCTTTTCTTTGTTTTTAATGGAGATCAAAATACCAATTTTCACGCCTGTAACAACTTTAGTTTTTATTAGATGTATGTATTCTCATACAATTAAGTCAATTAATTTTTTCAATCCTTTAAACCCCCAAACCCCATTCATTGGATTTTCCGAGAATACGTGTTTGTTTACTTTTAAAGCAGATTCCAGAAATAAAATTTCACGTGTGTAACATCTTCATTTTTGAGATATCAGTAGCCTAATTAAAATAATTCGACACCATTTTCAGTCACTTTTACCCCCCCCCCCACTACCCAAGTGGTATATACGAAAACTAAAAATACACGTTTCTTTATTTTAATAGAATAAAAATATTACCATTTTTCACTTGTGTAACATGTTAAGTTTTTGGAGATATACTGTAGAAATTCTCATTTTAAAATTTCACCCCTTTTTAGTTCCCCTTAAGTGGTGTTTCCAAAGACAAATCACCTATGTTTCTTTACACTTACAGGAGATTCCAAATACCCACTTTTTACGTCTGTAACATTTTACGCTTCTCAGATATTCTGTAGATATAGTCTTTCAAAAAATTCACCCCAATTTGCCACTCCTGTTTAACCGCCACTTATTGAATTTTCCAAAAGCAAAAGTATACCTGTTTCTTTATTTTTAAAAGAGATCCCATTTACAAATTTTCAGTTCTGTAATATCTTCAGTTTCTGAGATATATGTATCCTCATTAAAGTCATTCAACCCATTATTCACCCTTTTACACCCCTCCTATTGGGATTTAGAGAAAACAAAGAAATACGTGTTCCTTTATTTTTTAAGGGAGATTCTAAACACCAGTTTTACATCTGTAAACGTTTAAAGTTTTAATATGTAGACACACTCATTTTAAAAATTCACCCCCCACCTTTTCACCCCCCATTATTTGGATTCTTCAAAAACGGAAAAGATACCTGTTTCTTTATTTTTAAAGTAGATCCCAAATAACAATTTTCAGGTCTGTAATATCTTCAGTTTCTAAGATATAAGTATTCTCTTTAAAGGCATTCAACCCATTTTTCACCCCTTTTCACCCCTCCTATTGGGATTTTCCGAAAACAAAAAATGCGTGTTCCTTTATTTTTAATGAAGATTCTAAATACCAAGTTTTACATCTCTGAACTTTAAAACTTTTGAGATATAGATGCACTTATTATAAAAATTCACCCCCCTTTTCGCCCTCGCATTAATTGGATTTTCCAAAAACAAAAAAATATGACTTTCTTTATTTTTGAAAGCGATCGAAAGTACCAATTATGAGGTCTGTAATATCTTCGGTTTCTGAGATATAAGTATTCTCTTTAAAGGCATTCAACCCATTTTTCACCCCTTTTCATCCCTCCTATTGGGATTTTCCGAAAACAAAAAATATACGTGTTCCTTTATTTTTAATGAAGATTCTAAATACCAATTTTTACATCTGTAAACTTTAAAACTTTTGAGATATAGATGCACTCATTTTAAAAATTCACCCCCCTTTTCACCCTCGCATTAATTGGATTTTCCAGAAACAAAAAAATATGTGTTTCTTTATTTTTGACAGCGATCAAAAGGACCAATTTTGAGGTCTGTAATATCTTCAGTTTCTGAGATATAAGTAGCGGTATCCTGATTAAAGGCATTCAACCCCATTTTCACCCTTTTTCACCACTCCTATTGGGATTGTCTGAAAACAAAAAAATACGTATTTCCTTATTTTTAAAGAAGATTCTAAATACCAATTTTCACATCTGTAAACTTTTAAAGTTTTGAGATATAGACACACTCATTTTAAAATTTCACCCCCCTTTTCACCCCCTTAGCGATGGAATATCCAAAAATCCTCTCTTAGCGAGCACCTACATCTTAATATGAATATATCCCCAAACTTTCGTTTCTTTATGTCCAGTAGTTTTGGCTCGGCGATGATGAATCAGTCAGTCAGTCAGTCAGTCAGTCAGGACAAGCTACTTTATATATATAGATGAATTGATTAACATTGTTGAGAAACGTGTCCACTCTTCCGATAATTGTTGAAATGTGTTAACTTATATTAGTGAAGTACTGTTCATGTGGGTCTTCTACTCGTATCTTCATTGGCCTACCTAGGAGTGCGATGCTGCGCAATACGCTGTCTCTGGTGTTGACCATCCATTTCTGCCTCTACTATGAACCACTTTCAACAGGATGGGCAGGTCCAGCTATTCAGTACCATATGTTATACTGTTGTCATTGTTTATTATTCATCGAGACTAGTTTCGACCTTTTCTTTAGGTCATCTTGTTTACCGTAACTTTCCGTTACGTTACATTTCGGTGACGTCATGGATCTTCTCGGAGTAATTACAGTGGAACTTCGATATCTCGAATCACCTCGGGAGCTAAAATTTCTTTCCGGTTATCGAAATTTAGAGATATAGAATACCGTTTTTAAGCATATATATAGCACAATTGAATCATTTTCATCTGCGGATTTATACTAATTACGTATTCAAAATTATACTAACAGACTCATATTTTACGGCATCGCTTTAATTATGACCCTTATTAAGGTAACTTTTAGAAGATAAAATACAGTATTGAAACAAGAAATATCTGTTTTTTTACTATTAACCTTATTTTCATCCACATACATTTCAACAATATTTATTACTGTGAGAAACACTGTCATTTATATTCGACTGACTCTGTATGTATTTCCGAAACCACGCGACCAAGATTCGTAAATGGAGCTTGTCATCCATGACTTCCGGAGATGCTTTCGTACGTGACCGGCAATTAATTCACACCCGAAAATCAGCGGGACTTCGCCGATTTTCCGATCACTAGAAGTTTGTTTTTCGGTTCCCATGATATTAGCTCCCAGCATCACTGCAACACTTCTTTTACGTGTTAACAATTCCTCACAAACTACAAATGTTATACTGCACAGTCAATGTTGTACAAAATTCCAGTTACACATTATTTTTTTCTTCAAGGGAGGAAACATATGATTCGAAAAATCGAGAAATTCCTGTAATCGAATTTCGAGTAATAGAGAAATAAATACACGTGAAGAATAGGACCAGCGGCCGGAAAATTGAAGTTACTTCGAGATACTGAAAATGAGAGTAATGGAGGTTCGAGATATTGAGGTTTGTCTGTATATCGTATTATTATTACTGTCGAATTTTAAATGTTTTATTTTTCATTTATTTTCGAAATCCTATTTATTAATACATTAGTTTAGGGCAGATCCTGTACAGATAATATATTTAGCCTCAAACAGATACTGGAGAAGAGAAGAGAATTTAACTTGAATACTTATGTCGCTTTTGTCGACTATGAAAAGGCTTTTGATAGGGTAGATAGAGAACAGTTATGGAATATAATGGTAAAGAAATGGATACTCTAAACATCTTATTCAAGTTATCCAAAGTCTGTACCAAAGGACGAGAATTGTGTTAGATTTAGGATACAAACTAACGGAAGAAATATTAATTAATCAAGGTGTACGTCAGGGATGCAGCCTCTCTCCAACACTATTCAATATATATATAGATGAAGTAATCAGAAATTGGAAACGAATTGTGCACTCTGGAATAAAATTGAACACAAACACATACATAAATACTATGCTCTTCGCAGATGATCAATTTATCCTGCAGGATGATGAAGATAAACTCCAGAAATCAATACATCAGTTAAACACCATTTGTAAAAGTTATAATCTTCGGCTATCCAAAACAAAAACAAAAGTTATGGCATGGCAAGGGAAATATCCTGTCAGAGCGAAGATAGTAATCGACAATCAACCAGTAGAACAAGTCACAAATTTTAAGTAACTTGGTTGTGAAATATCTTTTAATGATGATGACGAGGTGAAGAAGAAGCTTCATCGATTTCAATATATGTGTGGGACAATTCGCCGAACACTGAAAGGAAAAGTAAGAGAAGATACTCAACTTAAATTCTATAAGACTATGGCTGTACCAACTTTGCTATATGGAAGTGAGACATGGGTAGATAAAATAAGCTATAGGAATAAAATACAATCATCTGAAATGAGATTCCTAAGATCAGTGAAAGGATACTCCCTAAAAGATAAAATACGAAATGAAGAGATAAGACAAAAATTAAATATATTCTCAATGAATGAAAGAATATTCCAAAACAGGATAAATTGGAAAAACCACGTTCTGAGGATGGATAACGACAGAATCCCAAAACTTGCCCTGGAATACCATCCTGCAGGAAGAAGAGATATTGGTCGTCCTATGAAGAGATGGAATGAAATCTGAGGTCGGAACAGGCTATTAGCCTAATCCATGAAGAGAAAGTAAAGTAAAGTAAAGTAAATTATTTTCGACAGACTGAAGAACTAACAGTTATAAATTAACTGTTTCGAAAGTGAAAGGAAATGGCTTCCAGTATAACTAATCGTAGATAAACTTGCAAATACTCTCTTAAATTGATATAGTAGTCTGTGTGGAAAGGACAAAACTTCATATAAACTTCGCTGTAATCAGATCGTTATTGTCTACAAAATTACAAATGAACTTCCATGTGGATTATGCTGTCAAAAATTGTTCAAGGTTTCATATTCAACATCGGGTAGATCTTGGTTTGAAATTCTCATCTAAACAATTTTGTGGCCTCTGGTAAGGGCACCTGGCCTTAACTCCCCGGAGAAGAAAAACAAAATAATCCGAAACGGCTCCAACGACATAGTAAGTACCCAGGGTAGTCTGAGTTCATCTATGTTCTGGAAGAAATAATTTGCAAAACGAGATGGCATTGCGGTTCTGTGAGGTGTCCAGTTCTTTTCAACTCCACCGTCTAACAAGTTCCCAACATCCTGACGATATTATAAACCATATTTAAAAAAGTTGTTCAGTTGGTATCAAAACGTCTTACCTCCGTCTTCTTACAAATAGCTTTACGTCGCATCGACTCAGATAGGTCACACGGCGACGATGGGACAGGAAGGGCCTAGGAGTGGAAAGGAAGCGGTCGTGGCATTGGTTAAAGTACAGCACCAGAATTGGCCTAGTATGAAAATGGGAAACCAGAGAAAACTATATTCAGGGCTGCCGACAGTGGCAAGCGAACCCACTATCTTCCGAATACATGCTGGCAGCAACGTGACCCAAACCGCGCAGCCACACGCACGGTCCTCATACTGAACCCGAGTGACTTAGGCCCATAATCAACCATGATTTGATCGGTAAAATAATATGATACATTTATTGAAATACAGAGGAGTGTATTTGAAAATATTTCGTTTAGGTAATGTCGAAATCAGAGCGAAGGAAGGACGACAGACTGGAGCCTGACGGATTAGCTCAACACGACAACTTTTAGCTACTTCACAGCAGGGAATATCATTAGTTGGCGTACAAGGAAATACAGAGTCCACAAATAAGTCTTGGTCAGAAAGAGGAAGGGGGAGAATCATACAAAGAAAACTCACCACATGAGTAAGACCTTGGGATATTTTTGGTAGGACGGAAATTCCATGACCTCATGGAAAATTACAGCGGCTGAGTGTACGTTCGCTAGCCTAAGTTCGAGCAGGTGGAGATTTAAATCACGTGACCGCTTGCCGGCCAATAGTAAAAATTTGATGGGAGACTCAGTGATACCATCTTAAGGAATGATGGATGAGATATTTTCGTAATTACAAAAGTAATCAGTAATAAATTAATATGAGTACGCGGATGGATGTAATGAATTTATTAGATGTCACGCATGGAAAAATAATCAATACTTATTGGCAAATTAATTAAATTGAAGGCTGGATTTCTTGGAAACCGGACAGCTTGAATATCATTGGCTGAGAGAAGACCACGTTGTCAGGGACGCTTACAAAGGCGCGAAATGTGAGGAGCGAAATCCACCCATATCTCCTAAATCTGTGATCACCAGGAGTTCATATTTTATCCAGCAGATATGCTAGCGGAGTGGATTAATTTGATGTAAATTTTAACTTCCAATTCGGAGTGCAAGTACCGATATTAAAAATCCACCCCCTCCCTAAGGGGCATGACGTCAACGAATCC
Organism: Anabrus simplex; assembly: GCF_040414725.1. Classification (NCBI taxonomy): domain Eukaryota; kingdom Metazoa; phylum Arthropoda; class Insecta; order Orthoptera; family Tettigoniidae; genus Anabrus; species Anabrus simplex. Next base: position 272,861,651 of record NC_090266.1, read on the forward strand.
GCGGGAAAAAGGCTTCATCCATATATACGGAGCTGAATTGACGGTCGCCAGCACACTTGTCTTGAATCGTTGGAGCTGAATTGACGCTCGCCAGCACACTTGTCTTGAATCGTTGGAGCTGAATTGACGGTCGCCAGCACACGTGAATTGAATATCGGGAGCTGAACTGTTGGTCGCCGGTAACTTAGAATTCTACGGACGTACAGTCATTTAATGGCGCGAGCACCCGCCAGTGTTTGTAAAGTGTGATCGCGCTCAAGCAACATGTTAAATCTGGAAATAGTTAACGTAGGATAGTGTTTGTTATTTATGAATAATCAGTGACGTAAAGTAATTACCCTGCAAGAGAGTAGTATAAAATATATCACCATAAGTACGTACATAATAGACTGTGTGACGAACAGTACTTTAAGGAAGTAGTAGCCTGTACTTAGCTATACCGAACCGATGTCATGAACACGTCAAGAATGCCGTATAAATCGGGCGTATCGCGACGGGCGAAATAGTTGACACCTCGTCGCACGTGTCCAGGTCCATTGTGCGGTAGGTGGACGAAGATTAAATAGTGTAAATATATTAAATTCTTGGGTCTAGGATAGAAATTTGTTGTATCCAAATTAAAGTATACAGTGTTAACGTAGTAAATGGTGAAGGTTTGTGGTAATCAAGATATGAGAGTAAAATAATAATGTGCCAGGAAATCTTTTGTGAAACTACGCCATCAAGGATGGAGGAGTAAAACGCAGAGAGGGGCTGGATGAAGCCTCTCGTCTGCAAAGCTGCAATGGAATACCGATAACTAAGATGAGTACTAAACTGTAAAATATATTTGGGAAATGTTATCGTGATGGGAAAAATGGGAATAATTTGATTATACTTGGTTACCTTCTGTAACAAGATGGGTCGCTTAACGACCCCATCCTAAATTTGTAGCACGGACAGTGGTAAATCATAATAATGTAAATAATCGGGTCTTTTATGTATTCAGTTTGTTGGAGATGTAAATTTGTATATATAGTGTAGTACGTTAAGTCATGCATGCATTCATAGTTTCTTTGTAGTCGATAATTTTCTTTACATTTGATTTTGATTATGCTAGTTAAATAAGACCCGATATGTGCTTTTATGTTTTGTCATTTTAACGAGCCATTTAATGACATGGAAGGAAAATCCAGCTTCGCCATACCAAGAGTGTTTTGTTGAAATTAATATGGTCATATTTTCAAAGTGAAGTTGTTAAATTTGTGAGATGCGATTAATATAATATTTCCAAGTAAATCATATCTGGAGTGTTTAGTGCCAGAATAAATCGAATTTGTAAAAGGGGTTATGCGTTAAACATAATAAGAGTGGACTACCGTATTACAGGCGAAATTATTATTTTTTTTAAATAATAATAATAATAAATAAATAATATAACTATTTTTTTTGTGAAGATATTTTTTTATATGATTTGGAGATAATAATAATTTATGTGATCAAGTGTTGAGTTTATTGGGAATCATTTAATGACGGGAGGTCGTTTTAATTTGGAATTAAAGTGCGTGATAATTTAATTTGATCGATTAATAATATTGAAATGTAGATCGGTGTTAATAATCCGTACATGTTAATGAACGTGTGGTTTAAATTACGGTCCAATTTTTTTTACGTATAAATGTCGCGTTTTGAAGTTGCGATTCATTAGCCGGAACATGTAGTGCTAATATTACGAGACCATGATTGTCAAATTTTGGTAAATATAATTTCAAGATGTTACGATTATTTGTGGAGAATGAACTAAGGCATAGATCCAAATGAGATAGAAAATGTGAAAGAATTTGCAGTCAGATAATAAAAGGTCGTACGATGTCCGAAATGAATAAATAAGTCAGTTGATAATTCTGTGAGGAATAAATAAATGAATCGAGGAATATTGAGATAGAGAGGAAAATAAATTCCGTACGAGAGACACTTAGGATATTGATATGAGTGTAAAATGTACGGGCAGTGTCACAGAGAAATACTGAGTTACGCAGCGGGTAGAATTCGAACCCGTGACAGCATGTACGAAATAAATAGACTGCACAGTTATTCGTTGAGATACAAGGGATCTAAGGATAATGAGAGTTCAGATTCCACAGAAATGGTCGTATATTGTATTCATTGTAATAACGAGTGAGGACAATCATGATGTCGTGATAATAATAATAATAAATATTGCAGATAAAGGATTGGACCGCCTTAATTAATTGAGCGTTGATAACGATGTTAAACGGGAATCTAATTGAGAATATGCAACCGATAATAATAATAACAATGTAAGGACGATGTTAAATCACCGCGGTCGGATTAATAATAATTGTCATAATAATAACTGTAATGATGTCGTTGGTTGATCAGTGAATTAATTTGTAATTGCGACCGATATCTTAATATATGTTTTTGGCGGAAGTGACCGGTCCATTAATGATAATAACCTTCTTAAGTGACGTGAATAACAATAATAATATCTTGAGTCACCTATTAATTAATAGGAATAATAATAATAATAATAATAATAATAATAATAATAATTTCGAGGATGATAATTTCGTGGATTAAATTATTTGGTGACGATATCCCTCTATTCGTATGTTGAATAATGAGAAGGATAATATTAGAGTCTTTTGGTATCTTTTTATTGTACGGTTTCCGTATGGGACGATGTTACAGTCATACTTGCGTGTTTGTTTACTTCGCTCGCGATGCGAGGGGGGTCACTGCCACGGTATTTCCCACCGCTTCTCGTTATCTCATCTGTGTCAGTAGTCTACTGAGGCTAACTGGTGACAATTCAGATCACATGTAAATAAAATGTAAATGCTAATTCATTGGTATGGTATCAGCTGGATATCGTGAGATAGGGACTGTCCGTGGAATCCAGTTTTCGCACTTCACGAGAAACATTACCCAGTCCGAGTACCGGTCTCGGAAAAATGTATATAGCCGGAGTACATCATCTTAGTTAAATCGGGAAGCCGACCGTAACATGGGTTATGCTCGGGCTCCCGATAGAAGGAAGCTATATCCTTGAGTAACGGTTCGATTCAAATGGAATCGATCCGTAAATTATACCTCCAAAATGTCATTTTATTTCAGAAGCAACGCAGCAAGATATTGATACCACTTGCGGTATGGCAAGTGATTTATATATGTGACATGTGTGTAAATTCAAATATTGTTGCCACGTGTATCAAAGTTTTATACGTCAAATGGCGTAATAAACCGCTCCTTCTGGCAAATTATTTCAAAGGAAACCACTCTCATAATCTTTTTATTGTAGTTAGATAATGCCCTTTTTAAAGTAACAGTCACTTCCTAGTCCTATCATGGAGTCCTTAAATTCAAGTTACAATCGAGCCTTCCCCCTCTTTATTTTAAGTTGCTCCGTTCATCCCCGTGTTCTATTATGCCGTTATATTTATATTTGATGATTTAAATAATGAACCGACACCCCTGAGATAAATGCTAGTCTGGGACTCGGGAGGTGGACGGGTGCAAAATGGCTGGCCCAAAGTGGGGCTTTAAGAACGGCAAAGTGTTGCTTTAAGAACGGCAGAGAGGCCAATATCATTGCTAATCAAATTTTATATTTTTATACTTTTTTTCCAAATTTTATATTTTTAATTTTTGATTTTTATTAATTGATGACCGCATCACGGTCAAGTGTGTGTTCACTTGTAACGTAGTATCATGCTAGAGTAAGGTTAGTTTCGAACGGAGCTAGATTTGACTAGTTTATTAATATAATCCATTGCTAATCTCTTCAAGTTTGGCAATGATTCAAAATTCAATAAGCTCGAAGATTTGATGTTTCTCTTTTTTTCCCATATGGAATTTAATATTTTTTTTTTGTTATTCAGGACTCCATTTAAATGTCATTGGACATGAGATGAATATTATAAACAGTTGTTTAGGAAGGCTTGAAATGGTAAAAATATTACTGAGCACCAGTTCAAGTTATTATTTAAAAAGAGGTTGAGATGGTATAAATTAAAATTAACGTATTTCAGGGCAGGAGATTTCCAACTTCATCGTTGTTTTTTTTTTAATGTTGTTGTTGTTGTTATATTGGAGCGGTTTATTGTGAAATCTTAGGCGCAAGCCAGCATTCAAGTTGAATGACCGGCAAATGTAAACAAGTTTTAAAGTCAAAATTTTTTTTTGTTAAATGAAAGTTAGTGTAGGGGTATAATGTCATAGGATAGGGCCTAGACCCAATAGCGTATTCCTTCGTGTGCAGCAAGGCGAGAGGCCGATCGGCCCTTTTGCTTTCTCAAGAAAAGTTATAATGTCTGACGACGGTGGGGAGCGATCCCAGGACATGGTGGTAGAAGGACAGGGAGAGATGAAAGCTCTCACGTTAGAGGACTTAATACGAAATTTAACTCTGAATGTTGAACAAATGCGGGCCGATAGTGTTTCTGATAGACAGGAAATTATTTATAAAATAGACAAAGTACAGGCCGATAGTGTTTCTGATAGACAGGAAATTATTCAACAAATGAAGGTTAATAGTGTTTCATTAGAGAACAAAATAGACCAGGTACAGGCTGCGTGCGAAGTTAATAAAACAGAACTCAAGGCACAAATAGATGCAGTTCAGGCCGCGAGCGTAGCGATGGGACAGGAACTTAGGGACCAATTAACTCAAGTCCAGGAAGCATGTCACTTCGCGAAAGACGAATTAAAAGTGCACATGGATGCGTACATTACCATCGTTAATGAAAAGGTTGACCGCGTTAGAGATGAGGCTCAAATGGAACGCGCAGAAATTAAGGAAAAATTGAACGCTAGTGTCAAGGAACTCGCCGCTCTACGATTAACTGACAGAAAAGACATAGAATCACACATAGAGGAAATTCGGGATGAGTGTAGGAAGGAGAATGACATCGTCCGGGGACAAGTAGAAGAAAAATGCGCGCAGATAGCTGGCACCTTGGACAAGCATGACAAGGGCATGAACGAGTTACGTGGGGAAGCCGCACGTACACTTGTCATCGTAGCAGGACTGAAAAACAAAGTCGAAGAACTAACTATAAATTTAGAAGACCGTAGCCAGAGAATAACCAAGTGCGAAGACGCAAACCTAGCGTTATTCCAGCGGACGGAAGATCTAATCGAACAGGGCCAATCATTTGCCGACACGGAAGTTCGCCTATTAGAACAATGCAAGGCGTATAATGGGCAAAATTCCGGCACAAAAGAAATAGCAAGTTGTAATCCCGACGGAATGGATGACATGCGAAAAGACTTGGAGATGTTGAAGGCTAGGTTGGAACCATCAGCATCTAGCCAAGATTTTAACCTCCAATATCGCGAATACGAACCCCATGATAACCAGGGGATTCATAAGAAAGGAGGCCTATCCCATGCTGATACACACGGTTTCAAGTTTGAAAACAGAGATGGGTCGTCTACGTCATCAAGTGCTATCCCGACATCGGTGGTACACGTCATTAAGATGTCTGATGACAAGCCACCAAAGTTCGATGCCCGTGGGCATATCACCCCGAAAGGTTTCATCCGGGAAATCGCCGGTTATATAAGTGAGAATAAAATACCAGTAGAGCGACAACTGCGAACGGTCGAGAAATTCCTAGACGGAGCACCAGCTGTATGGTTCAGGGCTTTCTTGTATACTTTTGAAGATTTTGAAGGATTTCGGCGGGCTTTTCTCCAAAAGTTCTGGAGTATTCAGGAACAGCAGGAGTTAAGGCTGGAAGTATACTCCAGACGATATTCGACATCTTCACCCACGAAATTCTCTGATTATTTTGTGGCACAATTTCACAAGCTACGGGAGCTTGATAATCCAATGAGCGAAACAGAATTGATTAGCGCCATTGGAAAACAATTGCCATTCGAGGTCCAACGAATGATGATAGCGTCAAATGTCCAGACAGCTGTCGATGCGGAGGCTTTATTACGTCAATTAGACCTCACAACGCATCATTCGAACCCAAGACAAATTAGGAGCAGGGACCAACAGGTGAATAATATCGAACGGACAATCGAACCGAAGACCACTAGTACGAAGAACCAGGGAACTAGTACTGATCCAGAACCTCGTCGAGCATATAATACGGAGTGGAAGCCGCGACAATGGACGAGACCAAGGAATTTTGCGGAAGGCAACCGGCAAACCAACCAAGGGAACTTTCGAGCTGACAGGGGATACCGTGGATTCCAGAGAAGTAATTATAGGCCGTATCCAGCTAGGAATCAAGGGAACCCGAGATATTACCAGGGAGGATCTCGTCAGGAGAAGGATGACAGATATCAAGAGTCTAGGCGGTATATAGAAGAGCTGAACAAGAGAAAATGGAAGGAGGCGATCCATGATCGAGGCCGTGATGAGGAAGCGACAGGAGCGGAGAGCTTGCAATTCCAAAGAGCAAGGATAGGTGGCAGCGACTTGAACCCGAATGCACCGACGTTCGATTCGGGACAAGGAAACAAAGAGATGTGACTAGAAGCAGAGGATGAACGAGAGGAAGCAGATGACGAGCCGGAAGAAGATGATGTCGAAGAAGAGGATGAAGAAGATGACGGAAGGGAAGAAGAAGTCCAAGTAATCCATACACCAATTGAAGCAAGGCCATGTCCAGAGTGTGGAGAGATAGACAGCGACGTGCAGGAATTTGTCAATACGATCCATGAAATCGAAAGACAGAACGAGGAATTAAGGTTCAGGAACCAGATGTTGAGAGACGAAATCAATAGCCGTCGCAGAACAGAGGATCCAATGTCAAATCATGATAGTGATGATAAGGACACATCATTAAAAAAAAAAATCTCATGATACTCACTAGATTTTTTTTTACCTGGGCAAGAGGAAGATGAACCCGAGTGACTTAGGCCCATAATCAACCATGATTTGATCGGTAAAATAATATGATACATTTATTGAAATACAGAGGAGTGTATTTGAAAATATTTCGTTTAGGTAATGTCGAAATCAGAGCGAAGGAAGGACGACAGACTGGAGCCTGACGGATTAGCTCAACACGACAACTTTTAGCTACTTCACAGCAGGGAATATCATTAGTTGGCGTACAAGGAAATACAGAGTCCACAAATAAGTCTTGGTCAGAAAGAGGAAGGGGGAGAATCATACAAAGAAAACTCACCACATGAGTAAGACCTTGGGATATTTTTGGTAGGACGGAAATTCCATGACCTCATGGAAAATTACAGCGGCTGAGTGTACGTTCGCTAGCCTAAGTTCGAGCAGGTGGAGATTTAAATCACGTGACCGCTTGCCGGCCAATAGTAAAAATTTGATGGGAGACTCAGTGATACCATCTTAAGGAATGATGGATGAGATATTTTCGTAATTACAAAAGTAATCAGTAATAAATTAATATGAGTACGCGGATGGATGTAATGAATTTATTAGATGTCACGCATGGAAAAATAATCAATACTTATTGGCAAATTAATTAAATTGAAGGCTGGATTTCTTGGAAACCGGACAGCTTGAATATCATTGGCTGAGAGAAGACCACGTTGTCAGGGACGCTTACAAAGGCGCGAAATGTGAGGAGCGAAATCCACCCATATCTCCTAAATCTGTGATCACCAGGAGTTCATATTTTATCCAGCAGATATGCTAGCGGAGTGGATTAATTTGATGTAAATTTTAACTTCCAATTCGGAGTGCAAGTACCGATATTAAAAATCCACCCCCTCCCTAAGGGGCATGACGTCAACGAATCCGCGGGAAAAAGGCTTCATCCATATATACGGAGCTGAATTGACGGTCGCCAGCACACTTGTCTTGAATCGTTGGAGCTGAATTGACGCTCGCCAGCACACTTGTCTTGAATCGTTGGAGCTGAATTGACGGTCGCCAGCACACGTGAATTGAATATCGGGAGCTGAACTGTTGGTCGCCGGTAACTTAGAATTCTACGGACGTACAGTCATTTAATGGCGCGAGCACCCGCCAGTGTTTGTAAAGTGTGATCGCGCTCAAGCAACATGTTAAATCTGGAAATAGTTAACGTAGGATAGTGTTTGTTATTTATGAATAATCAGTGACGTAAAGTAATTACCCTGCAAGAGAGTAGTATAAAATATATCACCATAAGTACGTACATAATAGACTGTGTGACGAACAGTACTTTAAGGAAGTAGTAGCCTGTACTTAGCTATACCGAACCGATGTCATGAACACGTCAAGAATGCCGTATAAATCGGGCGTATCGCGACGGGCGAAATAGTTGACACCTCGTCGCACGTGTCCAGGTCCATTGTGCGGTAGGTGGACGAAGATTAAATAGTGTAAATATATTAAATTCTTGGGTCTAGGATAGAAATTTGTTGTATCCAAATTAAAGTATACAGTGTTAACGTAGTAAATGGTGAAGGTTTGTGGTAATCAAGATATGAGAGTAAAATAATAATGTGCCAGGAAATCTTTTGTGAAACTACGCCATCAAGGATGGAGGAGTAAAACGCAGAGAGGGGCTGGATGAAGCCTCTCGTCTGCAAAGCTGCAATGGAATACCGATAACTAAGATGAGTACTAAACTGTAAAATATATTTGGGAAATGTTATCGTGATGGGAAAAATGGGAATAATTTGATTATACTTGGTTACCTTCTGTAACAAGATGGGTCGCTTAACGACCCCATCCTAAATTTGTAGCACGGACAGTGGTAAATCATAATAATGTAAATAATCGGGTCTTTTATGTATTCAGTTTGTTGGAGATGTAAATTTGTATATATAGTGTAGTACGTTAAGTCATGCATGCATTCATAGTTTCTTTGTAGTCGATAATTTTCTTTACATTTGATTTTGATTATGCTAGTTAAATAAGACCCGATATGTGCTTTTATGTTTTGTCATTTTAACGAGCCATTTAATGACATGGAAGGAAAATCCAGCTTCGCCATACCAAGAGTGTTTTGTTGAAATTAATATGGTCATATTTTCAAAGTGAAGTTGTTAAATTTGTGAGATGCGATTAATATAATATTTCCAAGTAAATCATATCTGGAGTGTTTAGTGCCAGAATAAATCGAATTTGTAAAAGGGGTTATGCGTTAAACATAATAAGAGTGGACTACCGTATTACAGGCGAAATTATTATTTTTTTTAAATAATAATAATAATAAATAAATAATATAACTATTTTTTTGTGAAGATATTTTTTTATATGATTTGGAGATAATAATAATTTATGTGATCAAGTGTTGAGTTTATTGGGAATCATTTAATGACGGGAGGTCGTTTTAATTTGGAATTAAAGTGCGTGATAATTTAATTTGATCGATTAATAATATTGAAATGTAGATCGGTGTTAATAATCCGTACATGTTAATGAACGTGTGGTTTAAATTACGGTCCAATTTTTTTTACGTATAAATGTCGCGTTTTGAAGTTGCGATTCATTAGCCGGAACATGTAGTGCTAATATTACGAGACCATGATTGTCAAATTTTGGTAAATATAATTTCAAGATGTTACGATTATTTGTGGAGAATGAACTAAGGCATAGATCCAAATGAGATAGAAAATGTGAAAGAATTTGCAGTCAGATAATAAAAGGTCGTACGATGTCCGAAATGAATAAATAAGTCAGTTGATAATTCTGTGAGGAATAAATAAATGAATCGAGGAATATTGAGATAGAGAGGAAAATAAATTCCGTACGAGAGACACTTAGGATATTGATATGAGTGTAAAATGTACGGGCAGTGTCACAGAGAAATACTGAGTTACGCAGCGGGTAGAATTCGAACCCGTGACAGCATGTACGAAATAAATAGACTGCACAGTTATTCGTTGAGATACAAGGGATCTAAGGATAATGAGAGTTCAGATTCCACAGAAATGGTCGTATATTGTATTCATTGTAATAACGAGTGAGGACAATCATGATGTCGTGATAATAATAATAATAAATATTGCAGATAAAGGATTGGACCGCCTTAATTAATTGAGCGTTGATAACGATGTTAAACGGGAATCTAATTGAGAATATGCAACCGATAATAATAATAACAATGTAAGGACGATGTTAAATCACCGCGGTCGGATTAATAATAATTGTCATAATAATAACTGTAATGATGTCGTTGGTTGATCAGTGAATTAATTTGTAATTGCGACCGATATCTTAATATATGTTTTTGGCGGAAGTGACCGGTCCATTAATGATAATAACCTTCTTAAGTGACGTGAATAACAATAATAATATCTTGAGTCACCTATTAATTAATAGGAATAATAATAATAATAATAATAATAATAATAATAATAATAATTTCGAGGATGATAATTTCGTGGATTAAATTATTTGGTGACGATATCCCTCTATTCGTATGTTGAATAATGAGAAGGATAATATTAGAGTCTTTTGGTATCTTTTTATTGTACGGTTTCCGTATGGGACGATGTTACAGTCATACTTGCGTGTTTGTTTACTTCGCTCGCGATGCGAGGGGGGTCACTGCCACGGTATTTCCCACCGCTTCTCGTTATCTCATCTGTGTCAGTAGTCTACTGAGGCTAACTGGTGACAATTCAGATCACATGTAAATAAAATGTAAATGCTAATTCATTGGTATGGTATCAGCTGGATATCGTGAGATAGGGACTGTCCGTGGAATCCAGTTTTCGCACTTCACGAGAAACATTACCCAGTCCGAGTACCGGTCTCGGAAAAATGTATATAGCCGGAGTACATCATCTTAGTTAAATCGGGAAGCCGACCGTAACATGGGTTATGCTCGGGCTCCCGATAGAAGGAAGCTATATCCTTGAGTAACGGTTCGATTCAAATGGAATCGATCCGTAAATTATACCTCCAAAATGTCATTTTATTTCAGAAGCAACGCAGCAAGATATTGATACCACTTGCGGTATGGCAAGTGATTTATATATGTGACATGTGTGTAAATTCAAATATTGTTGCCACGTGTATCAAAGTTTTATACGTCAAATGGCGTAATAAACCGCTCCTTCTGGCAAATTATTTCAAAGGAAACCACTCTCATAATCTTTTTATTGTAGTTAGATAATGCCCTTTTTAAAGTAACAGTCACTTCCTAGTCCTATCATGGAGTCCTTAAATTCAAGTTACAATCGAGCCTTCCCCCTCTTTATTTTAAGTTGCTCCGTTCATCCCCGTGTTCTATTATGCCGTTATATTTATATTTGATGATTTAAATAATGAACCGACACCCCTGAGATAAATGCTAGTCTGGGACTCGGGAGGTGGACGGGTGCAATACCTTATAACGGATACTGCAGTATATTATTTTAACAATAGGTACGAGGAGAACAGTTTTAGGAATAATCTGAATCATGAAATACGGTGTCAATTTAAGGTGACTTTGGTTCATTTGTATGTATTGTACCGGTTACGACCTGCACATGCGTATTTTTGATAATTAATTTTATTCAATCATCACGCAAGATATTCAGAGCGAACTTGGTTTGTTTACGTTCGGAGGAACGAGCAGGCGAGCCGGGGACAGCTGTGTGTGTGACGTAGCTGCAGGGGAAAGATAGACTATCCGCCTGACGGGCCACGTGTAGCCTGTCTGACCTGGTATGTTCTGGATATGAACGTCACACCTTCGCGAACATTCGATTGAAAAAATTTCAAAACTTCTCTAATAATTATCGCAGCGACTTGAGCGATACGTCATTTTGAAGAGAATAACATAAACGTCTCAAATTGTGAATCTCAAGGAAATTCGTTGAGGGATTCATGAGATAACTAGCCTCAAGTGATCACGTTATATGATGACGTAGGAGCCCCCAAACCGAATATAAGGAGAGCTCACTTTACCCAGATCAGACAGTCATACCTGAGTGTTCAGCCTGACTCTCCACGCTGCAGTGTTCGTCGAAGTGCTGACAGAGGCTCTCTTCTTCATGTGGGACTTAAACTCTGACAGTCATGTTGAACTTATCAATTGTGCGCGTGTGGACTCTAATGTTATTCAAAGTCTTTATAATGGACGTTGAGTCTATCAGTCAAGTTGAACTTGTAATTTTTGCGAGTGATGAAGAACAAATTATTCAAAGTCTTTATTTGAACTTATTAATTTTGTGTGTGTTGGAACTCTGATTATGACAAGTCATGTATTGGACTTAAGTGACAACAGTTCAGTTGACCTTTTGTTCTGTGCGCTTGTAGAAACTTCTCGATATAACTTACTTTCGTTCTTGTAGAATTGAGTTAATACCACTTTGCCTGTGTGAAACTTAATCTCCGAACCAATATTAATTTAAATGTGACACTACAGCAATATTCTAGGAACTGTGGTATTTTTTTCTTTACATTTCAGTCAGCATAATTTCTTTAATAGACACGAGTATTTATGAAAGTGTCCGAACTTTCCCATGAATATTACTGCAAATGATTACTATGATAAAAGTATAATCGTGTGCTGCGACACAAGTGTTTCACTGTGAATTCAAACTGTGTTTTTTTTAGCCAATTCAAATAGAACTGTGTATTATTCTTCTGAACAGTGTGGAAATTATTTATGTGTGACTGACAGCCGTATTCTTGAACAGTCACCTATTTTATTCAATGTCAAGTGCGCCTAACAACGAACTGTGCTTTTCATTTCAACCTTATTTCTTCGTCAAAGTGTTTAGTATTATTGCATGACTGACAGCAGTGTCTCTGATAAACTCTAGAGCAGTCATACATTTCTTTCAATGTCAAGTGTTAATTTATTTAGTGCAAAATCACCACGAACAGTGCCAAGTGCGTGAACAATTTTCACTTTCATTATTTCTATTCATGAACTGTGCTTTATTTTCTTCAAATTTCGATGCTAATCGCATCTACATCTTTAGTGAACTTTTAAATTCCATCTACAAGATTAAGAGTTAATTCGACGGCATATCCCAACCATATTAAATGAAACAGTGCTGTTAAATGAAAGTGTCGGGGGACTGAGTAATTCTGGACACTCGTATAAGTTATATGACGAGTGATTACCCCGTAACATCGTCGGAGATCGTCGGAGAACGTCGTAAAACGTCGGAGATCGTCCAGAACGTCGAAATTTCGAGACTCAAGTCCATATCAAACCGACTTGGGTGTTCCGGCCTCATCTCAACGAAGTATTGGAAACTTCCAGAACATGTTCCAGCCCCGTTCAACCTGGTGAACTGGGAACACGGATCATTAAAAGGCGATGTTGAAGACAGCGACTATCAACAGTAAGGTGATGTGCACTTTGATAGGCATTTCTTGAATAAAAAAACTATTATTCAATCTAATTAAAATGTTTCTTGTAGATAGGACCCTGCCTCCTGCACCAAGCCCTAGCTAGTAACCACCCAGTATTGCCATGAGGACTACTTCGTGCTAACTTTAAAGTTAAATCGTAAAGTCGGGCTCTTTTACTGGTGCAGTATGTATGTTCAGTCCGTCAGCGATTCCGCTGGGGGGAACCTCAACAGCTCTGCCATCAGCTGTCATAGATGGCCTAGGCTTCACTGAAGAGGCGTACTAGGGAAATGAGGAGTGAGGTAGTTTCCCGTTGCTTTCCTCACCGAGCCAGAGTTGCTATTACATATCAGTCTGCCAAGCCCACTGAAATGCACACACCAACCGACCCTATGAGCAACATTTTCACACCACTCATAGCAGGGACTTGCTGCATAAGAATTGGCATTACTAGCATCGCTCATACCTCAGTCACTTTCATATTGTAAAAGCCAAGGATAAGACAGAGACAGATCTATGAAAGTAACAAAATTGCTCTAGCCTGTACCAGAAGACATAGTGCACTGTAAACACTAGGTCCTGCCAGCAAAGGCATGTTGGTTCGTTTACTTAAGTTTAAAAAAATAGTGTCCGCCAACCATCCTCCTACAAGAAAGTCGTTAGCCTCAAAACTACATATGAAACTTCAGTATACAGTGGAGAAAATATAACAGTAGACTCTGTGGTTTAGTTCCTACTTACGTGGACAAACGAAGGGAGCTATCATTAATCAAAGTCTGTCGTATACTTTTCAGAGTAGAGTCGATCAAAAGCAACAGAATCCTTTGAGCTTCGAGCAGAGAGCAAACTGTACACTTGCATTATAAGAAAGTTCACCACTCAACTAAGGACAAGGATATAAGATCCGGTAACTAAACATACAGTTGATTTTTACGTCGCCGTGCTTGAGATACATTTTTGGAACTTAAATACTATAGCATATTCATACCCGCCGCCTTATCACGTATTACTTAAGTATTTCCAACAATTATTCAACATTATAAGTGAAAAAAGTATTTTGATATATTTCGGTGCATACCCAACATACGTCCAATTGATGAATGCAATTTGCCTATTGAAAATATTACTTTTATGGATTGCAATATTATATTAAACAATGCACAGGTAGTAACCAATATTGAATTATGTTATAATAACAGATTTTGAAGAAAATCATTAAGCATGAGAAAATTTTAATTGAATATAAGATTACAAGACCGGCCAAAGCAAGGAAAGCCTTCCTAAAAACAAAAGAATTTGCTTAGTTCAAACACACGGTAGATATGCGTGTTAGGGAGATGTTTCTGATGATGTTTGTTTGGAGCGTGGCACTGTTCGGAACTAAAATATAAATGATAAATGGTTCTGAAATAGAAATCTTTGGAATGTGGGTTTGCCGACGAATACTGAAGGTAAGATGAGTAGATAGAATCTAGAATCCTGAAGAGGAATATACTAAATCAAATTGGTGTGAGGAAAACAACGATCTGGCTAAACTTGAACGGAAGGCGTGATAAATTGACAGGACACGTCCAGGACTCGAGGAATCAGTGCTTGTTGGAGGGGGGGGGAAGCCAGAGCATGAATATTGAAATGAAATGGCGTATGGCTTTAAGTGCCGGGAATGTCCGAGGACAAGTTCGGCTCGTCAGTTGCAGGTCTTTTGATTTGACTCCCGTAGGCAACCTGCGCGTCCTGATGAGGATGAAATGATGATGAAGACGACACATACACCCAGCCTTAGTGCCAGCGAAATTAACGAATCACGGTTATAATTCCCGATCCTGCCGGGAATCGAACCCGGGACCCCTGTGACCAACGGGCAGCACTCTAACCATTTAGCCATGGAGCCGGACAGCATGAATATTACAAACAGATGCATGGCGAAACAGTTGAACCGAGATAAATAGTTTACCGGGCGATAGGCTAGACTGAAGCGCTACATCAAACAGATAGCTGGTCTGACGATATTAAAAACATTAACAACTGTTTAAGATTACACTTATTGTCATTACGTAGTTTCTTGAGAACCAATGACTAAATAAAGTACCTATTCCTAAATATCGATAGTTAGTCAATAAATTTTCACTATTAATACAATGAGCTTGCGTTCAGCACGTAGACCTCCACGTTAAGCAACTATATGTCGTACAGAATATATCGTTATTCTCAACTAAAATTTCAATTTGTTAGGAATATTAATAATATTATAATGCAGAATACGATAAAATTCACTGCGTTCCTTCCAGGAAGCCTTATTTCTAATGAGTTAAATGTAAAAATACAATAACGGGGTCGGATACGGCGGCTATATTGCTTTCTATAGCGCAACATTGCTTCAGTGTCTTTACACCATTAAAGCCGTTGAGCAACATTATGACACAAAGTTTCAGGTTGGTCAAAAATCAGTTTACATCCTCGGAGAGATTAGCGAGCCTGGGTTGGATTCCTGACTCTGGCACTGATTTTAGGCTTGTTTGATGTACAGTACTGGTGTAAGGATATGTAACATCGTAGGTGATTTAAATTTTACCAGGACTTCCTTGATTCAGACTTCAGTCAGTGCAAGTTCAGATGTTAAAATGTAGGAAACGACTTGGTATTCTACGTAAAACAGAGGGTCCCATGCATTGACGTACACAAGGTGGTTACTGGGCTTAACACTCCACATTCCCTGAACATATGCACTTTTTATTATTTTTAAATCAAACCAAACTCCATGGCACTACAGCCCTTGAAGGGCCTTGGCCAAATAAGCGACCGCTGCTCACCCCAGAGGCCTGCAGATAACGAGGTGTCGTGTGGTCAGCACGACGAATCCTCTCGACCGTTATTATTGGCTTTCTAGACCGGGGCCGCTATCTCACCGTCAGATAGGTCCACAATATTCTAATCACGTAGGCTGAGTGGACCTCGAACCAGCCCTCAGAAGTAGGTAAAAATCCTTGACCTGGCCGTGAATCGAACCCGGGGCCTCCGGGTAAGATGTAGGCACGCTACCCCTACACCACGGGGCCGGCTTTTTATTATTTGAATTTGTTAATTTGTTATTGAATAATTGAATTTGTTTGTTGATTTCTCACATTGAAAGCAACACTTACTTCCACAAATAATAATATCGTACTGTTAATAATAATAATAATAATAATAATAATAATAATAATAATAATAATAATAATAATAATAATAATTAACTGCAGCATTTCAAACAAATGTACGCTAGAATGTTGAAAATAGAACCAAGAATTCTGTTAAATGTTGATGTCACTGAATACTGGAGCTTGTAAATTGTTCTACCGCATTCAAGACAGTAATAAAGTGGAAAGGAGCTATTAATTTTTTTTTATTTGTTTTTTGCTATTTGTTTTACGTCGCACCGACACGGATAGGTCTTTGGCGACGATGGGATAGGAAGGCCTAGGAAGTGGAAGGAAGCGGCCGTGGCTTTAATTAAGGTACAGCCCCGGCATTTGCCTAGTGTGAAGATGGGTAACCACGGAAAACCATCTTCAGGGCTGCCGACAGTGGGGCTCGAACCCACTATCTCCCAATTGCTGGATACTGGCCGTACTTAAGCGACTGCAGCTATCGAGCTCGGTGTGGAAAGGAGCAATATGTAAGAAATCTTCATCGAGTGTGAATTCAACATCATGCCGAGTGAGTTTCATACTTTCATTAGTCGAAACATTTTACTGTAATTGAATATATACGATGCTGTGTTTCAAATATAGCAGTACAGGCTAGTAGTAGTAGTAGTAGTAGTAGTAGGAAATAATGTAGCGGTAAATTGCATTTGAATATCCAGTCTTAAAATTACTTCCCCCCCTGACCCACAGCCCTTGGACAAAATTTTGTGTACGTCAGTTCTCTCACGCCATATGGCTAGTGATTAATATAATCGTGAGTCAATCAATCAATCAATCAATCAATCAATCAATCAATCAATCAATCAATCAATCAAGCAATCAATCAATCAATCAATCAATCAATCAATCAATCAATCAATCAATCAATCAATCAATCAATCAATCAATCAATCAATCAATCAATCAATCAATCAATCAATCAATCAATCAATCAATCAATCAATCAATCAATCAATCATCACTGATCTGCATTTAGAGCTGTCATTCAGGTGGTATTTTCCATATCAGTTTTTAGCTAAAGATTTCCTTAAGTAATTTCAAAGAAGTTGACAAATTTATCGAACATCTCCCTTGGAAAATTATTCCAATCTCAAATATTCCTCTTGAATTCCAATATCTTCAGCACGTTTCAAGTGTTTACTGATTAGTGACAGTGTCGCGAGGTAAGTGTATAAATGGCCACTTCAGTTTCTACTTCACGTTGTGAGTGTATAAGGTAATTTATTGATATCTCGACACACTAAGCAAAAACCTGTAATTTTGACCATGCTTGGTTTGCAAAATATTTCAATTATTTCCCTGGTGATTTTGTACACAGTTAGTTCATGATTTCTATTATTTATGACATAAAATAACGTTTCATAAAATTTTAAATGAACAAATAATAAAATATGCAAAAATGTCTACTTCTCCCGCACTTAGGGAGAACCTGACACTAGGTAAGACATCGGAATAGTTACACAACTATTGTACACAGTGGGTGCATATAATCTGTTCATCGTTTCCATTTTCCACACATATCTCCTTGATATATTTCCTGCATACTCTACTACATTGGACCCATGCCTCATTACGGTTGTCGTCACATACTGCACAGTAATTCTCAGGGCAATTAAGACTGCTCGAGGAATTACCTTCCCCTTGCAAACACGCCGATTCCTCGTTGTTGACTTCTGGTTTGAAGGATTCTTTTAATTTTTGTGTTTCCCCTTCCTAAATTTTCTCAGCAATCCTGTGAAGTCACGATGGCGGATTCTTGCGCTCTTCTTCCACTCCCTTTTCCAGATGGGAGTCCTAATATCGGAACAGGAGACAATTCCTGGTTGGAGCAACTGAGAGGTGTTAATGCAGGTGAAGCTTCATGTTCCTGTGATAATGTAGGACTATTGACATTACCTTCTACAGTGATACCTTCTCCAACATGTACATGATTTGAACCATTTTCGTCCAGCAAAAAGTCATATTCAAAATGTCGTCTTGGGGGATATCGAGATTGTACGAATAAATGCCACATTACCGAAATCCGCCCTAAAATTTCCTGACGTTGCCGATTTGTCCTAAGCCAGCTTTAGAAGGTCTCCAAAATTATCTTCAGTGATTCCTTTTCCCGAGTGAGCGCGAACTAAGTTCCTGGTGATTTCATTGCAAAAATGTTTGAAGGTCTTGGAGTAAGACACATCTAGCGGCTGGCAGCGGTGAGTGCTGTGGCGGGGCGGGGGAGGCACCACATGACTATTCCTTAATCTGATGCCTTATAAAGCACATCCGGATCATTGCAGTGCGTTGAGAGTTCGTCGATTATCAACCGAATCCTTCCCTGTGGTTTGTAACGGTTTAGGTTTTCACGGATAATGAAAATACCTCAGTGGTCATATACTATGATTCGGACATTGTAACAACTGTGTGATGTCAGGCACATCACAACATATACTAAATTATTGAATTATGTAATTAATTGAAAAGGTGTATATATTTAATCACTGGTAGGCCATTTAAAAATTATTATATATATAGGGTTTTAATCATTCATTTCACATCATCATTTCATTTCTTTGTATCGCGGCTATAACGTATCCTGAACGAGCGACTTATTGTGTAAAGTATTTGAACATCATTCTTATTAATAGCTTGCAGTAAATTTTCCAATAGCCGAGGTCATGTGAGCGGAGTCACCAGGCTAAGTTCAGCCCATTACCAGGAAATGTATGTCATCAAGCTTACGAGAGACCATACCCCTTCCATACTGTGAGGAGACAGTTAAAGCCATGTTAACGCCTACTTTTCGAAGTTCGCTACCTGAAGCTTTGATACCGCGGGAACGTTAAGCCTATGTGGATGGACGTAATGAAGCAACATGATGTATTCACAGCAATGGATGGGAGAAGGGATGGTACATCAGATCTTACTGGACCATGTGATATGGTTGATGGAGGGAGACTTTGGAACCTACATTCTTCGACGACAAGAGCTGGAGAGGACACTCTTACTTGGAACACTCTTACTCTTGCTTACAACTTAGAATGACAATTCTAATCCATCATCGGTGGAAGGGTGTACGTCTTGACATCGGAGAAGATCTTAACTTAGTTCACTTCGCATCTAAGTAGTGTACTAATCAAAATTTACCCTCATTGAGACCTATTATCTCAATGACGAGAGTTAAAGTACACGGGAGACCGGTTTTGACTGGCATGGGGCAGGAGATATATTATTATGTACTTCGTTACGCTATATTTCTGTAATACGGATGAATACAAGTGTATTCTCTCCATGAACGTAATCCATGGTGGTTTTGCTATAAAAATTAGGACTCATTACGACTTTATGGAAGGAGTACCGTAGGAATTATTAGAGTCAGGAAAGTCGTAGTACAGCTAGTGCACTATGCATAAAGCAGAAGTAGGACTGTAATCCACAACAAGAGATGACGCCGCCTGTACGAGAGATCCATCAAACATCAGCAGCTACATAGATTATATCCAAATAACAGAGTCTACAAATGTTGAGCTAATGGCATATAAATTACAGCAGGTCTCCACGTAACAGTTCATTTACTTAGAGTTTATTTCATTCAGTTTTCCTTTTGCTTCCAAAAGTTCAGATTTCGTTATTACGCCGTTACGGCTCGTGTTTCATCATAATATACAGTTGTTTTAATTTGTATTTCGGAAATTCTAATTAATGATCCCTAACTTCCAAGTTAGTATACTTAATGGTTAGTGTTCCCTCACCCCACCCCTGGGAGTTTTTGAGTCTCATTACGTATTATTATTAACATTATTAATTATCAACTATCGTTTTCAAGCCATAAGCTTGAAGGTTGGCGCCCATGGGGTATTGTTTATGTAGAAACAATGAGATATTATCTATTTATATTAAAATAAGGTGACCCACCACGTCACAGTTTTGTCACGCATTTCTGGGCAAGAGTGGATATGTCACATATTCTCGCCGCAAGCGTGGAGCTTTTAAACCATTAAGTACTTGTATAGGACGGCTAGAATCAGTATTTGGGGGGTAACTGTTGTGTATCCACAGTATATTTTCTTGTATGTTTGATTTTGGGGGTAGCATGACTGAGCAAGGGGAGAAAGAGATGACGCTGCGTAGTGGGCACGTGCTGAAGGGTAGTACTTCACGTAATTTTAAGGAAGAGGTACATATATGTGTAGAGGAGAAAATTGATAATAAGTGCGAAGATAGCGAAGGAAATAAGAGTAGGAATGACGAAGTTACGTTAGATTCAGACATTAGTACGGTGGGGGCGAGGCGGAGGTTAGCCCTAACAATGAAAGTAATAATAATCAGTTACTTGAAATGATGCAGTTAATGTTAAGTAAGATAGAGTGTAGTAAATCTGAAATAAAAAATGAATTGGAACAAATTAAAACAGATGTGGAACAAACTAAATCAGAAATTAAAAATGAAGTAGAACAAACTAAACGAGAATTAAGTAAGGCATTGAATGAACAAAATGTCGAAGCTAATGAAAGGATAGAGGAACACAGCAAACAGTTACAAGAATGATTTAAACAAAATGAAAGATTTAGCAAGCAGATAGAGGAACAGAAAGATACAACTACGCAAAACAAACAAGAGGTAAAAAAGAAGTTTGTACAGCACAGGAGTGAGTTGTTGGGATTAATGGAAAAAAGAACGCAACAACACCAGAAAGGGGTTAGATATACAGGTGACAAATATTAATAATAAAGTTGAGACCCAAAAGGAAGAAATAAAAGAATTTAAGGAACAGGTACAAAACAATATCGATACGTTTAAGTGTATAATAGAAGACAACACTAGGGAACAAAGAGAAAAGTTTGCGATGGTAGAAGGCAATACAGTGGAAATTAGAAGTTGAAAGAAAAACAGAACACTGTAGTGAATGAAAAAGAAAGAAGAGATAAAGATGCAGATAACCGAATAGCGCTGGCAGAAACACGCCTACGGCGCGAAGTGAGAGAATGACAGGGTAACATTGAGAGGAAAATTCGTGGAGGGATTTACAGTAAGGAAATCGGATTACCGAAGTTCAATGGGAAACAAAGTAACCCACTAGAATTTCTTAAAACAGTAGAAAAACGGTTGGGAAACGGACTGAGGAAGGGTTTATGGACTGGGAAGAGACGATCGACATTATTGATCATGCTTTTGTGGGAGAGGTGCGTTCCTGGTTTCCGGTTTATAAAAGCAACATGAAAAGTCTAAAGGAATTTAAGACGAAGTTCACAGACAATTATTGGAACGAACACATTCAAAGCCGTGAAAGACAAAGGGTAGTATTTGGGAAGTTCAAACATAATGAAGGCGTTTCTATGACTGAGTATTTCCTGTCACATGTTATGATTTGCCAGAATTTGGAATCAAGGCTGATTCAGATGTAGTCAGATTACTGTTACGATATTTCCGGACAGAGTACGGGAAGCAGCGTGCATGCAAAGTATTAAAACTATCCAGGAAATGGAGCAATTATTAGGGAGTTTTGATGCATTAGGAAACGTTGGGCAGAGAACAGGAAACTCACAGAACCTTTTCTCCTCTTAATGAGCCAAGGGATTATAGGAGACGGCAAAACTACGAGAATCGTAATCAGTATCATCCAAGGAATAACAGTAGGGGTGGAGCACTTGAAAATAGAACGGGAAATGCCCAGCAAGACAGAGGACAAGCTACTAATGAGCCAAGTGTACGTACACGAGTGCAACCTTTAAACTAAATGCAGGCTGTAATGAAGGGTCAGAATTCCAGTCTTATCGGGAAATAGTTAGAAATTGTGTTATGAAACTATTGCCATATGACCTAGATATTAAGGAAGATCTTATGTGTGAACCAGATCATAATTATTTAGATTCGGGTGATGAAATGGTTAACCCTGTGGTTCAATTAGAAGTACGGGGGCGTATGTTAATGCGTTAATTGCTACAGGACGTCAGAAATCAGGTATTAGCTCAGAATGGTATGATTATTTAGTTATACAGGGCATTAAAATGGAAGAGAAGCCTGTTAAGTCAACATTTATTATTACAGCTCTTGGTAAAAAGTCGAAACAAATCTGCAAGCAAGTCGCGGTGCCGATTAGTATAGAGGGTTTAATTTCAGTACAGGTATGTTTGGTTATTCATCACCTGGTATTTGATCTTATCTTGGGATGTGATTAGCTGACATTGAAATCGGCTCAGTTAGATTACAAAGGAGCAATGGTAAATCTGAAGTGAGTTAATAAGTATGTCAAACTCGAAGAGAAAAATGGAATTCAGAGGGAAACGAATGTTTGTGCTATGTGGAGTGTTACTGAGGTTTCTAGTGATGAAGGCAAACCCAGCGAAGGGTTTAATTTATGCCAGTTGTGGTTGAAAGAGGATCGCATGGATGCTTTATTTGAAGCTGCGAGTAACAGTGAATTAGAGGAATTCCAGAGGGACAAATTGTTGGCAGTGTTATGTGAAAAAGCTGAGATTTTCTCTGAGAAACTCGGTAGAACAAATGTTTATGAACATTCTTTTTCAGTGCTGGATGGCAGCCTTTTCAGCGGGCCACGGTATCCTATACCACACAAATATGCCAAGGCAGTTTACGATTAGATACAAGCGATGTTAGCCGATGGGGTTATTGAAGTGTCTAATAGCGAGTATTTAAATTCTTAAATCGTTGTGCCTAAGAGTGATGGAAGCGTAACACTTTGTATTGACGCGAGAGAGGTGAATAAACGTACTTGTGCTGACCAGTTAAAATCTCAGACAATTGAAGAGTTAATTCAGGGTTTTTAGGATAAAAAATTGTTTTCATCTGTTGATTTAAGAAGTAGTTTTTGGCAGATTCATTTCAGAGTAGAGGACAAGCCTCTTACAGCATTTAGTCATAAGTACAGCTTGTATCAGTTTCAACGCGTCCCCTTCTGGACGAAGACAATTTCTGCAGCTTTAATTAGAGCATTAAATATTGCATTAGGTGATGAAACATGGGATTTCGCCACGGTTTATATTGACTATCTGGTCATTTCCTCTAGGACCTTTGAAGAACACTTAGAGAAGGTTTTTATTAAGTTAGAGCGCGCTAACATTTTTGGGACACCGTGTATCTGCGATAGGGGTTACGCCTGAGAGTACAAGAATTGAGAAGATATTGAAAACCAGTACACCTAGAAATATGAAGGAATTAAGGTCGTATATTAGAGTGTGCAATTTCTTTGGACGCTTTGTACTAAGATTTGCAAACTTACTTGAGCCGTTTAGAGACCTGTTAACATCCGGCAGTAAGTGGAGATGGACAGAAGTCACCACGGAGCTTTCAATGATTTGATAGAAGGTTTCAGGCAACTGGTTGCTCCTAAGTACCCCGTGGAAATAAGAAGTATGTGTTACTCACTGACGGATTTCACTGTGGGCTGGCTGGAGTTTTATATCAAGGACCTTATGGTATACATAAGAAGCTAGGACCTTGTGCTTATAAATTAGCTGACGGCGATTGCATTTTACTAGGATCGTACAACATTAGGAATCTACTTAAATATATTACGAGTCCGGTGGACTTTCCGTAGAGATGGGATATAGGTCAGTAGTCCAGGCCACCCTTATCTTATATATAATGTATCTGTCGCGGGGAGTCGGGTGCCGTGGAGTTTCCCAAGTTTTGTTTTGCTGTCAAGACGGTGTGTGTGTGTATACGATAGATACGATTTCATTACCAAGGTTACGTCTGTTCCCTTTATGCAATGCCATGTGTAGGGTAATCTACACTCATGCTCATAATTTTTTTTTCTAGGGGCTTTACGTCGCACCGACACAGATAGGTCTTATGGCGACGATGGGATAGGAAAGGCCTAGGAGTTGGAAGGAAGCGGCCGTGGCCTTAATTAAGGTACAGCCCCAGCATTTGCCTGGTGTGAAAATGGGAAACCACGGAAAACCATCTTCAGGGCTGCCGATAGTGGGATTCAAACCTACTATCTCCCGGATGCAAGCTCAGAGCCGCGCGCCTCTACGCGCCCGGCCAACTCGCCCGGTACTCATAAATTAAGGATAATTGCATATTGTGGTGCCACACAACGTGGCACTACACAAAACTGGCGCTAATAGCATAGGCACATAATGAACACAAGCGAAACATATCTATAAGTCCACGATATTGGTGATAAGTTGAGAAAACCGTCCCAAAACACATGTG
Source organism: Anabrus simplex (assembly GCF_040414725.1). Lineage (NCBI taxonomy): Eukaryota > Metazoa > Arthropoda > Insecta > Orthoptera > Tettigoniidae > Anabrus > Anabrus simplex. Next base: position 272,886,233 of record NC_090266.1, read on the forward strand.
CTACAAAACGCCACTGTTTCCTGCGCATGTACCCCGACTTCAATATGGGATGTGATCACCTTGCACACGTACACAGGCCGCACAACGGGTTGGCATACTCTGGATCAGGTGGTCGAGCAGCTGCTGGGGTATAGCCTCCCATTCTTGCACCAGTGCCTGTCGCAGTTCCTGAAGTGTCCTAGGGGTTTGAAGACGTGCAGCGATACGTCGAGCGAGAGCATCCCAGACGTGCTCGATGGGATTTAGCTTTGGAGAACAGGCAGGCCACTCCATTTGCCGGATATCTTCTGTTTCACGGTACTCCTCCACGATGGTATCTCGGTGAGGCCGTGCGTTATCACCCATCAGGAGAAAGGTGGAACCCACTGAACCCCTGAAAAGGCGGGCATAATAGTGCAAAATGACGTCCCGATAAACCTTACCTGTTACAGTTCCTCTGTCAAAGACATGCAGGGGTGTACGTGCACCAATCATAATCCCACCCCACACCATCAAACCACTACCTCCATACAGGTCCCTTTCAAGGACATTGCGGGGTTGGTATCTGGTTCCTGGTTCACTTCAGATGAGAACCCGGCGAGAATCACTGTTCAGACTATACCTGGACTCGTCTGTGAACATAACCTGGGACCAATGTTCCAATGACCATGTACTGTGTTCTTGACACAAGGCTTTTCGGGCTCTACTGTGAACAGGGGTCAGTGAAATGCACCTTGCAGGTCTCCGAGCAAATAAATCATGTCTGTTCAGTCGTCTGTAGACTGTGTGTCTGGAGACAAGTGTTCCAGTGGCTGTGGCAAAGTCCCGAGCAAGGCTACCTGCAATACTCCGTGACCGTCTGCGGGCACTGATGGTGAGATATCGGTCTTCTTGTGGTGTTGTACACTGCGGACGTCCCGTACAGTAGCGACTGGTCACGTTTCCTGTCTGCTGGAATCGTTGCCATAATCTTGAGATCACACTTTGTGGAACTCGGAGGGCCCGTGCTACGACCTGCTGTGTTTGACCAGCCTCCAGTCGCCCTATTATTCTACCCCTCATAACGTAATCAGTGTGTGTTCGTTGAGCCATTTTCACCACACAGTCACCATTAGCACGTCTGAAAACGTCTGCACACTTACTCGCTGCACCGTACTCTGCCATGCACCAACACACCTCTGCGTCTTTGGACTGCTGTCAGCGCCACCGTGCGACTACCGCAGGTCAAATGCACCACATTGGCATACCCCGAGGTGATTTAAAACAGCAAACCACCCACCATAGCGTTGTTTCACCATGTATCTGCATTATCCTTAATTTCTGAGCATGAGTGTAGTATTTGATTTACCATAACGTGGATCATTAATAATGGAGATTAAAAATTGTAGATTCGCCGTAGAATATATGAAGTCATACTAAAGACTTGCAATAATTTTACCCTAGGCTAAAACCACGTGAATGTGTTAGCGTGTGTGAAGTGATAGTCGTACAGCAAGAACGTATAAAAACACTTGAAAAAGTAATACGATATATTCTGTTTGTACTAATTTTGTACAGGTGTAAAATGGAATTGTCAAGTGTTGCATACACTGGATTCGTGAAATCAGTAAGATATGATGAACATTTGAAAAAGTGAGACATCAGAAGCTCGCTAAGTTATACATTTTTAAGGTAAATTTTAAGTGTTAAATATATCTGTTGTAATTAAGTTGTATGTGAAATCATCAAGATGACAAACAGTTGCTCGTAGAAGACACCAAGATGTAATTCTGTAAAATATTGTTTCATATGTTATGTTGTACAGTGAGGGAATGTGGGACTGCTTTAAAAACAAGTGAGACGTAAGTGGCAGAGTGTAGGTGTGAGCCCTCAACGGAAGTGCCACTTGTTTCGGGCTCAGAGGGGCGAATGTGATGTTTGGTCCATCACAACATATACTAAATTATTGAACCCATGGTAGTTTTGCTATTCAAATTAGGACTCATTACGACTTTATGTAAGGAGTACCGTAGGAAGTGTTAGAGTCAGGAAAGTCGTAGTACAGCTAGTGTTCTATGCACAAAGCAGAAGCAGGACTGGAATCCGCAACAAGAGATGACGCCGCCTGTACAAGAGATCCATAAAACATCAACTGCTACATATATTGTATCCAGATAACAGAGTCTACAAATGGTGAGGTAATGGCATATAAATTACTGCAAGTGTCCGCGTAACAGTTCATTTTCTTAGAGTTCATTTCATACAATTTTTCTTCTGCTTCCGTAAGTTCAGATTTCATTAATACGCCGTTACGTCACGTTTTTCACCATAATAAATAGTTGTTTTAATTTGTATTTTCATAAATTCTTATTAATGATCCTTAACTTCCAAGTTAGTGTACTTAATGGTCAGTGTTCCGTCACCCCACCCCTGGGAGTTTTTAGAGTCTCATTACGTATTATTATTATTATTATCATCATTATTAATTATCAACTATCGTTTTCAAGCCATAAGCTTGAAGGCTGGCGCCCATGGGATATTGTTTATGTAGAAACAATGAGATATTATATATTTATACTAAAATAAAAGTGACCCACCACGTCACAATTTTTTCACACATCTATGGGCAAGAGTGGGTATGTCACAACTGATCCGTCTCTTTGCCTTACCCCTTTCACTATAATAAAAGGTGGCATAGCATATCCAATAGCATTAGCACACACCATTACTACTACCGTAGATCCCTTTTCTACCGTGGTGCTGTGGAATACATTTTTCTTTCCTTCTTAACTTATAATCTTCCCTGCCTTAAAAATGAGCTGAACACCAGTTTCATTGGCACTGAAAATCCTACCAGGCTCTTGCAAAACCCAGGCATATCCAACCATTGCCTTTTGTTTATTAAATTCGTTCTTCACACCATTCCCCTGTGCGAACCTAAAAGCCAGTTCTCGTTAGTCGGTCACTGTTAGTCCAAAACCTTTAGAATCAAGAAGAACAAGATGGTTGGCTAACTGGTCCTGCATAGCTTTGTTCATTGTTGCTCCTTTTCAAGGTTGTCTATTTGTAGATATACCAGACAGTATTCTGGATATGAATGTATTCCTGGGAACACTGAAATACTTCGAAGCTGTTGTCAACGGAGTTCCATTTTCTTTCACGTCCTTAATAACAGCAGCCATATCTTCTGCTTTCCGTCGTCCAAGTAGACCTTCGTACACATATTTCCGCGGCATCGTCCACCTTTAACCAGTACGATGCCAAACGATTAACGTGAAACTGCTACTTAACCATCAGTCTCCCACCTTCGTAATTTACGTTTAACTAAACAAAACAATACAAACACTATAATAAAATCGCATTACAAAAAGATTATAAATATCCTAATACACTATGTTTTCGTCGTTGATTAATCCTACTAAACTATAGTATTAACGCACCATTAAACCCTGTCCCCAAAAATGTAGCCCGGTTTAGAGATTCAGGGAGATCTCGACAGTGTCGTGATCTCCCATCTTGTCTTGTCTAGATCACCCCGAGTTCCATTGGCAGGCAAGAGTTGGCAGCACTTACAAAGCTGAAGGTTTGATGATTTGGAAATGACATGGCTGCTTCTCCAAAACTTGCTTTGTGCGCCTAATCTCAAATATTACCTAAAAAATATCGCATATCTATTTCGTTACATAACCTACTCATTATATTATAGCAAGTTACTTTCAAATCATATATCACTTACTTACTCACCTTCAACTATTAAGATGTCTTGTATTGATAGTGATAATCTTCAGCTAACAGGATGACCATGAGCACAAAACCATATGGCTCCAATACATGTTACTAGTTTGACCAGTAGAGTATTGTGCTTGCCAGAGGCGCTAAGCTTAAAAGTGTCGAGTTCTCCCTCATGTCGGGATCTACCAAAGTTACCTTACCATATAAACCAAAGGTCAATGATTACTGCCATCTACAAAATAGCTTATCGGGCATTTTATTTTATTTTATTTTACTTTACTTTATTTTATTTTATTTTATTTTATTTTATTTTATTTTATTTTATTTTATTTTATTTTATTTTATTTTATTTTACTTTATTTTATTTTATTTTATTTTATGTTATTTTATTTTATTAGCTTCCTGAAAATTATCAAGGCCGCCACAGGGACAAAGCAAAACAAAAGACACAAAATATGGTTATACAACAAAATTGCTGATTAATATGGGAAAATAGTAGAAGGGATTAAGGACAATAACACATAGGTGTTCAATACAGTGACCTAGACAAGGAATGGCACCGAACATCGTTTACAGCTCATGTACTTATATTACGTTACATCTTCCTCATCAATTTAATCAAAGCGAGTTGAATGACTCCGGCGAGAAACTTCAATCTGCTAAACGTTTGGGCAGAAATTCATCATCTAACTCAGCATAAAGTTACTATTGGTTTACGTCCAGCCAACTAATTTTACGGTTTCGAAAACGGCGAGATGCCTGTACTTTGTCTCACCTGAGTTCATTTACGTGGCGATGCACATGAGGCTGGCGTATTAGAGCGCCAGTCTTAGGTTTAGAAATCCAATACTTAACCGTATGATCCTCTCAGCTCGACGTTAATGTAACTGAACCGATGTAAATAATGACATGTAAAGGAATTCCTGTGGGGCAAAACTTTCTATAACACAAGTCTCGAATATCACTGAATACCAAGTCACGTGTTAATATACGGGCATAACTTTGCACGATATCTCTCTCATTTCTTCCCTCCAGCACCGCTGACTTTAGCCATTGCGTGGGCGCTAATGAAAGAAAGAAGCCACATATGATCCCTCTTGATGGGAGACTTGAAAATTAACCTAGTTTCTTGCTCAAAGGAAAAATTCCAGCACTTTATCCAACGGCGTATGAAGGAAGAGTACCAAGTAAATAACCAACTTATTCAAGTACTGACCAGTCCATAGAAGACTAAGAAGAAGCCAGCTCAATGTATAACCCAATAAATATGTATTTACCATTCAAACAGAGGAATACTCTGGGACCAGCCACCATTATTACAATGGAACTTAACTTGTTCCTCGTGCCATCGGCTTTGCTCTCCACAAAAGAGAGAATTAAGATAACTTTTCATGATCACATTCAGTTTCCCAGTGACGTCACGTTTCAAAGCCAATCTCCTCAATGCAAGCAATTTGCCACTCAATCATCCGTAAACCAGGTTATTCTTGTGACAGAACTCAATGAGAATAATCCAGTCGAAAGGTCAAAAATTGCATCTGGTCATGTTATACTCATGAACTGAAGGAGGGGTGGGGGTGGGGGAATGATCCATTGAAATAATCGTGGCTACACAACCGTGAAGTGATAGAGAAAAAATAACTAGAGGGAGAATAATATGTTTTCCTCGTAATGTCCGATGACTGGAAACTGATATTTACTGTTTATTACCCCGTGGTAATTCATCCATAATATTCAACAGAAGTTATGAAGGAGATGTGCTAAGAAGTATGATTATAAATGCATAGAAACAATAGTTGGTATAAATTCAGCACCTAAGCTAGTTTGACAAACAATTTCTGTTAAATCAGAACTTAAAGATAGCTGATTACATACTTAAAATTATGTTTCCCTACATACTGTGTCCAGCTACTTTGCAGAATGGTCAGTGTAGTAGTCTTCTTCTCAGAAGCACCTTGGGTTTGATGCCCGGCCGCATCAGTGATATTAATTTCAAATCGTTAATTCCTTTGGCTCGGGAACCGGGCTTTTGTACTAACCTCAACATCTCTCCAACAAACACACCACATTCAACACTATTATCTCTACCACTTTAACTCGCAGTTTCCCAGCCCTCACTCGACGTAAGCATTCTACCCTCGCTCCCTTTCCCCTACACACTACCCATACATGCCTAACAATAGAGTCGCTCATGACCAGAACCTCAATTCCATCCACTAGATCCCCTCCACCCCTTGTCCCGCTGAACCCCTGACGTCTTCAGAACCTACTTGCCCTCTCTTCTCTCCCTCTCTCGACCCTCTTCCACCTCCGTCTTCCTATCCTCTACCTTTTTTTTACAATTTGCTTTACGTCGTACTGACACAGATAGGTCTTATGGTGACGATGGGATAGGAAATGACGAGGAGTGGGAAGGAAGCGACAGTCCCCTGGTGTAAAAATAGAAAACCACGGAAAAACACCTTCAGAGCTGCCAACAGTTGGGTAAATATTTCTGGCATATTACATCGGACATAACATAAACTTAGATCTTTTACCAGTAAACAAAAAAAAAAAACCAAACAAACAGATTTTAAATTTCAACGTTCAGTTACCAGTACTAGATGCATATGGCCTTTGATCGACTTTCCGAGACGGGAATGTAACGCAAATTCATTGCGGGATTCTGTACTTATTGTGTGCAGCTCTGCCTCTGCGATAGTAAACGAGACTTCAGACAGCATGCGATGCTTTGTAGTAATGGACGAAAATTTTATTCTAGACTTATGATATCTTTAGGGAATTCGGTAGAAGGAACATTGTTCTTTGAGGCTGGGGTGTTGCATGTTGTCTTGCACTGTAGATCAATATTTGAAATCTGTGTCCTTGTACGCAAAAACTGTTGAGAATTAAGTCAAGTAACAGGTACGAAATTTGAGTATGTATTCAATGACATAAGGTGTTTATTTGCAATGCAGTGAAAGAAATGAATCAAAGATCGCCATACAGAACGCAGTGAGTTCGCACTTACGAAGAACTGTCATTTTAAACCCAGAATGAGTTCTTTTACAAAGTTATCGTTACGCCGGTTTATCTTAGGTCACCTTCGCTGCACAAGTGAGAAAAGTGGATTGACTCTACGGACCTAATGTTAGCAAGAATGATGTTTGATCATAACAAGTGGAATGCCTAATAAGAAATTATTAGTAATTACGAGATAAAGATGACAATGGTAATGAATATTTAATTATTTGAATTTTAAATATTTATCAAAAAAGGCACCTCCTCATTTTCCTCGGTTCTTAAGAGAATACAATTTTCTGATTCACAGCATGCATGGTTTACAGATTTTATCTGCTGGCCTAGTTATTGAACTGGCATTTAAAAATTATCGAATAGTATCATGTCCTTTTTCCAGTGATTCAATGTTCAACATTCATGTTACCAGTTTATATACACTTTTTCTCTTGCATCCATTCATTCTTTGAATTATATTTGCCACTTGGAATGCCATTTAAGCAAGTAGATTCTCGTTGCTCATTTGTTTCTAACCTTTAAAAAATGCTGTTTGCTGTTTGTATGCAAATACATTCTGCCTTGACAGATTTTATATAGGCGCACTCTGATACCACTCCAAATAAATTCAGTTCTGTCTTGAGAATATTTATGTAGACTTATTCTGATACTTCTGCAAATATATTAAATTCTGTCTTGAGAGGAATTATATAGACGTATTCTGATACTTATGTAAATACATTAAATTCTGCCTTGAGAGGTTTTATGTAGACGTATTCTGATACTTATGCAAACACATTAAATTCTGCCTTGAGAGGTTTTATGTAGAAGTATTCTGATACTTATGTAAATACATTAAATTCTGCCTTGAGAGGTTTTATGTAGACGTGTTCTGATACCACTGCGAATACATTCAATTCTGTCCTGAGAGAATTTATGTAGACGTATTCTGATACTTATGCAAATACATTACATTCTGCCTGTGAAATCTTCAACGGTGTTTTGAATATTTTAATTTTGTACATATTGACAATAATAATAATAATATTAATAATAATAATAATAATAGTAATAATAATAATAATAATAATAATCAAGTAATTGTTGCAGTATGCCTCATTAGGGAATGAAATCTCATTTCAACTTTCTTTCTTTTCCTTTACTATTTGTTTAGGCCTACGTGACACCGATTCAGAAAGCTCACCCGGTGAGGAGTGGATAAGACAGGGTTAGGGTTTGGAGAAAAAGCCTTAATTAAGCTACAGCCACAGAATTTTCCTGATGTGAAAACCAGATACCACGGAAAACCATTACTTATTTTACAACTTTCTGATGTTAATCAGATCTAAAATCAAATGTACTTTCTGAACCTGAACAATAATGCTTGTGACTGGACAATGCTAGTGACAGGCAAGAGTAGCCTTTCTTTGGTGTAAGAAGGAGAATTGTTTGAGCTTAAAATTGATAGAAAGATGAAGTTGGAAGACAAGGAGGTGATTTGGACAATCTCTGGATTTCAATTCAGACGACTTTCCGCATTTGGCTGAACAGGTTCTTGTGATTTAGTTGCAGTTTCTGACTATATTTTGTTGCGAAGCATGATTTTCTCTGGCATGCTGGTTGATTAACGCGGATGAATTTATCCGATATTTGTCCAAAGCACTTTATATGAACCGCTAAACGACCAAGAACAATAGTGAAAGTACGACTGTTTGCTATCCAGTTAATAATACTGGAAATATATGTGTTACCGCCTCTGTGGTGTAGTGGAAGGTGGTGATCAGCTATCACCCTCCGGAGGCCCGGGGTCGATTCCCGGCTCTGCCAAAAAATTTGAATAGTTGTACGAGGGCTGCAACGGGGTCCACTCAGCCTCAAGAGGTAAACTGAGTAGAGTGGTCTTCGATTCCCATGTCAGCCATCTTGGAAGTGGTTTGTCGTAGTTTCAAACTTCTCGTCCAAGCAAATGCCAGGTTGGTACCTAACTATATGCCATGGCCGCTTCTTTCCCTCTTCCTTGCCTATCCCTTCCGATCTTCCCATTCCCCCGTATCTTTGAATAAGTAGTGTATCAAGAAAATATCAGCTGGAAATATTGCTTCATAAAACGAAAAGGTAGGATTGTTCAATGAACCGTAATTTCAGTATTTATCGACTTAATGAGTACCAACATAATAATGCCATTTTTGCGGTATAATACTTTGATGTGGTTATTGCTAAACTGGTGCAGGCCTTGTAAGGCGGATACTCAGATGAGGGTAGGTAGCGTATGCAGTATACTCTATAAAAAAACGCGTGTTAATGGCGGGTAGGGTAATGTGTGGTGTGCGAGTTATAGGAATGTTAGGGACAGTACCGACACCCAGTCCCCGAGCCAGGGGATTTACACATTTAAGACTCAAATTCCTGACTCGGCTGGGAATTGAACTCAGGGCCCACGCAACCAAAGTTCACTACGCTGACCGTTCAACCAAGGAGGCGGATATATTTCGTAGTGCTAATAACATTATATAGTTAATATGAATACGGGGTGTGATTAGCATAGTGGCCTAGCTGCTGGCTTTCTGTCCGGATGACTGAGGTTCGAACCCGCATCGATTTTAAAACAAAATATCACATTTCATCAGATAGGCATATACAGGATGGTCGGAAACAACATGAACCGGGTATATGAGCGTTGTAGGGATGGTCATGCTGATAAATAATTTTAAAGAAATAATTCGATATCTTGCACCGTTGTCATTTTATCAGCTGCAGAAGTTAGCCAATCACATCACTTCAAATGGGCTTTGGGAGGGGCGGTGGCGAGTGAAAAATACAGGGTATTTCCGTGAACGGTGAGAGTCATGAATAAACATATCCCAGTAGAAACCATCACGGACTTTGGTGGCTCCAACGACCGCAGAAATAACTAGAATAAGCTGAATAAACATCATGTTACAACAGTGGGACAGTTGGCAGTATACGAGGGATTTCTTCAGTTCATATTGAACCCATGACTTTTGTGTCACAAGAAATCAGAGTCCTAAAGTTACCACATGAGGCCCCATATTCATCGCAATGAGAAGCTCAGATGCATTTTTTTCTCACCGGAACGACACGTGTCACGGGGGAGAATGGCTCGCTTTCTCACGCTAAGAAAAATGACGTCACTCGCATATGTAAAGGACCATTGATACAATGAACGTGTTGGTTTGATAAATATATCGTTTAAAAGGAATTAGCAGCGAAGCTAATATAATAAGTGTCTTGTAATTATATGTGAGACAATTGGTCTTTAGTAATACAGATTTTTTTATTGCTAAGCAGTTTCCCAGCGAAACTGGCGAAAGACGCGCGTGTCTGTTCAATCTGCGTCACATTTTCAGAACATAGTGCCTAACAAACGAGGTCATTTAACCAGTCAATTTGCTACGAGTTAATAGTAAATGTTCATAAACAATGTCACTATTAAATTGGCAAGTACTGAGTTACTAAAACCTACCTTCAATACATTTCCACTAGGTCGGAAAATATGTGTAATATTCTTGGCGGCAGGGAAAATGCCTAATAGAGGGAAGCCCAATCTTGAGACTCTCACCCTGCATTGCGTCATTTGAGCTAGAGGAGCCTCGTACTATTGTACAATTTATCGGCGATTATCAGACTAAGTCCAATTGGTAACTTAAATTTTGGCCGATGTGGCTAAAGTATCGTATCCAAGTGGAGATGTCCTTTTCCTTTAAGTAACGTATATTTTAATAAACATGTAAAGGACGGACATTGTAGGCCACAGTCTTATAAGTAAATTTTAATAATATCGTGTTGAAAGTATTGCGTGTGCGATAGAGATTACAACATTCGTGTTCGGTCCGCGAAAATGTAGAGTGGAGGGTATTTCTTAATGTGCCTTTATTTCAGCTGAGTGAAGATGAATACAATTACCTGTGAAGCCAAAAATTTTAAAATGGCTAAATAAATGCCAGAGAGTTGCTGGTGAACTCACACGATGGAAGCTGGCGTTAAGTCCAAGGTAGGTGAATTATCACCGTTACTACCTGTTTATTTATATCCTGTTGTCACCATTTATTATTCTGTGCTTTGTGACGCAGTTTGGTCACCAATTTACTTTCGTGAATATAATATAATATAATATAATATAATATAATATAATATAATATAATATAATATAATATAATATAATATATTATTATTATTATTATTATTATTATTATTATTATTATTATTATTGTCCGTCACCTTGGGTGTGTGGTCAGCGTTGTGGTATTCCGTTCGGAGGTCGGAAGTCACAGCCTGGAACGGTAACCTAACCTTACAAAGCCACTTTACCGTCTCCCCTTAGAAAAGTCCAATTACAGACTCCTCTTAGAAGACTTGAACTAGTGAAGTGCTCCGTAAGTGAGGTTATCACGTTTAGTAACGAAACTTCACACTTACAAAACGTTAACCTAACCTTACACACACGCTCTTTACCTAATCCGTTTGGGAGACTCCATGGAATTTATGAACGAGAGAACGAGGTAAAATAAAAACCGACAATGTAGGGCGGGTGTTTTAAACACAAATGTAGGTTGTATGCTTTCAATATTGGTGGCTGTGTCGCAATCTTGCTTACTTCGGCGGAGTACGCACAACCCTACATTTTACTCTTAGCAGTTCGAGTGAGCAGAAAAGTTTGTTCTCCCGGGCACCGATCAGAAAGCTTAGTATGATATAGCCTTCCATGTATCAGTACTTTAAATCTATCGACTCAATTAGACCGCAATTAGATACCACAGGACTGAGCTAGGATCGAACCTGACAAATTGAGGTCGACAGCTGTAAGCTTCTATCTGTGAGATAGTGTGTTCCAACTCTACTGACGTCAGCCATGATAATAATGTTATTGGCTTTTCATCCCACTATCTAGAGTTCTATCCTCCTTATAGAACTAGTAGCTCATAACTACCTCCTCATCCTCCTCATAGACTTAGATTTCCTCCTCCTTATCCTGCTCCTCCCCCTCCTGCTAATAAACCTAGTAGCGTACGTCAACCTATTCCTTCACATAGACTTCCTCCTCATCCTCTTCTCTTACCCTTATAGACTTAGTAGTTCTTTAAGGAGGGAGGAGAAAGTCTAAGTCTATGAGGACGATGAGGAGGTAATTATAAGCTACTAGTTCCATAAGGAGGATAGAACTCTCTGTTAGGAGGAGGAGGCTATTTAGATAGGATTAGAAGGAAATACTATAAAGAGCGGTAAGTACAAATTACTTGTAATTTGCTATACCTTGCATAAGAAAGATAGATTTCAATGGAAATGCGTTAACACTCATATTCACATGGCAATCAGTTCTACTTATAACAGAGGGTCAGTTGTTTTTATTGTACAACACATCACAACGCTTCTCGCCTGGTGCAAGGGGAACCTCGCTAACACATATTTCTTAGCTTCTCCACAGCACCTCCAAGATTTTTGCTCGGGTGGCCATCAACTTTAATTGCTACCCAGTCGACCTCAAATAGCATATAGGCTGACGCCTCGTTGGCAGTTGGCCTTCCCCACCCACCATGTCTTACTGCCTGATCTCCGGAGTAGATCCAACCATCTCTGAAGATGCCATCCACCACGGCCTTCGTACAGCCGGCGTCCCAGCTTATAACGCCCACCGATTGATGAATGACCTAACTTCCACTCCAAGATCGCAGATTTTGGTACATCTCCCGAGAGAGGGCGCCCTGCAAGGCCTCTTCGCCTCCGGAGCGACCATTCGCCATAAGACCTACGCAGTCCATCCATCTGCGGATCCATCTATTGTTCCAGTCTTCAACGAGTCTCTACCCCGGACATTGCCTCAGCCACCACAATCCTTCTTCTCAACAACTCCTACTCCCATGACCACTATGACGAGCGCATATACCAGTTCTCAACTTCCCATCACCACTGTCACAACTTGTCACCCTTCACCTGTAATGTACTCATCCCTCCCACTACTCACGACTACCACAACCCCGCCACACTCTTCCACCCCGTTGACTTCGACCACCGCAGCTACATCATCGTCGCCTCTACAAGACACCTCCGCAGCAGCCGAAGCCCCACCACTATCGCCGGAGCAGCAACCGCCATTCTTCCATGCCACGTTTAGTTGCGTCCTACGCGAGATTCCACCTGACATCTCCGAACGGGTGGTCCTCCAGGAACTCCACGCGGACGGTGTTCCCGCCCGACGCGCGATTAACATCCACAACACCAATGGCCCCACTTATATGGTGCGGCTCCAGCTTCCCAGTGCCGAAGACGTTCAACATCTCATCCGTACCGGCGCTCGTATCAACGGCCACCGCCACAAAGTGGAGCCCTCCCGTTCTCCACCCCAACCTGTTCGCTTCCCTTCGGCTACTTCACATCGTCGCCCCCGGCCAGCCGCTCCTCCTGTTCCACATTTTCCACAAGTTTGTCAACCCCCTCCCCAACCTCGTTTCATTCCCCCACCCCTTCCCATATTCGACCTTCTGCGTTTTCTTATCACTTCTCCTTCTAATACCACAACCACCCTCTATCTCCTCACCTTGCATCTCCATCCAAGACCTCTCTTCTAACCTTCAGTTTTCCCATTTTTGCACTTCACCTTTTCCCTCTCCACCCTTGCACTCTCCTCTGAATATTTAATCCTCGCACACACCCCCGATAATTAAATACTATCCGCACACACCTCCTAATTTCATACATCAAATTACCCTCCTCCCCACACCATCACTCCTTCTCCAACCTGCCAAAACTCCTGGCCAGAGTGAAGGCGTTACCTTCAGGGTGGTCCGCCCCTCCCTTTCAGGGAGAGGAATGAAAACATTAGAGTAGTAGTAGTTTTTATTGTAGGTTGCAGTGTAAAAACTATACATACACTATAACTACCTAAGTGTGTATGTTAATATTAAAAGATCTATTATGTTTATGTGTGATATTTGTGGTGAGATTTTTTCAAGACGAGACAATTTTCAGCGACATAAAGCTGTTAAGCCAAACTTCAGAATATTCGCATGCATACAATGTACTGCTACATTCAACAGGCGTGATAATCTCACACGCCATGTGAATTCCAAAGGCATTTTCTCAAGTGATCTACCACTAGAACGCTTAGAAACTCTGTCTAAATGTCGACAGCTTGATATAAAGAAGCGTGATACAAACGTTACGACATCGTCTCAGCCTACTACAATTTCTGCTACTAGCCACACACCTCCAGATAAAGAGAAGCAAGTAGAGGAGATGCATAAGGAGGAAGAGGAAGAGGAACTGAACGTTTCTTTACTATCGGGGGTTTTTCATTCTACTTTATTTCCTAGCAGCGTACACGTTCTGTCACTGCGCAAACATCTTTCTTGAGATCTTCTTGGATAAGCAAGATGAGGTAGTAGAAGACAAGGAAAAAAAAGAAGATTTCAGCGCTTCTTCACTATCAAACCGAGTTAATATTTTAACCACAGATGACATTGCAGAAGCAAGTACTACATCAAAACAAGTTCTTCCGTTTCTTACATATCAACTATCTGGAAGTATTCTCAATGTTAACAACAAGACTCTGTTACCCTATGCAGATGCAAGATACTGTAAAGACCTCAAGCTACTCGTTGAACGTTTACAACTCCTAAGAGCTTATCAAGATGCTAGTTACAAAGAATATGAACCAGAGATTCTAGAAATAGAGCAAGAACTACGTCCTGCGGGTATTAGTGAGTAATTGCTCTTGAAAGTAAAGACGCGCATTAGTGACAACAACGAGCTCATTGCACCTACCATTGTAGACGTGCAATCACATGTAGAACGGGTGAATTGAGTCGTCCGGTTTTTGACATTTGTTTTTACAATAACTCACATACTTGCTGTCAGAGTGCACCCCAACAATTCTTCTTTCTTTCGCAAGCTGATGTATTCTCCCGCTCGCACATGCACACAAGCTATCTGCCTGTTATGTCTTTTGTGGTATCTGATAAACCTAGTAGCGTATGACAATCTTTTCCTCCTCCTCATAGACTTCCGCCTCTTTTAACTTTTAGTCTTAGTGCTATAAGGAGGGAGGAGTGTCAAACAGGTAAAGTTAATTAATTCACCGAAAATAAACATGTAGATGATCTTTTCTGTTGAGAACAAAATGTATTGTATGCTGACTGTTCAAATCTTTTCTGTCCATTACAAAAATACATGTAGATTTGAAATTTATGAGCAAATTAAGATAAGATTTATGTTCTAAACACAAAATATAGGTTGTATGCATTCAAAATTGTGAGGCTTGCCGCCACCTTGTTCACTTTCGCTACTTGGTAAAGGATGCATGCTGACGGTTCCCCCTCCTCGCACACCTCTCTTCTCTTATGAATGGGGTAACATAACATCAGGGAACGCATTTGATAACGCGCGTGTCAGTCATATTGTTTGCTTGCGCTAACAAGCGAATAAACAGAGAACTGACTGCTAGTGCGCGGTCTGTTAGCCATTTTGCCAACTAGCTAGCCAGCGCAACGTCTACGAAATTGTTCCCCCTCTTTACAGTACATCAACTTCTTTGCGGAGCATAACATGAATAGTATAGGTATAATACATTTTGAAAACTTAATTTAATAAACAATAAATAATTTGTTTAATTTGAATGTTGCAGGTGGCATTACAATTTTCGAGGCATGCACAGTAAGATGTTAAGGAGTACAGTAACCTTGTCGGCAGCATAACAAAACTTATTATAAGCTGTTTATCGTCACCATTTTATTTTTTGAACATTTAGGTTGAAGAACTTCCAGTTCTCTTTTTAAAGCAGCAGAATCACCTTTAGACACGAAAATTACTCTTTATCGTATATTGTGTTAGTGCGCGATTTGTTAGCCAGTTTACCAACTAGCTGCTAGGCGGCACAAACTCTGCTTTTTCTTCTTAGCCGCGAGAGTGGACTGTTATGTCTCAAGCGGGATCTACTAGTCATTTGATTACGGTAACTCACGAAGTCGCCGCGTAGGAACGCGCTGATTTGTCTCTAGCGGGATCTGATAGTCATTTGCTTACAGTAACTCAGGAAATCGTCACAAGAGCGCGCTTATATCTCTATAGCGGGATATTTGTATGTAGTATGTGTCAACAAGATGGCGGATGGTTGCAGGCGTGTTGTAAGTGTGTTCCTGATAATAATCGTGTTTCTTGTGGTCCAAGTGCTTTTATCGCGGTTGCGTGTGAATGAAATTGAACCGACTAGCGTATACTTTGATGTTAAGTGCGGTGTAACTTGTTGGGAAGATATACTCTCCAATAATAAGCTGCAAATAAGTGCCCACGTGTTGTGTATTAACGGCAAGCAGAGAATGGCGTCCAGTCAGCGTGTAATGCACAAGCCTTCGGCCAGTGACATATCCATCCTGACGCTGAGTGTTCTACTACTAGCAGTTGCCGGTGATGTCCAGCTGAACGCAGGACCGGAGGTAAATACCAGCCTTAGCATCTACTACCAGAATGTCTGTAGTCTTAAGAAATCACTCGTGGACTTTAGCGTCGCTCTGAGTGACATGCATTACGACTGCGTGTGTTTAGCGGAGTCCTCGCTCGACTTATCAATCGACAATAGTGAAATATTGAACGACAATTATGTTATTTTCCGCCAAGATAGGCAAAATATCATTACTAGTGAGAACAAGGGAGGTGGGGTTTTAATAGCAGTGAACTCTGCGTACGGTCCAGTGCAACGACCTGACTTAACGGAAAACTGGGAATGTGTTGTTGTGAAAGCCACCCCATCCCCTGGCCGAGCGCTATACATAGTCTGCTGTTACCTGCCCCCGGACGAGGTGAAAGTACGGCTCGCAGAATTCCGAGGAACCCTGGCTCGAATCAATCGCGTAGCAAAACAACATGACACTATTATTGTGTGCGGAGATTTCAATATAAGCCAATTAGCCTGGGCGTCAGACGATTCGGGATCTATTAATCCTATTCTCGCCCATGTCAACGAGAAAGCCTGCTTTATTTTAGAGATCATCAACGAATTTAACCTTCGCCAAGTTTGCGGTTTTCCAACACGAGGAAATAACTTCCTGGACCTTGTTTTCGTGTCTGAAAAAGTCACTAACTGTGTGAAGCAACAGAACAGTTAGTACAAACAGATCATTCTGCGGTTGAGCTCAGACTTCATATTTCCCGTGTTCCTCGTTTACCACAGCCTACAAAATCATTATTATTTTGGACAAAAGCAGACTTTCCCCATCTACGAAAAATCTTATCCCGTTGTCCGTGGAACTTGCTCGAATCCTGCCTAACTCTTGATGCCGCAGTTGACTTGTTTTATGACTTACTGTACAGCGCTCTTCAGGATGCCGTACCTTCCCGCATAATGAAGACTAGGCGTCTTCCCTCTTGGTATGATTCCGAACTTACAGACAAAATGCGGGCAAAGGAAAGAGCAAGAAAACGAGCTGCAAAGTCTTCACTTCCTTCAGATTACATCGAATTCGCGGCGCTAAGAAAGGAATACAAACAAATGCAGCGGATAAATTATAGGGATTATGTCGGGTCTGTTGAGGAAGATATTATCAGACACCCACAGAGATTTTGGAAATTTATTAATTGCAAATCAAAATCTAGGCGGCTGCCATCTATGATGATTAATGAAGGCAAGAAAATTAGCTCATTTAAAGAAATTGTGGATAATTTTGCTGACACTTTCAAAACATTCCATCCACCCTGTAATTCTCACACCGAACAATTCGGGGAAATTAATTTATCATCAATAGTAACTTCGGCATCGGAACTCTGCAACATCTTGAAGTCGATGGATAGGAAGAAGTCTTGTGGTCCAGATCAAATTCCAGAAATTGTGTTACGTGAGTGTGCTGAGGAGCTGGCAACCCCACTAGCCACGATAATCAACTGGTCTCTTCGTACAGGCAATTTCCCGTCCGAATGGAAGAAAGGATATGTTATTCCAGTTTTTAAGAAAGGTGACAGATCTTTATTTGTCAATTACAGACCAGTAGTTCTTTCACTCATTTCCAAAGTAGCAGAAAGAGTCGTATACAAAGCCGTGTACAGTGCAGTCAGTGGTTTAATTAATATTTACCAGCATGGGTTAGTCCAGAAACGCTCAACTATCACCAATCTTGCTGTGTACTTCCACTTCATATCTAGCGCTCTGGACAATTTGAAGCAGGACTTTTCCAAGGCTTTCGACTCAGTGCAGCATAATGCTCTTCTGACTAAGTTGTCAGCATATGGCATTCATGGAAGCTTGCTTGAGTGGTTTAAATGCTATCTTTACGAAAGAAGGTATTCAGTAAAATACGAGGGTATCATTTCTGGCCCTTATCAGCCTATGTCTGGCGTCCCACAAGGTTCACTACTGGGACCTTTATGTTTCCTTCTATTTTTTAATGATCTGCCATCACAAATCCATTCGAGCAACTACCTGCTCTATGCTGATGACCTGAAAATCTACAGGTTAATTGGAAAGATGAGTGATTGTGAATTGTTACAGTCTGATATAAATAATATTAGTGATTGGTGCAAAAAATGGCATTTAACCCTAAATATTTCAAAGTGAAGTGCGATATCCTTCACGAGAAAAATGCAACTTAATATATTCAATTATAATGTAGGGGATCAAGAAGTGAAGCGTGTTAATAAAATTAACGATCTTGGTATTATTTTTAGTAATCAAAATAGTCTATCTTTCAATGAGCATGTGTTAAATATCGTTAACAAGGCATTGCAAGAGTTTTAAATCTGTTGTCCCATTGAAAACCCTGTATTTTTCACTTATACGATCTACTCTAGAGTACTACTCTGAAGTGTGGATCCCCTCACAGCAATACTTAGTTAATGCCTTAGAGCGAGTACAGATCAGATTCTCAAAATGTATTAGTAAAAAGTGCTTGGGTATCAAGCTGTCATCGACAGATTATGATTTGTTTTGTAGTGCATTGAGTCTCTTAGGACAAGGCGCAGGTATGTCAACGCACGTTTCATACACAAATGTATCGGTAATTTCCTTGACTGTCCCAATTTACTCCAGTTGCTACCAATTCATGTTCCTTCCCGCAATACCCGACAGGCTGTCACCTTTCACTTACCCAGGTGCAGAACGGAATCACACAGGAGCTCTTGGTTTATGCAGGCCCTAAGATCCCTGAACGAAATTAGCGGGATAGTGGATATATTTCACTCGTCAGCTAGTGAAATTCGCAGACATCTTATGGACGCTTCATAGACAGAGTGTTCCTTGTATCTTGTTCTGCCCATAGTAACTGAAAGTTATACTTCCTTCCTTCGGTCATTTCAAATGTATAAACACTTTTCTGTTTTCATGTCTTTTTTTCTTCCTAATATGTTTTGTAAATATGTATATATTATTGTTGCTTATTTACACTGACTGACAGAGCAAATGCAACACCAAGAAGGAGTGGTCAGAACTTTATGCCAATTGCAGGGTAGACTGACGTCACTGAGGTATGCTCATGATGTGAAATGCGCCGCTGTGCTGCGCACGTAGCGAACGATAAATGGGACACGGCGTTGGCGAATGGCCCACTTCGTACCGTGATTTCTCAGCCGACAGTCATTGTAGAACGTGTTGTCGTGTGCCACAGGACACGTGTATAGCTAAGAATGCCAGGCCGCCGTCAACGGAGGCATTTCCAGCAGACAGACGACTTTACGAGGGGTATGGTGATCGGGCTGAGAAGGGCAGGTTGGTCGCTTCGTCAAATCGCAGCCGATACCCATAGGGATGTGTCCACGGTGCAGCGCCTGTGGCGAAGATGGTTGGCGCAGGGACATGTGGCACGTGCGAGGGGTCCAGGCGCAGCCCGAGTGACGTCAGCACGCGAGGATCGGCGCATCCGCCGCCAAGCGGTGGCAGCCCCGCACGCCACGTCAACCGCCATTCTTCAGCATGTGCAAGACACCCTGGCTGTTCCAATATCGACCAGAACAATTTCCCGTCGATTGGTTGAAGGAGGCCTGCACTCCCGGCCGGCGTCCGCTCAGAAGACTACCATTGACTCCACAGCATAGACGTGCACGCCTGGCATGGTGCCGGGCTAGAGCGACTTGGATGAGGGATT
This sequence comes from Anabrus simplex, assembly GCF_040414725.1. Taxonomy (NCBI): domain Eukaryota; kingdom Metazoa; phylum Arthropoda; class Insecta; order Orthoptera; family Tettigoniidae; genus Anabrus; species Anabrus simplex. The sequence goes on from NC_090266.1 coordinate 272,905,996, forward strand.
GGCGGAACGTCGTGTTCTCCGATGAGTCACGCTTCTGTTCTGTCAGTGAAAGTCACCGCAGACGAGTGTGGCGTCGGCGTGGAGAAAGGTCAAATCCGGCAGTAACTGTGGAGCGCCCTACCGCTAGACAACGCGGCATCATGGTTTGGGGCGCTATTGCGTATGATTCCACGTCACCTCTAGTGCGTATTCAAGGCACGTTAAATGCCCACCGCTACGTGCAGCATGTGCTGCGGCCGGTGGCACTCCCGTACCTTCAGGGGCTACCCAATGCTCTGTTTCAGCAGGATAATGCCCGCTCACACACTGCTCGCATCTCCCAGCAGGCTCTACGAGGTGTACAGATGCTTCCGTGGCCAGCGTACTCTCCGGATCTCTCACCAATCGAACACGTGTGGGATCTCATTGGACGTCGTTTGCAAACTCTGCCCCAGCCTCGTACGGACGACCAACTGTGGCAAATGGTTGACAGAGAATGGAGAACCATCCCTCAGGACACCATCCGCACTCTTATTGACCCTGTACCTCGACGTGTTTCTGCGTTCATCGCCGCTCGCGGTGGTCCTACATCCTACTGAGTCGATGCCGTGCGCATTGTGTAACCTGCATATCGGTTTGAAATAAACATCAATTATTCATCCGTGCCGTCTCTGTTTTTTCCCCAACTTTCATCCCTTTCGAACCACTCCTCCTTGGTGTTGCATTGTCACTGTCAGTCAGTGTATAATTAGTGGTAGTAGTAAGTTCTGTCAATATTGTTAATATTTGAATGTATTATATCATCTGTAATTGGAGAATCGATAACTCTGTTGATGATAAATTAACAAATCAAGTATCTCACAAAGACGCTATGAGAGCGCGCTGATATGTTTCAGCCCACGCACACATATTCACTCGCCAAGTTGCCGTGAGGTTGCACTGCACTCTTCCCTCTTCACCACCACGCAAGCTCACTAGCATTCGACCTCTCCTCTCACATCCCCCACCTGCACGATCACGCTATAAAGTCGGGAGCGGAAGAGTAGAGGGTAGACGGCCGTGCCTGGGTAACCCTTTCAGTCCTATTGTAGGTTTAGGTTAACAAGGTATTCAGTGCATACATGCGCTAAGCTTATTACTTTCCCTGCAGTCTCAATGTTGCCGTGAATTGACTACAGATTTAAGCTTCCATAATCAGTCAACATATGGCAGAGAAATTTTATATAATTTCTCTTAGATAAAAAATTGACAGTGGTGTAATGCATAGTGATGCAGGGTTATATCTTGGTGTTTACATTCTGCATTATATAAGTGAGTGTGTGTTGCATTAATATTGTATTTATTTTGTTTGTGTAAAAACCTTTAAATATACTGTGTGTACCAGATGAACTTAGATATAGAAATATTACTTTGATATAAATAGTTTTGATGCCGTTGTTAATCTGAAGCAACGTTGGGACTCATGGGGTAAACTACTGTGCTACCATATCCAAACCTCCAAACAATAATGAGCATTATGAAGCATTTGGTAGGGAACTGAAAGAGACAGAAACTGAGGATAATATTGAGGAACTTGTTGACGGGACATTGTCTGACTTCGAAGATAGTGATTTGGTGGTTCGATAGGAAGGCAATCAACTTTATTTGTACATATGTAGGTGTAGGTCCAGAAAATAAATGCCAACGATGGAGACAGTCGGAAAAGAAAACTGTGTATATATTATGTCCCCCAAGCGGTGAACGAATATAATCAGTTCGTCGGGGGAGTAGACCTAGCAGATGTGTTACTTGAGCTATACAGAACAAACCTTGGATTGGTCAAGTGGTATATGGGAATTATGTTTTGGTGCATTAGTGTTGCAATAATCAGTGGTTGACTACTGTAACATCAACATACAAAGCAGCGAGGAGGAGAATGTATGTATTCCCTTGTACAATTTGTTAGAAATATCTCAAGCATTGACCAAGGCAGAGAAGGTTCTGAAGCGAAAACGTGGGCAACAAAATAGCAGACCAATTCCGGAACCCAGTAGAAAAAATGTTTACTCTAAAACCGGTCGATGTCATGTATGATGCATATGGACACTGGCCTCAGTATAAAACGAAGAAAGGCCGATGTAAAATGTGTCATATTGGAATTACTGAGCTGGCCTGCTCTAAATGCAGAGATAATTTGTGCTTGGCAGGAGCCAAGAACTGGTTCTTCCAATTTCATTACAAATAATTGAGGAAACATTACATTTCAATTCATGATTTACTGCTATATTCACTTATGTAGAATTATATAATGAGTAAACGTCACATATAGCTTATTTTGTTTGCTAGATGTAATTTTGTGTACAGAAGAACACCATGTAAATTTCTCTGTGACATATGTATGCCGCATTTGAATGTTACCACGGGTTCCCTATGTTAACGAAGAGCAACATGCTGGATTTCCTAAATTTATGTGGGAAATTTTGAAATTAGTTAATAAACATTATCACTCAGTTCTAAAACAATTGTTCTAAAACAGAAAAAAATGTCACGAAAAATATAATTTGGGACTAAAAGGCCTAAAAATCCGGCAACTTTTTTGTTCGAAGACCGGCAAGTGGTCCTCTGGGAGCGAGAGAGAGAGAGAGAGAGAGAGAGAGAGAGAGGGAGAGAGCAATCTCTCTCTCGCCCTTCCCCTATTTTTGAGATGGGTGGTACCCGCCAGGGAGGGAGGAGAGGACTCTCCCCATCCTCCCAAGAAACCAAAAAATCTGTCTCTAATCTAACCCAATGAGATTAGATTATCGTCCATGGCTGCAAGTTAGGTTAAGACGTCATCGTGACGTCATAACCTTACCTATGTGAGGTTAGGCCAAATCACGTAGGTAACATTTGACATCACAATGACGCCATTGATCTGACGTCATTGACTATTGGTCAGTGAGCTTGCCTGCACCAGGAAATGCTGTCTCAGCAAAGATTCAAATTTCCCGCCAAACGTGTGGGAAAATGCTGACTCAGCACCCATTGTGTTAGAACATACTCAGCCCTTCTGCTCAGGCGTATGCTAAATAAACAATAAATTGAAGGATTTATGTGTGTGCTTAACTGAGGTATCTCTGAACATTTGTGAGTAAACACGATTTAGATCTACAATTGTAAATTTAGTAACAATTTTTGCGGTGAATTTTCTCTTACTCGTTATGGAGTCTTAGAGCACTGTTGTTAATCTCTTATGTGTGGACGTACGATATTGTGTTCTTCAAAATAAACATACTTAAGGGATCGATACTTTATGACAGATTATAATAAATCTATACTGCCTATTTGTGGTGGTCAAATCGTGTCGAACAGTATTAAGTAACAGTTTATTTTTTACCGAACTCGTTTGATGAACTTTGATAAATAACAAGCATATCATCTCGCGTTAGTACATCATAGAATACTAGCTTCAAATCCAGCACAAGTGGAATCATATTGCACATGTCCCTTAACAAGCAATTTATACAAACTGCTCTGAGTCATTATCAGTAAGTCCATGTGTGCCACTTTTTATGATGTACGGTATGTGGGTTGCAGTCCTTGAAATGCATTCCTGAAAAGTTATAACATCGCTCCGTTCGTCAAATTAAGTCAGATCATTCATAAGTGACTGGTATCGTTAATACTTAAAATTCACGAGGAATTGACCTGTAAGTGCTATGTTCTGCCTCATGGTAACCTACATCTCTAACTATTATATGTGAAAAGAAATGATGTAAGATTGCGTAAGACGTGAGATATTATTCGTAGATTTATTGTAATTTTTCCATTTCTGTCATATGAATTATCGCAAATATAATGAAATAAATTCTCAGAACTCCATAGACTGGGACTGATGTTGCCAATCCTAGCGTGGTCGTACCTCAATGACTTAAAGAGCTAGTGTTCATTAGACGATCAATGGAAACTCTTTAAAGTCCCATTAGCCGTTGAAAGTTATCAGTAGGTTAGTCAAACGTTGCACAGCCAACAAAGTTTGAGATAATATGTACTTAAATCTCGAGTTACTTCTCATTAGATGACGTCGCATGGGGTAACTCAAGGCAATGTAGGCTCCATGATATAACCAGGATTGTCTCCGAAGGCTCTTCATCAAAAGGAATCCTTCCGGTAGGTAGTAAACTTCTGGTAACTGTAGGGACAGCATGCGTCATCCTCAAGCCACGTATTTATCTTCGTAACTCGAGAATCAGACGGTTGAGGCGGTGGCCTTCTGACCTCAACTTAGCAGGTTCGATCTTCGCTCAGTCCGGTGGTATTTGAAGCTGCTCAGATATGTAAGCCTCGTGTCGGTAGATGTACTGGCACGTAAAAAACTCCTGCGGGACAAAATTCCGGTACCTTTGCGTCTCAGTCAGTGGTTCGAAGAATATTAACATTATTATTATGAAATTAAATGCCGTGTGGCCTCCGGAGAGCCCTGGTGCAGGGCTTTTGATTTGACTCCCATAGGCGACCTGCACGTCGTGATGAGGATGGAATGATGACGAAGACGGCATATAAACCGAGTCCCCGTGGGTGGGGAATTAACCGTATGGTTAAAATTCTCGACCCTACTGGGAATCGAACCCGGGACCCCTGTGAATAAAGACCAACACGCTAACCATTCTGCCATGGAGCCGGACGCTCGAAAAAATGAAATATAATTAATCGAACACCAGTGTAAATGTTGAAGCAATGTGAGACTCCAACTAGTGTGCCTGCTGGTTACGCACATTATCAGAAAGCAGAAATTGTTTTAATCTCGTAATTCAAATGGTGAAAGAATGTTGCGAAACAAAACTGCAGTTTACTTACCCAGATCCTATTCCCCACATCATTCAATATATAGTGTATTATATTGTAACGTGGAGGCGGGTAGCGAAATAAAAATGCAACATTGGTAGAATAAAATTTTACGACTAAGATTTATTAGTTACAAACTAATTAATTACGAGCTACACAAGCACACCAGGACCACAATTTACACTTAACAGTACATACACTTTCTCGGCTCCCACTGTTCAGTCACACTAGTTGTTCACTCTGTCCCTTACAATTACTCTATCCCTCACAAATTAAAACACTCACGTTAAGCACTCTTCCGCAACTGCCACTTACAGTCAACGTTCCACAGTTATTCTCGCTGTAAGCTATCACAGCCACTTTGCTAACAATTCGCGCACACCACAGTCTCGCAATGCTGTATGTCAAACACTTTCCGTACCCTTACAACAGGCTTCATTCACTGTTCCTTGCCGACTTCTCGCTCGCTGCTCCGGAAATGCACACGTTCACTCACAGCAGTTGGACACGAGAGACTACTCCACGACGACACACAGAAAAGAACGAACACTCACTTCACGGACTAAACTGTACTCGTTGCGCTGCGCTGATCAACTGCACTGAACCAGACATTGACTGACACACACAGACTGACTCCTCAACTCATAATGAACCTTTGAACTGTGAACTCCACGGTAGCACTCCCAGTGCACCACCACAGAACTCCTCAGCAGCTCTCACCCTCAACCCAAACTCAACTCTGGAGCTCGTCCGACCCGCCTTAAATAGGGAGGCTGGCCCTTCCAGATTCTTCACGAAAGGAGAAGGTCCTAGAGCCCTCTCAAATCCGAATGATCTGGGTTCACTTTGAAGGCCTTTCATACATCGCGGAGGGGTCTTCAACGAGACAGGCTAAGACAGAGTGGTAGTAGAGGTGGCTGTCCTTAGAAACTCGGCTGGGTCATGACTGTTTGCGACATGGTGAGCAGGCTCGGTGACGTCACTGGTGGTCAGGTCTACGCTAACTTGCTCCTCACAAGGTCCTACATGAACATGACGGACACCTTCACAATATGTACCGAATGAATCACTTGCGCCTATATTTTCTTGAACATATGTAACCGACCACGAATTAAATGTCTCTTAGTCGTACCATAAACATTACATTTAAAATAATTGTGTGCGCATATGACTTGATATATGCTTTCCCGTACAATACAAAAACCTTACAAGAGGTAGTAAGTGATTTACCTTCTTAAAACAATGTACCCCTCTATGTAAAATGGAGCCCGCTTCTCTAATTGGCAGGGCGTTATCACGGAAGACGTGATAGATTGCGACCAGTTTCAGACATGCCTGTTCACTACCATATTGGACAGTCTCTCTATCTGACGATTCATGTTACTATATAGATTTATTCGGCTTCAATCAGTCTAGGTAAATCTGGACCAAATACAATCTGATTCCGTCTTATCACATATTATGTGGAGTTTTCCTGTTTGCGGTGACTGTGTTTCTCAGAAGCGCTTTTTTATTCCATTACCATCATAATTGAAAAAATCATTACCATAATAATAGTAATAAATAATAATAACAATAATAATAATAATAATAATAACAATTTCCCTTCAACTGGTGTTGGTCTTGAAGCGATATCCGAGAACTTGAATAATACGATGAGTCATTTAACGTGCATGTAAATCTGTTGATATTTGCCTTCGGTTTCTTAAAAATTTATTGTGATAAATCACTTGTGAAATTCTCTCTGCCAATAAAGAACTCTAGATGAAGTGAAGACGTGCTCCCAAAAACGATCTAACCCTCAAAATTAAAACAGTGAGTTAGGAGCTGCTATCTGATGAGGAACATGAAGAGTAATTATTCCTACATGCGTTAATACCAGCAGGGATCATTTAGAGGAAACACAGTGGATGAAAACTTTAGTGTTTAACCTGAGAGCCTTTGGCAGAATGCAAAACTAGGCTAACCCCTACAGAGCAGAAATTAAATGTTTACGAAACATTGCACGATTATCACCAGCATTGTGGTGTAATGTGGTGGCGAACTGATGATTGAATCAACGCATTTGGAGAGAGCGGCTAATATTATGAACATTACATACGAATTGTAATGCAACTTATCATTTTAAAAATTATTCCTGAGAATACTATCTCTCTGATTGTATGTTAATAATATTACATCCAGCCAAAGTCAAGGATATTTTAAACTTTTTAGATTACATACCTACTCTGTATCATGCATACTACAGAAATCTTGGTTAAAATGCGTGTAGTCCCGTGTAGGAAGAAGAAGATACACTTGTTTATATTCCTGATTATGATTAGGTTAAGGTACAGGATTAAGCACCCGTAGACCAACGTGATTATCGCATTTGTTGATAAAGTATGTCTTATTTATTTTATAACAACACTTTCCTTATGTATATTATATAATGCATTGCCACAATTATGTGTATTTCCTTTCCATTTATCAAAAATTCTGGTAGGTATGTTAAGAAACTAACACATGTACATTAAGAATACAACTTCCCATAAGTTCTTTGAGCTACTGCATCGCTAGTCTGAAATAAAACAATTTAACATTGCTATAAAAATTCTCCTGAATATATTCTTTGATTTGATATCCAATACACCAGGTAAAATTACTACAGTATATATGTTTTGGTTCCATTTATAAAACTTAAATTTTCTCCTTCCAAGCAAAATGTGGGTTAGATATTTTAGCGAGCATGTCTTCAAGTACGCTACATAGCTGCCCATACAAGTGAATATGAACCTCATATGTGAGCGACTGGCTACTTGTCACTGCACACATCTACGGACATATGTTCGCAGATTGTAGGAGTATGTTTCTGCGGTCCCCTCTCACGTTGTGTGTACAGAATGACTAGGCGGCTGTTCAAACCTCCTTATCACACACCACACTGCATTAAATTAATGAACACTTCGCAGAAACTCCGTGTTATAGATGATAAGGGAACAAATATTGACACAAGGATTACACTAATATTTGAAGAGTAAAGACCAGTGTCAAAGCAATTATTTGATATTTACTCAGTAATCCTTCTCTTTGTGACATCTGCGTCATACTTAACGTAGTGTGTCCGTTCACCTGTGTCGAACGACGAAATTATTATAATCAGTGAAATAGTGTGTCTGGGTTGTAATAAAATAATCAAGAATAAGGTATTGCGTATGAAAATAATGTCACTGTTGCGGTCAAGTGAAAATTCTGGAAATGATAGCAGATATAATGACTACTTGTATAATTAACGTCTATAACAATAAAATCAACTTTCCTATTGTGCGTATTTCACTGCCCCTATATAACCTGTGAACATGAGACCTCCTTCCCCACTCTAGTGTACTGTTATCTGGAAGATAATTTATCATAGGAAAATTCGCTTATAAAAGTTGAGTACTGTTTACCACGTTATTATGTTGAAGGACACGTTGAGTGGACGGCCCAGACATATATCCGAGTATGAGAGTATATTGTCAGGACTCTAACACTACCGCCGGTGGGACAAGAAACAGAAGGATACCATGCAGGGATATCAACCTGCTACACCGAAAAACCCGGGAGAGTTGGCCGTGCGGTTAGGGGTACGCAGCTGTGACATTGCACCCTGGAGATAGAGGGTTCGAACCCCACAGTCGGCAGCCCTGAAGATGGTTTTCCGTGGTTTTCCCTTTTCACACCAGGAAAATCCAAATGACCTTCATGTAAGCAGAAGTAAAACCATGACTATGATCTTTAGGAAAGGAGGCAGACATGCAGCAAGTGATGTGATATATTTGGATGGAGAACCACTAACCAGTGTGAATAAATTTAAATACCTCGGAATAACACTGCAAATACAAGGAACCAATTTCACAGAGCATATCAAACAAAGATTAACAGCAGCAGTGATAGCTATGAATGACATCAAATATTTATATAAAATATCCCTTCAGACAGCGTTGAAGTTATTCAGAGTGAAAATAGCACCGGTAATAACCAACGGAATCTCCAGTATCTGGCAGCACCTGTCACCAAGAAACTTAAAGGATGTGGAGAAGATAAAAGCAACATTTTTAAGGAGAGCCCTATGTTCGTCGAAATTCACCTCTTCGAGACTGGTGTATGAGCTAACTAGGGAAATGATGTTTTTGGAGGAAATATTACACAAATTCTCTCTCCCATCAACTCCAGCAAACCAAAGAAAATTTCGCGAACATCAGAGAAAGAAAAAGGGAATCCGGCTGGACTTCTACAGTACGGATGCGATGATAAATAACAAATGGAAGGAAGCCAACTACAAGTTACGGCACGTAGCAACAAGGCTAGCTGTGCATGGCTTTCATTTCAAAGTATGCGCCACGATGAAGTGTCACTCGCCAAAAAAGGGATGCATGTGTGCTTTGTGCGGGAAACAGTACTTCACGTACTAAGATGTGCAGGAAGGAAAATTCCTCTAATTAAGTTCTGCATTGAATGATTTTGTTTATTCATTGTATGTGGCAGTTAGCTGCAATAAATATATTATTAACTAGCAAGATACCCGTGCTTCGCTACGGTATTATACTGCAATTTATAATTGAATGCTTAACGTTTTATATATAATCGGCCGAAATTCGCGATCCGACTCGTTTTCTGAGAGATTACAGCAGTGTCTTTCCCATTTTTCAATCTTTCTTTCCAGCAATCGATTTCGTACTTCCCGGGCTAGGTCCATGTATTCCACCCGGTTAGTTGGGTCCCTAAATCTTTGCCATCTTTTCCTAAAAGCATGTCTAATATGGATCAAATCCTTGAGGAGATCCGGCGTGGTGTCGTCTTTGGTACCGTGGTGGTACTGAACCCGATGCTGGACTGCATTCGTAGTCATTACCCGGCCAGGAATCGTTTCCATTGCGGTCCGCACATTTCGACGACGGTCCAGAACATTATTATTATTATTATTATTATTATTATTATTATTATTATTATTATTATTAGGATAGGTGATATTAGTTTCATTTAAGTTATTATTATTATTATTATCATTATTATTATTATTATTGTTCTGGACCCCACAGCAAGATGCAAGACCGCTACTTGGCGGTAAATTTCATCTGCTGGCATTGTCATTGCTGACAATGTGACCAGCACCATTGTCTTGCGTAGGCAGGTGCGCGGGATTTCTGGTGTTACGAATTATGTACTTCGGTGCATTATTGACCTTATTATAGAGGTGAACAATTGCACGGTCAATTTCACTCCTATCGTTGACATCAAATGTGTTTAATTTTTTATTTATATGCCAGGAGAATCAACTGTAATCTAACATTGAGTTCTCCAAAGGAAAATATGGATCTGGAAAACGAACCGGGGAAAGATTAAAAATGATCTGTTTATGATCAGAATAAGTACATTATGAACAGTAACATCAATTGGTCTCAACTCCTTTTTCACCCTCCGCCGTTAAGTTGATTTGAACCCCACACAAAGAAAGAAGGCGTGTTTCTCTATGTATAAATGAGTTTTCAAATACCTATGTTCACGCCTGTTACCTTTAGTTTTGTGATATAAGTATCCCTATAAAAATAATTCACTTTTTGTTCAATTCCTTTCACACTCCTCCCCCACCCCAGTAAATTTTCCGGCAAAAAGTACTTGTTTCTTCAATAGTAAAGGATGTTCTGAATACCAATTATCACGACTCTAACATCTTCAGTTTTTGAGATATGTGTCCTCATAAAAGGAATTCAACTCCTTTTCACCCCCGCCCCCCAAGATAACTTTCCCCAGAAACGCGTTTTTCTATGTTCTTTCAGAAGATCCAAATAACCATTTTCACGTCTGTAGCAACTTTAGTTTATATTAGATGTAAGTATCCCATACAATTAATTCACTTAATTTTTCAATTCTTTCACCTCCTCCACCTTTTATTGGAATTTCCGAGAATACATGTGTCTTTACTTTTAAAATAGATTCCAAATACAAATTTTCACGTCAGCAAGATTTTTCGTTTTGAGATAATAGTGTCTTCGTACAAATAATTCAACTAATTTTTCAATTCCCTCCCCCCTTTAAGTGAATTTCCGAAAATAAAAAATACGTATTCATTCATTTTTAAAGGAGATCCCATATACCAAATTTCACGTCTCTAACATCTTCAGTTTTGAGACATCAGTATAATAATTAAAATAACTCAACCCCATTTTCAGTCACTTTTACCACCACCCCTAATGGGTTTTCCGAAAAAATGTATGTTTCTTTATTTTTAATACAGATAAAAATGCGATTTTTCACTTCTTTAACATGTTAAGTTTTTGAGACATACTGTAGAAAAATCATTTTTAAAATTCACCCACTTTTTAGTTCCCCTTAAGTGGAGTTTCCCGAAACAAATCACCTATGTTTCTTTACTTTTACATGATACTCCAAATATCAATTTTTACGTCTGTAACATATTACGTTTCTGAGATTTACTGTAGATATAGTCTTTCTAAAAATTCACCCCAATTTGTCACTCCTATATATCCCCCATTAATTGGATTTTCCAATAACAAAAAATACGTGTTTCTTTAATTTTAAAGGAGATCCCAAATGCCAATTTTCAGGTCTGTAATATCTCCAGTTTCTGAGGTATAAGTATCCTCATTAAAGGCATTCAACCCCTTTTTTACCCCTCCTATTGGAATTTTCCGAATACAAAAAATACGCGTTTCTTTGTTTTTAAAGGAGATTCTGAATACAAATTTTTACGTCTGTAAACTTTTAAAGTTATTATATATAGGTACACTCATTTTAAAAATTCACCCCTCTTTTCACCCCCCAATAATTGCATTTTCCAAAAACAAAAAATACGCGTTTCTTTATTTTTAAAGGGGATCCCAATTACCAATTTTCAGAACTGTAATATCTTCATTCTCTGAGATATAAATATTCTCATTAAAGGCATCCAACCCCGTTTTCACCCCTCCTATCTTGATTCTCCGAAAACAAAAAAATTCGTGTTTCTTTATTTTTAAAAGAGATTCCAAATACCAATTTTTACATCTGTAAACTTTTAGAGTTTTGAGATATAGATACACACATTTTAAAAATTCACCCCCCTTTTCAACCCGTTAGAGACGGAATATCCAAATATCCCTCCTCATCGAGCATCTACATTGTAATATAAATGTATCCTCAAAATTTCATTCCTTTCTGGCCGGTAGTTTTGGTTCGGCGATTATGAATCAGTCAGTCAGTCAGGACATGTTCTTTAATGATGAAACGGGAATACACTGCGAGCATTCGCGTTCATGTATTTCTTGAGGGAACTCACTAACATCCGGCTGTATGCTTTCAATACGAGCGCCGAGCGCGCAGGCATTGTGGGGGACAGCATGCAAGCAAGCACTGCTCCAGCGTGCCAGCCAAGGCCAAGTGACGTCACACTGAAAGTTCTTTTCGATTCTATGGCATCTCATCACGAACGGAAGGTTAAATCATAATTTCGATAACGTCACCTTGTAGGCCTGGACAATAAATGCTACTAACCAAAATTTCATTTAAATCGGCGGACGGATGGCCGAGACATGAATTTTTTAAGATGCTCACATTTACAGTCTCGCCGTCCGACCTTGGGCAATAAAAGGAGGTCGCCAGCCCTGAGTAAGTCAGTGTGTGTCACTGGATGTGTCAGTGCGAGCAAGCACATCGTCGTGAACCAGTCGCCTCGCTATGTGATACGGTTTGTTACTCTGTCCGGCTTAGGACCGGGGTTCGAAAGTACGTAATACTAGTGTTGAAAGCCTTCTCTGTGGACTCTAACTTCGCTTGTAAGTGAAAGCTTATTCTTGTTAATATCAGTCTGTCGAGCCGTGTAACTTCATTTAGTTTTGTGAATTGTGTAACTGAAGAGACTGTACATTTTGAAACCGTGCTTAAAAGACTTAGGGCATAAAGACTGTGCTTTAGTTGTTCCCTCTACAAGAGACTGTGTTAGGCTATTCCGTAAAAATTGTGCCCTGGCGACAGAACAATTCTTTTATGGACAGTGTCACTTCATTTCGTAAAGAACAGTGCCTAATTTTCTTCCAAAGACTGTGTCAATCACTCCGTGAGAAAAACAGTGTCGACATTTTCTTTCATAAAACGGTGCCAACCTTCATTTTTAAGAGACTGTGTCAATCCATTTCACAGAACTGTGCTAACATTTAGTTTCATAAACTGTACCGATATTTCCTTTCAAGGACAGTGCTGATTCGTGGAATACGGTACCTTTATTTCTTTTCGAGGGACTATGTCAATTCCACTCATAAAGGCTATGTCTAAATTAGCGTGTAATATTGTGCCTCAGTGAAAATCTCACCTCTGAGAAATTACGTGATGTTTGTTAAGACTGAATGGTAACAGAACTTAGTTCTCTTTCACAAGACTGTGTTATAAACTGTTTCCTTCTGTCTTCGCAGAAACATTAATTTACTTCTACGAGTGTTTGTGTTAGGACATTGCATGTACTCATTGCAAACAGTGCAGAGACTGTGTCCCAAGGACTTAATTTATTTTCTTTTGAGACTGAGTGAAGTGCTAAGCCATCGTTTCTCAGAAAGTTCCAGATTATTTTCATTGCTTATCACTTCAAGTTCGATAGTGACTATTGCATTATTCTCACAGAACTGTGACTTTGAATTCATCCTTTCAAAATTGCGTCCAACACCATTTATAGTGGAACCTATTCGACCAGTAAACAGTGTCTCGCCTTAATTCGCAGTGCAGTGCGGTAGAGAAGTGTCGTATCAGATTCCATTGACATTCTGTGCGGAAGTTCTACATTTCTCTGCTCCTTTCACAGGACTTTGTGGAATACAAAACTCGACAACTATTCCACGCTGCACTGTTGTCAGACGACCGCCCCAGGTTCGAGTCACCTTCAACATCAAGGGCTGACAACAGCCGTGGGTCGACACCGACAACGTGGAACGACGCCGACGCCGACGACGTGGTACGACGCCGACGACGGGAGACGACGCCGAAGAACGACGCCTTCTCCACATCTTCAAGGGCATACAAACTGTTCGTCTGTTAAAGGTGATCTAATTTCTATGCACTTTTTAATAAACTGCAAGTTCCACTTTAAATATGAACTTATTTCTCTACCCTTCTCTCGTACTCTCTAAAGCATGAACCGTACACGCCTTGGCGTTATTCATACACTCCGCAAAACTGAAGTACGGGCGTTCCTGTTTCAATATATATAGACTAGCAAGATACCCGTGCTTCGCTACGGTATTATACTGAAATTTATAACTGGATGTTTTACGTGTTATATATAATCCGCCGAAATCCGCGATCTGACTCGTTTTCTGAGAGATTACGGCCAAGTTCCTCCCATTTTTAAATCCTTCCTTCCAGCAATCAATTTCGTACTTCCCGGGCTACGTCCAGGTATTCCACCCGGTCAGTTGGATCCCTAAATCTTTTCCATCTTTTCCTATAAGTACTTTTAATATGGATCAAATCCTTGAGGAGATCCGGCGTGGTGTCGTCTTGGGTGCCATGGCGGTACTGAACTCGCGGCCGGACTGCATTCGTAGTCATTACCCGTCCAGGAAACATTTCTCGCGTGGTCCGCACGTTTGGACGACGGTCCAAGACATTATTATTATTATTATTATTGTTATTATTATTATTATTATTATTATTATTATTATTATTATTATTATTATTATTATTATTATTATTATGGACCCCACAGCAAGATGCAAGACGACTACTTGGCGGCAAATTATATCTGCTGCCATTGATTGCTGAAAATGTGACCAGCAACATTGTCGCGGTTAGGCAAGTGCGCGGGATTTCTGGCGATACGAATGACATACATCCGTGCATTATTGACCTTACTATAGAGGTGAACAACTGCACAGTCATTTTCATTCCTATCGTTTATTTCAAATATGTTCAAATTTTTACTTATACATCAGGAGAATCTACTGTAATCTAGGTACATTCTCCATCAGAATAATTACATTGAAAATCCACAGCCTGTTTCCAGTCATTCGACAGATTCAGGAATGGAATGAATAAAAACCCCATTTAGGGGCGAGGATAGGAATTGTGCCGGTTGCCGAGGCCTGTCGCACTCCTCTGGGGCAATGAATAATGAATAACAAATGAAATGAAATGATATTGGAGAGTGTTGCCGGAATGAATGACTACAGGGAAAACCGGAGTATCCGGAGAAACTCTGTCTCGCCTCCGCTTTGTCCAGCACAAATCTCACATCGAGTGACCGGGATTTGAACCACGGAACCCAGCAGTGAGAGCCGGCGCGGTGCCGCGTGAGCCACGGAGGCTCCTTATAAGTACATTATGAACGGTGAAATCAATTGGTCTCACCTCGTTTTCCACCCCACCGCCGTTAAGTTGATTTACCCACCAAACCCCCAACCACCGAAGGAGGCGCATTTCTTTTTGTTTATAGGAGATTCCAAATACCAATGTTCACGTCTGTTACTTTCAGTTTTGAGATATAATTATCCCCATAAACATAATTACCTGTTTTTCCCCTGTTTTTCTCACTACCCCACTTAATTGAATTTTCCGGCAAAAATACTTGTTTCTTTAATAGTAAAGTATATTTTAAATACCAATTATCACGCCTCTAACATCTTCAGTGTTGGAGATATGTGTCCTCATGAAAGGAGTTTAACTCCTTTTCACTCCCGCCCCCCAAGATGATCCCCCCTCCCATAAAACGCGTTTTTCTTGGTTTTTAAAGGAGATCCAAACACCAATTATCACGCCTGTAACAACTTTAGTTTTTATTAGATGTAAGTATCCTCATACAATTAATTCAATTCATTTTTCAATTCTTTCACCTCCCCCCCCTCCCCCTTCATTGGATTTTCCCAGAATATCTGTTTCTTTACATTTAAAGCAAATTCCAAATACCAAATTTCACGTCTGTAACATATTCACTTTTGAGATATCAGTATCCTAATTAAAAGAATTGAATCCCTTTCTCAGTCACTTTTACCCCCACCGAAGTGGTTTTTCCGAAAACTAATTCTTAATAGATATAAAAAATACCATTTTTCAATTCTGTAACATGTTAAGCTTATGATATATACTGTAGAAATTCTCATTTTAAAATGTTACACACCTTTTAGTTCCCCTTAAGTGGAGTTTCCAAAAACAAATGGCCTATGTTTCTTTACTTTTAGAGGAGATTCCAAATATCAATTTTTTACGTCTGTAACATTTTACGTTTCTGAGATATACTACAGATATAATCTATCTAAAAATTAACCCCAATTTGTCACTCCAGTTTAACCCCCATTAATTGCATTTTCTTAAAACATAAAATACGTGTTTCTTTATTTCTATAGGAGATCCCTTACACCAATTTTCATGTCTGTAATATCTTCAGTTTCTGAGATATAAGTATCCACATTAAAAGCATTCAACCTCTTATTTACACTTTTTCACCCCTCCTATTGGGATTTTCAGAAAACAAAAAAATACAGGTCTCTTTATTTTTAAAGGAGGTTCTAAATATCAATTTTTACATCTGTACACTATTAAAGTTTTGAGATATGGATACACTTATTTTAAAAATTCACCCCCTTTTTTACCCCCCACTATTTGTATTTTCCAAAAACAAAAAGTACATGTATCTTTTTTAATGGACATCCCAAATACCAATTTTCAGGTCTGTAATATCTTCAGTTTCTAAGGTATAAGTATCCTCATTAATGGCATTCAACCATAATTCACCCCTTTTCACCCCTCCTATTAGGATTTTCCGAAAACCAAAAAGCGTGTTTCTTTATTTTTAAAGGAGATTCCAATTACCAATTTTTACATCTGTAAATGTTTAAAATTATGAGATATAGATCCACTCATTTTCAAAATTCCCCCCCCCCCTTTTCACTCCCAGTTATTTGGATTTTCCAAAAACAAGACATAGGTGTTTCTTTATTTTTAAAGGAGATCCCAAATACCAATTTTCAGGTCTGTAATATCTTCAGTTTCTGAAATATATGTAGCCTCATTAAAGGCGTTCAACCCCTTTTTCACCCTTTTCCACCCCTCCTGTTGGGATTTTCCGAAAACAAATATACGTGTATTTTTATTTTTAAACGAGATTCTAAATGATAATTTTTACATCTGTGAACCTTCAAAGTTTTGAAATATAGATACACTCATTTTAAAAATTAACCCTCTTGTAACCCCCTTAGCAAAGGAATTTCCAAAAATCCTCCCTTAGCAAGCACTTACATGTTAATATGAATGTATCCCCAAAATTTAATTTCTTTATGTCCAGTAGTTTTTTCCCTGCGATGATGAATCAGTCAGTCAGTCAGTCAGTCAGTCAGTCAGTCAGTCAGTCAGTCAGTCAGTCAGTCAGTCAGTCAGTCAGTCAGTCAGTCAGTCAGTCAGTCAGGACAAGTTCTTTTATATATATGGATTATTAAAATCCTGGGGCTGTACCTTAATTTGGCCACTTCCTTCCCACTCCTAGGCCTTTCCCATCGTCGCCGTAAGACCTATCCGTGCTGGTGCGACGTAAACCAAATTGTACATTGTGAAACAACCGGTGATAGCTGAAAATTAAAGTAAATTGGATCATTAACTCTGGTGACACCATGTGGTGTTTAACATTATCACACCGCCCGTGAGAAGGACCAAATAGCATCGGCATCCATCACTTTTACCAGGGTTTCCCAAACTTATTGTCTCTGAGGTCCCCTGTGTATATCGCTTGCATGACCGAGGACCCTTAGCCATAGAACATAACACAGCATTCAGTAAACAAACAAAAAAAAGCATTTTGAAATGATACCATGTTTGATTTTATTCGTAAATATAGGGCTAATATTTACTTTATTTTAAAGTTTAATTTAACTTCATTTACATAATGATATTTTGTAATCGCTTGTTGCGGTTGTGGGATCAAGGAGAGGGGTGGCGTTGTTTAACAAGCGCTGTCATTCGAACCGAAGATCAGACTCTGTAATAGCTTTGTTTCTGCACTTCGTTTTCATTTGTGTGAGAGAACAAAATATACACTCAAACAGGTATGTATTCGTGAAAGGCATTGAACTGAGTATTCCTTTTCTAGAAACTGTAGGGTATAGGGGGATGCCATGGACACGAAAGTCGATCATAAAAGTGGATTTGTGATATATTCATGGCACTTCCTGGAGCTAAAGATGCCACTCCATCGAATTCTCCACCCATATCATACTTTAACTTATTTTTCACTTATCTCTGCCAATATGCTTCGGATAGTTAATCTTCCTCAAGGGAGGGAAGTTCATGTTCAAGTTCAAGGAAGGGATTTCTGATCCACGAGATTTTTCCAGACAGAGGCGGAAAATGTGCTCTGAGTGTAGATACTAGCAATTCCAAGTGTCTCACAATTACATCACTTTCACTGCCTTGTAGTATTTCTTCTTTTCCCGCTGCTAACTTGTGCTATCTACCGGCCAATACTATATCTTAAGTTATGCAACAGTGAAGACATAATTACTGAATTGTATGGGAAAGGATAGCACCGACAGCTGAATCATATATTGCATTCCTTCTATCCTATGTAAAGTAGATATTTCTTAGAAATTTTAACTCTAGTTTGTAAAGTAACTTCGTAACTAGATGCTCATGCTTGCACTTTGATCTCGGTTACTTGTGGTTCTTTCATTTTCTTGGTGATAGCTTTATAATGGACTAATTCGTATTAGAATTCCTCCCAGAACTATTAATATCAAACTAATCATTTGTCCAGGACGTAAATTAATCTCTAATTTACTATCGTTGATATTTAAGTGATGAATGGATTACAGTGCCGCATGCGATCTTTAATAAGTTAACTTTTTGTGAAATGGTACAAATTCGTCTCATAAATTACTTTTTTTTTTGCTAGCGGCTTTACGTCGCACCGACACAGATAGGTCTTATGGCGATGATGGGATAGGAAAGGCCTAGGAGTTGGAAGGAAGCAGCCGTGGCCTTAATTAAGGTACAGCCCCAGCATTTTCCTGGAAAATTACTTCTTTACTATATTGTACTCTGAGATAATGGGCAGTCAAATGAGAACGGAACACGCGCCATAGCAAATATTCCGCTCGAAAGATAGCAACACTATTGTTAAGTATCGATACTGCCATCGCTGTGGTAGGAGAACTGCATACTGACAACTATCGGGTGTACGCAGTTCTTGGGTTGTGTCTTTGTTGGTGCTCGGACTGGTCTAGTGTGATCGTCCAACTGTAGAAATTGAGACAAGTAAAGAAGAGCAGAGAAGTACGGTTCGGACACGCCCATCGAGCCATTACTCCTGATATGATATGATGGATTGATGGCCTTATCCGGGAAAATAGACGAATGACGGAGGAAGAAATTCGTGTTCATGTTGGCATAACTATGGCTTCATGCATGCCATCATCAAAGATCACTTGCATTTCCGCAAAATTTCCGCGTAGTGGGTTCCGCATCAGCTGACGGATGGACAAAAGATTGACGGAATGGCGCATTAACTGAGTCAACTACAGCGGTACCACGAGGAAGAGTATGTGTTTCTGTTTCATATCGTCACAGGGGATGAAACGTTGTGACATCATTTTGAGCCCGAGAGCAAACACGGGAAAGGCAACAATGAAAACATCGTAATCCTCCTCCACCAGAGGAATCCAAAGCTGTTCACACAAGTTCCAGTCAAGTCATGATGACCTTATTCTTTGTCTGCAGGGCCCTCTGATTGTCGACTTCGTCAAACGTGGAACCACAATCCATGCAAAGTGCTATGGAGACACTTTGCTGAAACTGCGACGCGACTTTAGTCAGAACGCCCTGGAATACCGTCGGACGGAGTCATCCTGTTGCATGCTAATGCTCGCCCCCGTACTTCAAATTTGACGAAGGCTACGCTTCAGTGATTTGGTTGGGAAACTCTTCAACATCCTCCGTACAGCCCGGATTTGCACCTTGTGATTTTCACGTTTTTGGCGACCTGAAGAAAGCCATTCGTGGACGTCGGTTTCATTCGGACGAGGAAGTACAAGAGTGGATGCGGTTGTAAATCCGTCAGCAAGTTACTTCCTTCTACAAAACTATAACGGATCGTCTCGTCTCCCAGTATAGTAAATGTATTAAGGCTTCTGGTAATTACTTTTGAATAAAAATCATTCCGTGGTCGCGTTGTAGCGGGTGCCCCGTTTTCATTTGACTCCCCCGTATAGATTAAATTAACATAATAACAATCACTTAAATAAATTCATTAACAGGCAGGCAATTAACCCTCAGTAATACATATGTTAATAACTTCCGAGCATAATCAAATGTTACATTGTGTGAAGGTACCTGCTATTTATCTCTGTGGAATACCACAGTTATGTTATTAACTCAACGACTGAATTTGATTGAAATGGTCATTATTTTGTTAATTGTAGGGATTGTGATAGCATCTGTATTAATTATGACGACTGGACATACACTCATATTCATGTTGCTTGATGTTAATTATGGAACACCTACCGATAAGGGATAAATGTTTCTAGGGTATCTTCTACGATATTTCATGAATTTCTTTTCGACGATATGCGATTTCACTGTCACTTTATTACTGATGGATATGTGAGTATTTGTTGGATTTCAACCACGAGCTTAAGTGTACACTTTTACATGAATGTTTTCTGAGACCACACGGGGTGTAGTACTGTGAGATAATTCTTCTAAAACCACTTGAGTCCAATAATTTAATTTGAACTTCGAATCAGATAAATTTGCGTAATTAAATATAATCCTCTTATGTGACTTACCCAATTGTGACACTTATGGTCATCCTGTGATGCTACGATGACCTAGATTTTTGATGGATTTTGATCCCTTATTTAAGATAATAATTCTAATGTCTGCCACTTTGTTGAATTGACACAATGATGTGAAGATTTCGTAGTTATAGATAGAGATGGTTTGATATTTGTAGATGTTTGGAAGATCGATAGATTGCCTACATTTTTATGGTATGTGGCTTTTAGCAAGTTATACCAGTCAAACGTTATTATATTCTTTTGTTTTGTCAGCACAGTGTGTACAGAATAGAGCAGAATACAGCACTCCCATCCCCTGGTTGCTGATCACCTGAATCTGGAGAGAGAGAGAGTAATCATTTATTGTAGGTCAATTTTTTGTACTTGCATGATTTTCCACATTTAAATTGGTTTACCCTTATGCCATTAAACATTCTAAATTAAGTCTAATAGCTGCTTACGTCCATTCTCCAAATTATGATTCTTTTGTACTACATATTAACAGTGTTATTTAGTCTAGGACAATACGTTGAATAAGTGCTTACTTTACTTCCTTTCCTTTTATTCTCTTTCACCACACATGTTTTACTACACAACACATGTTGCTGTCCTACATGGTGCTATCCACTCTTTGTTTAGTAATTTGATAACCCTATAAAAATATCTCTTTCTATTTTTGCTTCGAAATCGCTACCCAGGTATTTGACCCTAAATCAACCTTCCTACATACTTTCCACAGATATGCGTTTTCCATTATTTCTCCACATAACAAACAACGATTCTCTTCATGTTTATCTCCTTCACCTTCGTTCTTATATACCATTAGCCACCACACTATACCCCTTACTTTTCTATTCCTAAGCCTTTCTTTACTGAAAACGTTTCTTGGTCCTACATTCTGACGTTTCTCAGTATCTTGCTCAGCTTCTTTCCTTCGTTCTGACCTTCATTATCCCGGTAGTCTGACATTCCTTTTCTATCTAGCATCCTTGTCACATTAGTTACCCCACAATCATATTGTAGATGTTTCATCTGATGTTGATATGCTAAATGTAATACTTCCCTCCCATTTCGCCTTTAAAACTTAACCATTATTAGTTACCATTTTTAGCTGTATCTGCGTGTGTACTTATACCTTCACATAGAATTCTAACTGCACTATTAGCTGTACATTCGGGTAGCCCCATTATTATTTTGCAGAGCTTATTATCTATTACATCTAGTTCCTCACTGCCTTCTTCAGTGCCCCATATATACGCCCCGTACAAAGCCCTGAATTATACAAACGAATGTAGAACATTTGACTGCAGTTTATGATCCGTATTTGCACTTTCTTCTCCAAATATCTCGTGCTAGATAAAGCTGGCAATCTTTTCCTTTTTACTCGTCTGATTTGTCCTTTCCACTTGCCATTAGATGCTAGTATAATTCCTAAATATTTTATTGACTACCTCTAATTCTGCACCTTCCAAGTAAAAACTACCTTCCTCTTTCCTTTAGTTATTTCCCTTTTTACATACCATAACTTTCCTTTTGAGAATCATCATTTTAAAATTCCATTTGTAAAATATTAAGCTGTTTTTGTGGTGTTTCTTTGCATACCTACTGATGTTAAACATGACAGAAAGGTGTCATCTGCAAAAACCAGATCAGGAATTCCTTCATTGTACTGATGTGAGTTTGTCATGTTCGCATTCCCTTCATTTTCCAAAATATTGTTAGTAAAATGTATGAACAATATAAATGATAAGTTGCACTCCTGCTTTAGTCCAATATTGGAATAGATCACTCCCACCCATAAGCCTTCTTTTACTTTAATCATACCGTGTGCGTATATCTGTTGCGTTTTCGGCTGCGAATTTATCCAGTTATTTTCTTGAAACTCAAGAAGATTAACTAAATAATTTAGCACTCAGGAATAATTACTCAGAGAAATAAAATAATATTTCTAATCGACAATACTTCAAGTTAATAATAATTTAATTTGTAAAATAAAATTACATTTTTTAAATTTTAAATTTCTCACGTATTAATTGTTGGATATATATTATTGGAAAGTTTTTACTTCACAGCATTTGCCTGGTGTTAAAATGGGAAACCACGGAAAACCGTCTTCGGGACTGCCGACAGCGGGGTTCGAAACCACTATCTCCTGAATGCAAGCTGACATCAAAGTAATAATAATGAAAATAAAAATCCACAGGCTGTTTCCAGTCATTCGACCGGGTCAGGAATGGAATGAATGAACCCCCGTCTAGCGGCGAGGACAGGAATTCTG
The DNA here is from genome assembly GCF_040414725.1 of Anabrus simplex. Classification (NCBI taxonomy): domain Eukaryota; kingdom Metazoa; phylum Arthropoda; class Insecta; order Orthoptera; family Tettigoniidae; genus Anabrus; species Anabrus simplex. The sequence goes on from NC_090266.1 coordinate 272,928,823, forward strand.
CCGGCTGCCGAAGCGTGTCGCACTCCTCTGGGGCAATGATTTCAAAATATTATTATTATTATTAACAATATAATAATAATAATAATAATAATAATAATAATAATAATAATAATAATAATAATAATAATAATAATAATAATAATAATAATTTTCTTAATCCGTTTTCCGTCCAGGGTTCGCTTTTTTCTGCGCACCCAGTGAGGGATCTCACCTCTACCGCCTCAAGGCCAGTGTCTTGTAGGGTGAGACATTTGGTCGGGGATACAACTGGGTAGGAGGACCACTACTCGCCTAGGTGGCCTTACCTAGTGTACTAAACAGAGGCCTTGTGGAGGGGATGGAAAGATTGGAACGGACAGCCAAGGAAGAGGGGTGGAAGCGGCCGTAGACTCAAGTTAGGTACGGTCCCAACATTTGCCTGGAGGGGAAGTGGGAAAACACGGAAAACCACTTCGAGGATGGCTAAGGTGGGAATCGAAATCCCTCTAGTCAGTTGACCTCCAGAGGCTGAGTGGACCCCATTCCAGTCCTCGTAACACGCTTCAAATTTCGTGGCAGAGCCTGAAATCGAACCCAGGACTCCGGGGGTGGCAGCTAGTCACACTAACCACTACACCACAGAGGCGGACATAATAATAATAATAATCAACATAATAATATATGATTCAGCCCTGTTTGCTTAGTGTGTGTTCCATCCTGACTCTGATGTTCGTACTTTGTGTGTGTTACTGTTTGTTTGGGGGTAGGATTATGAAGGAAGCATTACGTCGAAGACACTTCCTGAAACTGAAGCCGGATTATATGTCTTGGAAGACCAAGAGTGAGATTATTTGGCCTCATACGTTCTCAGTTCTATTATCTGAGACTAGGTAAACCCTGCTCCGCCTCTGAAAGCACGTACCCGTTTGACTGGTGTGTCCCTTAGAGCAGGACGAAAGAAAGCAAGAAAAATCAAATATATATCATACTATAGGCCTACAGCGTGTTCTTCAAACAACAATACCATCCGACGTATAAATGACGGAAATTTTCTAGCCTGAGATATTTCCTTACAGTACAGCATATTTTAACTCTTCATCTTCCGTTAAGTTGCACACATTTGGAAGTTAGGCACTTTTTGATAGACTTTTGGTACAACGTTTATCCTACGTGTACCCTTCAAACGTGTGTTTAATTTGTCAAGTAATTTAATTCTGGTACAGAGATGGATGGTTTGTGTCTTCGTTAACCGAACGTGGGGTATAAGTCAATTTTCTTCTTTTGTACAATCGGCCAATACTTCGCGTTGTAATTTCAATACAGTTTTCTTCAACTTTCAAAATTGTATGTTTCTGGACGAGTCATAATTCTGAATGTGTACGAAATGAGTCTGAGTCATTCCTCATCATATTCAGTTCTTATACAATGTACAGCCACCTTCTGCCGCTGGAACACAGCATGAAGCCCAGACCGAACTATCCAACAGCACTTATTTGTATGATAGTGTGAATGAATGATAACAATTTCAATTGTAGTAAATAGTTGCTCTAATTCGCTTAGTAGAACTGTTACTCTAGATAATTTTATACATAAATCTTGTGTATGGATATTCCACGTAACTTTAAGAGCTATCTGTAGTTCTGATTGTACCGGGCGGTACACCTCTACACCGTTTATTTAAAAGTTGCGCCAGTTGAAACTCCTCTTCTGGAGGAAGGTTGAACTTCATCTATTCTATTAATTTTCTAGTTTCTCAGAAGATGTCACCACTTGGAAATTTTTGAGTTTGTGAACTGTGTCATTTTTGATGTGTCTTTGTTTCGCTTGAAGTAAGAAGTGTGAACTTTCTCTTCTAGAGGACACTACTGAAGAATTACAATAGTGCAACCTAGTGCGAAATCAAAGAACTATTTTGTTGGAGAAATTTTTATTTCAAAAGTTTCTTTCTTGTTAAATTTCTTTCTGTTATTGTTTAAGTTGGCTGTATACCCCTCTTTTTCCCCTTAGTTTGGATCTAGCCAATCCCGAATTTCTTTAATTAATTTTCCACCAACAATGTGTTTCTTCTTCCTCTATGTAGGGGTTTCTTTTCCCGAACCAATAAAAACCTTAAGGGAGGGTGTTTTATTTCCCCTAACGCCTAGAATCTTCCGCGAGAGGATATAAACTGCTGATTTTAGGGTCTCCGGGCCACTTCTGTTCCATCTTTCAGTGTATTAAGTACCGAGCAGGAGGCGGGAAGCGCCTCTTTCTTCTCCAGCCGTTCAACACAAGGTAATGGCCAATTAATAACATCTTTTCTTGCTAGGTCGGCAGTTTAACTCTCGCGGCGGGTTCTAGGTCTTCCACCATGTAACTTTCCTTTAAAATGTAAAAACAACTGATATCTATTCTATCTTTCAAACTACATATTGGGATAGAGAGTGCTTAACCCTCTCGAGCTCCCACTCATATTGTTTTGAGGTGAACTTATTTTTTTGCAACCTATTCTTCAGTAATGTAATGTAAGTTAGTATTTTCTTGAGTCACCTCAGTAGTATGGGATTAGCCCTTGCATCAGCGCCCTAGAGCCAACGTAGGTTTTAGAAACAAAATGTATTAGGAGTGCATGTTCACCTCCTCGCAAATTGTTACTTTAGAGGTCATTTAATTAACCTTCTTTTATTTACTAGACCTCAGTAGATTGGGTATTTTACCCCTGTGTATATAGTTTTGGAGGCCAGCTTAAACGTGGAATTCGGAGTGGCCTATGACAGACTTTTATTTTAGGGCAAGTGACTCCTTTGAAAATTATGTTCTGCCTCTAGGAGGCTTTTCTATGTAATTGGAAGCAAACGTTTCTGGCATGTGTGGGGGTTTTCGGCCCCTTTGTTCAATAGCGTATTTGTAAAGTTGGGCTCGTTGCTCAAGACTTATGTATCTGATTCTCGAAGTCCCGAATGGGGTAACTGTGTAATTGTACATTTCAAATTGTGTTTCTGCTACTAAGTACCTGTCTATTTGTTGTTACTTAAATTTGAAAAGAAAATATAACCTTGTTAAATTTTAATAGTACTTTCACTCTGTAGCTTGAGACCTATTCACCACCCAGCACCTTCTTTCATGCATAACTACCACAAACAACGGTAACAAGTGGTAGCAGAGCGTGGTTGAATGGGTCTCAATTTAGCCCCTTTTGACGGCTAAACATTGCTTTGATTCGAACTCTAACAATTGTCTCAGTTGCTGGAATTTTTTGAGTTTTTCAAAATTGTTCTGTCATCATGCCCGGCCCTCGCGATGTTCTCCTCCTTAACTATTTGCGGAAAGAGGAGTTGATATACGAGTTAACTATCAGAAATGTGCAATCTGGAGGCACGGTTGCAATCGACACCAACAAGCTTAGAGAGTCCCTTGATTTGCCCATTTCCATCCCCAATTTGGGAGAGAAAGAAATTGATGACTCTCTTTCCACGATCGTCGAGAATATTACTGGGCTAGCATCTGTAGTCAGCTTTTTTGATGAAAACGATCCGTCTCCTAATCAAATTAAGCGTGTGCAAGGCAGGCTGTATCACTTTGCAAATAGAGTTAATGATCTATTGTCTCTAAAGGTGAATGACGTTCAGAGGAAGCAAGCTAATACGCTCCTTGAAACTATTTCTGAATTGTCTAATAAGGTCACTCAATTGCTAACCGGCGAAGTTCCTCCCAAAACTGATCAACCCGCCACAGTGAACGTAGGTAGTGATGAAGTGCCTCCTCAGGGAGAAGTCAATAGGATAACCGTGGCTGCTCAAACTATCTCTGCCCCATCGAACAACGAATCTGAACGCCGTGCGTCATTGGGTAACATCCGTTCTGAATTAACTTCTTTGCCATTGAAACCTTTACCTATTATGTCACCTGGGTTTAGCAGCTTGCCTCATCCATTGGCAATGTTGCTAAGAGGTATCTCTAAGTTTTCCGTCAACACCACCAGTGAAGTTATTTCTTTTTTACGGTTTTTAGTTGAATTTCAGGATCATGCCCTTGTTTTTTCTCTTTCGCCATGTCAAATTTTGCAAATTATCTATCCGTATGCAATTGGTATTCTTTCTGATAAAATAGTAAGAGCCATAGCTGAACAGTCATCTATCGAAGATTTCCATGCACATCTGCTTGCAAATTTTATTCCTGCCCGCGCGAGGTCATCTCTGATTCAGAAGTACTATTATCGAGTACAACGCTTGGACGAAAACTTGGCTGATTTCATACAAGACATTAAGTTTTATACTAGGGTGTTTGCTCTTCACTTCCCTGAGGATCAAATTGTACAAGCTATTGTGGAAGGTATTTCACCATCCTATAGGTCATATTTGTGTTTCGCGGCGTGCCCGCAAACCTTCTCGGAACTTGAAGCATTGGCCGTCTCAGCGGAAGGTGTTAGATACGCCGATTCTTTGCGTGTCGCGAAAGAACCCCCGCCTTCCTTTAGCAACACTCGGCCTCCACCTCGCCGACCAGTCAATCCCCGTAAATGTTATGCTTGCGGGTCGCCTGACCATCTGCGGAATAAGTGTCCTCTGATCAAGTCAAGTGGGACAAGGAATGGAGCAGGGTCATCACAAGGCTGTTTTAAGTGTGGGGCCTTCTCACATATCGCCAAGAATTGCCCGAACTCTAATAGCACCCCCTCCTGCTCAACTTCTGGTGCAAATTCCAGCTATGCCAATAATAAAAAGTGACTAGTGGCTTCGGCTGAGTCGGCTAATCCGTCTTCCCGAGACTCAGCCCCTAGTAAACAGGTTGTAAATGCAGAGAACGATCAGCCTTCTAATTCATCTTTGAATGCCCTAAAGAATGTCTTAGGATTGCGGCGGATACCCCCGCACCGGTTCCTTTCCTTAAGATTGAGTTAAATAACGAGCCTATAACAGCTCTCTTAGATTCAGGTAGTGTTTGCTCTATTATTTCGGCTGATTGGTATTCTAAATTGAAATCTGTTTGTAAACTACCTGACTATGTCTCATCTCCCATTCAATATGTTTCGGCTAATTCATCTCCATTAGAAATTCTAGGTTCTTTACATGTCAAAATTCGTATTTTCAAATTCACATGGAAAATTAAACTGTTTGTTGCTAAGCACTTGTCTTGCCCCATTATATTGGGAGCCGACTTTATTTCTCACACTGGTCTTGTGCTCGATCTCCAGTCTAGGTCGTGCACATTCAAATTTGCGTCCAATTGTAAAATTCCCTTGTTAAAGTGTAATTCTGCATCATGTTCATCTATTTCGCCTACCCAGGATGAGATGTTGTTAGACCTTAGACATCTACCTGAGGAGCAGGCTGATAGTATTCGGAAACTGTGTCAGTCGTTTCCCGAGGTGTTCTCTGATACTCTTGGTGTTACTGACCTTATTGAATACAAAATTGAGGTCACGGATTCAATTCCTGTCCGTTTTCCACCGTATAGGCTATCTCCACCTAAAATGAAGGCTCTGAAAGAAATCATCGATCAGATGTTGAAGGATGGTATTATTAGGCCCTCTAAGTCAGCGTATTCTTCGCCTATTTTTCTAGTCCCGAAACCCCAAGGAGGCTTCAGGCCTGTCATTGATTACAGGGCTCTCAATCGGAAGGTGGTGTTGCAATCTGTGCCCCTTCCCGACCTTCATTCTTGCTTTTCATGGTTTCGTAAGGCCAAGTTCTTCACCATCTTGGACTTGAATCAGGCCTATAATCAAATTCCCCTTGCCGAAGAGTCTAAACATCTTACAGCGTTTGCCACGGACTGGAATTTATATGAATACAACCGCGTGCCTTTCGGGCTCCCCACGGGGGCAGCTGTGCTCACTAGGCTACTTGATAGGGTCTTCTCCGACATCAAATTTGAATACTTATATCACTACTTGGATGATGTCGTCGTGTTTTCGGAGACCTTCGAAGACCATCTAGATCATCTGCGAGAAGTTCTGAATCGCCTTCGTAAGGCTGGGTTAACTGTCAAGTTGTCCAAGGTCGCTTTTGCTAAGCCCTCTATGTCATTCCTAGGGCATATTGTGTCACCCGATGGTGTAGCGGTCGATCATTCTAGAACTCAGGCCATCCGTGATTTTAAACCTCCCAAGGACATTAAAGGCATCGCCAGGTTTATTGGTATGGTGAATTTCTTCAGAAAGTTCATTCCTAACTTTGCTAATAGAGCGGCGCCCTTAAACCTTCTTCGTAGGAAAGGCATCAAATTCGAGTGGGGACCTTCTCAACAAGCCGCTTTCGAAGATCTTAAATTAGCTCTCTGTAATGCCCCTGTACTTGCTATGCCGGATTTCTCGAAGAAATTCATCGTCCAAACGGACGCGTCGTCGTCAGCTGTAGCGGCAGTCCTTCTTCAAGAGACTGAACTAGGGAGGCGACCCATCGCCTATGCATCTAGGACTCTATCGGCTCAAGAAGCCAAGTATTCCATCTATGAGCTCGAAGGGTTGGCAGTCCTATTTGCTTTAGAAAAGTTCCGTCTCTATCTGGAACATGTCAAATTCGACTTGGAGACAGATAATCAAGCCTTAAGCTGGGTCTTAGGTAGGCCGCGTCGTACTGGTCGTATAGCCCGTTGGGCCATCCGTATTTCTGCCTTCCAATTTGATGTACGACATATCAGAGGTACCGAAAATGTTGTTGCTGATGGACTCAGCCGTATGTTTCATAACGACGTCGAGACCCACGAACCGGTCGATAGTTCATCACCTTCCGAGTCCATACTATCTGGTGTTAATGCCATCTTAACAGGTGCTCCCATGCTTTTTAGGGATATTGAGAAATACCAACGTGAAGATCCGACGCTGGCTCCTATAATGGAAACCCTTTCTTCTGGGGAACATGTTGTCCCTTATGTTCTGAGGAATGGTGTTCTATGTTGCCCTTCGAGGCATGATAAGTTGATGAAAGTTGTTGTTCCAGCGGTTCTTGTACCTATGATCTTCAAATACTATCATGAGACCCCATTGGGGGGGCATCTTGGAATCTTTAAAACTCGTGAAAAGATTCGTGAAATGTTCATATGGAAAGGTATGGACGGTGAAATTCGAGAACTTGTAAAAGCTTGTAAATCTTGTTTGATCAGTAAACCCACCATGTCCACTAAAGTAGGCCTTTTGTCTTCTCATCAAGCGTCGCGCCCCATGGAACGCCTGTATATCGATTATGTAGGACCCTTCCCCCAGTCGAAGGGAAATGCCAACAAGTTCATCTTTGTGTGTGTAGATGGTTTTACAAGATTTTCCTGGTTATTTCCGACTAAGCTGGCTACCGCTCAGTCCACCATTACTTGCCTAAATTCTATTTTTGCTTCTTTTGGTCCGTGCCAATACATTGTATCTGATAATGCTAAAGCTTTTACATCAAATCTGTTTCGTAAATTCTGTTTTGACTTGTCCATCTCTCATGTAACTACATCTGCTTATTACCCTCAACCATCTCTGGCTGAACGGGTTAACCGCAATCTCAGGTCCGCACTTATTGCCTATCATCATGAAGATCATTCTAGGTGGGACACGTCCCTGCATTGGTTAGCTTTTGCTTTGAATTCGGCGGTTCATGAATCACACAAATTTACTCCAGCTTCTTTGATGTTTAAGTTCGTTCCCAACACGCCGCTCTCTAACCTCTGGTCTCTGAATGACATTCTGCCCGAGACAATAGATCCGGACAACATTAAAGATCTTTGGAAGAAGGCTAAAGCTAATCTTAAAGTATCTCATGAAAAGGTTAGGGAAAGGTATGATCGTGGACGGAGACCCACCACCTTGAAGGTAGGTGACCAGGTTATGGTCAAAAATTTTGTTCCCGCGGGCAAGCTTGCCCCCAGATTTCATGGGCCTTGTATCATTCTCGATTTTCTTACGCCGGTTACCTTATTGCTAAGTAATCCAGCCACCGAGAGGATATTTAGAGTTCACCTGTCCCAGGTGAAACCGGTGTAATTTCTGTGTTAACTTGCTTCATATTATTTTGAAAGGATATGAGGGTTATATTTTTTTTTGAGTTTCACTTTAAGGCATTCTGCCCCTTCTGTAATATTTTGGTTTTAGATGTAAGCCTTATGTAAAACCTGCCCCGACCCGTTAAACTGCCATCCTATTCTTGCCACGGCCATTACCACGCTCCCGTCTCCTGCTCCACTCTACACAGTGGCTTAATGAATACCATGAATATCTGCACGCCGCTGGCCCCTCACTCTCTCCACAAGCCTGTACCCTCAAAGAAAATGATTGTCCAACACAATTCTGCCGCCTAGCTTTAATGTTTCAGCGCCCCCGCAGCCGCGCAGCGCCGTGCAGCGACTGGGGAGGGGGATGGGCCCCCTCCTCTCCAACGAGGACGACATGTGCACGGCGAGCCGGAGCTCACCTCCCGGCCAAGGCTGATGTGCGGCGCACGACCTGCTACATGCCCGCAGCCTGTATCTGTTCACCGCGGGCGCGGCGTACTTCAACACCTCTGCTCCCCTCATAGTGCGGGCGAGCGGTATCTCAGGGTACTTGAGGGGTCCGAGCGGCCTCCGTTGGACGCAAGCTGCAACGGCCGGTCTGGCCATCCGACTCAATCTACATCAACTACATGGACAGTCACCATAAGCAATAATTACATTTGGGAATTTAACAACAATATTTGGTGGACATTGCAAAATTTTTCTTCACCTTTAAGTATTAAAAGTTTATCTTCAGAAATACAAATTCTACAAACATAAAAACTTTACTGCACCGGCAACAACAAAATTTTGAAATTGCAACCAACCAAATTACTAAAATCTTATAAATGCTTCCGCAATTAATCTTAATATCAACATCAAAACTTGGACCTTATTTTGGAAACAAAGCTTGTGTTCTTCTGTGTTACCCCTTGGAGGAACTTTTGGGGGGGGAGGTCTGTACCGGGCGGTACACCTCTACACCGTTTATTTAAAAGTTGCGCCAGTTGAAACTCCTCTTCTGGAGGAAGGTTGAACTTCATCTATTCTATTAATTTTCTAGTTTCTCAGAAGATGTCACCACTTGGAAATTTTTGAGTTTGTGAACTGTGTCATTTTTGATGTGTCTTTGTTTCGCTTGAAGTAAGAAGTGTGAACTTTCTCTTCTAGAGGACACTACTGAAGAATTACAATAGTTCAACCTAGTGCGAAATCAAAGAACTATTTTGTTGGAGAAATTTTTATTTCAAAAGTTTCTTTCTTGTTAAATTTCTTTCTGTTATTGTTTAAGTTGGCTGTATACCCCTCTTTTTCCCCTTAGTTTGGATCTAGCCAATCCCGAATTTCTTTAATTAATTTTCCACCAACAATGTGTTTCTTCTTCCTCTATGTAGGGGTTTCTTTTCCCGAACCAATAAAAACCTTAAGGGAGGGTGTTTTATTTCCCCTAACGCCTAGAATCTTCCGCGAGAGGATATAAACTGCTGATTTTAGGGTCTCCGGGCCACTTCTGTTCCATCTTTCAGTGTATTAAGTACCGAGCAGGAGGCGGGAAGCGCCTCTTTCTTCTCCAGCCGTTCAACACAAGGTAATGGCCAATTAATAACATCTTTTCTTGCTAGGTCGGCAGTTTAACTCTCGCGGCGGGTTCTAGGTCTTCCACCATGTAACTTTCCTTTAAAATGTAAAAACAACTGATATCTATTCTATCTTTCAAACTACATATTGGGATAGAGAGTGCTTAACCCTCTCGAGCTCCCACTCATATTGTTTTGAGGTGAACTTATTTTTTTGCAACCTATTCTTCAGTAATGTAATGTAAGTTAGTATTTTCTTGAGTCACCTCAGTAGTATGGGATTAGCCCTTGCATCAGCGCCCTAGAGCCAACGTAGGTTTTAGAAACAAAATGTATTAGGAGTGCATGTTCACCTCCTCGCAAATTGTTACTTTAGAGGTCATTTAATTAACCTTCTTTTATTTACTAGACCTCAGTAGATTGGGTATTTTACCCCTGTGTATATAGTTTTGGAGGCCAGCTTAAACGTGGAATTCGGAGTGGCCTATGACAGACTTTTATTTTAGGGCAAGTGACTCCTTTGAAAATTATGTTCTGCCTCTAGGAGGCTTTTCTATGTAATTGGAAGCAAACGTTTCTGGCATGTGTGGGGGTTTTCGGCCCCTTTGTTCAATAGCGTATTTGTAAAGTTGGGCTCGTTGCTCAAGACTTATGTATCTGATTCTCGAAGTCCCGAATGGGGTAACTGTGTAATTGTACATTTCAAATTGTGTTTCTGCTACTAAGTACCTGTCTATTTGTTGTTACTTAAATTTGAAAAGAAAATATAACCTTGTTAAATTTTAATAGTACTTTCACTCTGTAGCTTGAGACCTATTCACCACCCAGCACCTTCTTTCATGCATAACTACCACAAACAACGGTAACACTGATAATATGAGAGACCTGCATTTTTCACTTACATTTGAATGAATACATAGTATACAAATTACTTACTAAATTGTTTATGCCACAAATATAACAGTTTATTAAGAACAAATTAATCGAATTAGAGAACACAAATCATTTCTCTAACATTCTTATGCGCCTTCCTTCCACACTTCTGAAATTCCTTCTACTTTATGAACGTTACCAATAGTAATATCTGAATAAGACTCTTGCCTTGTAGGCCGTTATTTCGTTAAGAAGAAGTTATAAGATCTTGAGATATTTTTAAAAGAATTTTTAGTTTTATGTGACTTTTGATTTCGTCATCATAACCTTTTTATCTGAAACCACGTGGTATCCGAAACGCGTAAACTTGAAATTTAATTTCATAAATACCACATATATTGGCCGGGGTTCGAAATGTGACCGTCTTGTTAAGAGCCCAGTGATTATAACACATGATGTCACGCCCCCTTCAGAAGAGGATGCATAACACGTGATTCAACTAACACCTTAATAAATTATAAATCCCAGAGATTCCGTTTTGTAATTCAGACACATTGTCACAACCTCAGTAAACCGTTGTCATTTGTTACAAACACCCACGGATTTGTTATATCTGACACCATCTCTTTTCAGCTTGGACTCAGGTCATTTATAAATGTTAGGTCTCCAGTCTGCCGAAGCTAATTTTGAATAAATTTATAAAATGCTTCAAAGAGCAAACATATGGTAACAGTATTATACGTGAAAAAGGAACAAATTACTTAAAATAAAATGACATGTTTTGTTCTTAATTATGTTGCATCTTAATCAAGAAACTTCTTGAAGCGCTTGACACTGAAAGTAATCTCGGGTGGTTCCATTCCCTTTGTACCACTTTCATTGTGTTTTGTGGGAGACAGTGGAATTACGATTACAACACACTAAGGTAAACAAATTTCACAACAATTAAACAGGCGAATATTCAATCTTTGATTTTTGTGGGGGATTCAAGTGTTCAAATTCGGTACCCTTTCAAAACGATGCTACGTATCGGGAGGATAAAGAAACAACTGCTCGTTATTACCAAAGGATAATACCCAAGCTTCTTCAAATAGGCCTAGGAATTTCATTCAGACATTATTAAAATCTATTACAGTGTAGTCTGAACGATGTGGTGAACTCACTTAAGCTAAGCCGTCAACATTTATGCTGCTTGAGCTACAAGCACTTGCACACTTAATATTGATTACGATCCCTTTTATTTAACGTCTGAATTCTCACACGACTGGTTGCATTACGTAGGAAATAAAATTCGCAAAATTATGGAACTGAATTCTGTCGCAGTCCATTGTAATTTGACGCGTTTTTCCGCATATCTCTTTCATACACCAGCCCACTCACGCCGTACTATTGTTGTTAGTCCGAATAGATGGATCAATACTTGACATCTGGAATATAGCGGACGAACGCCTTGATGCTGTCGAATGACACATGTTAAGTTGTCAATTTCTCGTGTTTAATGGCTTGTTATGTTAGTATTGTACATTTACGTGTACAGGTAGAATTTTGGGATGGTTCTCTGCACTCTAGATAATCCAATCCTCCAGCATAAGATTTCAACCATGCTATGATTCCCTTTATCATCGTCTCCATCCACCAAAACATTTCCTCGTCTGATGTCAGAACATATTAGCGTCAAGCTTTCTCAAATTCCATTCGCATTTACAGACTCCTACATTTTAAAGTCATTATTCAGTGTTATATCTTAGCCTGAGCAGCCGCACATAGGAAAAATATGTTATTTATATCGATATTACTCCCCACTCCAGTGGGGAGAGCAGATCGATTTAGAAACCAAACTGCGCTAAGACAGGGAGGTTTATTGTCTCCACTTATGTTTATAATGTTTATTGATGAAAGTCTAATGGAAACAAAGGCAAGATATGGAGGGAATATGAAACTATTTTTGTAAAATATTGTTGTTTGCAGATGACATAGTGATCTGGGGAGTCAATGATACAGAAGTGCACATCAAATTAGATACTTTAAATTATAATATTGACAAATATGGTATAAAATCAGTGTGGAGAAGAGCAAAACTGTGGTGATGACAAGCTGAGAAGGAGAAGGGAAAGGAATCGTTAGTATCAGGGGACAAAACCTTGAGGTTGTTGAATACTTCAAATATTTGTGAATTGAAGTAATGCAAGAGGCAAGGTTGGATTAGGAGATCATCAGAAAGGCACCAACGGGAAGAACGTTCTACCAGAATGTATGGAACAGAGAGGTTCCTATGAAATATAAAGAGATAATATACAAGACGTACTGCACCACTATAATAACGTATGTATCAGAGACTTGGACTTCGACGCCAAGGAATGAGAGTAAAATTCAGTTCAGTGAGATGAAGTTCCTGAGGAGTGCAGTAAGGAAGACAAGGAGAGGCAGGGTAAGAAATGTTGAGATCAGAAAGGAGATAAGGGTAGATGGAGGAAGGAAGGATACCAAAACAAGTTTTGAGGGCAAAGATAGAAGAAAAGTGGGAAAGAGGGAGGCCCAGAGCAAGATGGATGGACTCTGTCAAAAAAGAGGACTGGACTTGACCGGAATACAATTACTGAAGAGGAGTGGTGGAAGCAGAGGCAACGGTGGAAAAGTGCCATCAACACCCCGACCTGGCAGGAGCTGGATAAGGGAAGATAAAAATGAAAATGATGAATATGTGATAAGAAGAAAAGAATGCATTCTTCTTGTTTTGCTTCTCCTTTTTCATCTGCTTATTAGAAAAATATCACTTATGACCTAGTGCAGAAATACTCAGTGTGCAATTATAAGTATTTCTGTATGATATTGTAGTGTATGATACCACATGGGGGCCGAGTCTTTAAGTCGGTATATTAAGTACAATGAAACATTCTACATCTACACACGATGTTGCAAATTACTAAGACATATACAATTCATTTATGGTATACTGCAGCTTATGAATAAACGACGTTAATTAAAATCTCAATTCGTGGCTCTCCTGAATAATTACACATCTAACGGGGTATTCACGGATAAAACTGAGTCACATTTGTTATAAATAAATACCAATATGAATAGAAACAACAATATTTACAATGACATTTTAATAGATTTGATATTTTATTCACTAATTGAAATGTCGTATGGCTTTTAGTGGCGGGATATCCCAGGACGGGTTCGGCTCGCCAGGTGCTGGTCTTTCTATTTGACGGCTGTATGCGACCTGCGCGTCATGATGAGGATGAAATGATGATGAAGACAACACATACATCCAGGCCCCGTCCCATTGGAATTAACCAATTAAGGTTAAAATCCCCGACCCGGCCGGGAATCGAACCCGGTACCCTCTGAACCGAAGGCCAGTACGCTGACCGTTCAGCCAACGAGTCGGACATTCACTAATTGATAAGCGATTTCTCCATCCAATTCACACTATTTACTTTGGAAGGATTGCTACTCATCGCAGCTCTTGATCTCGTGCAATTGAGCGACTGAAAAAAAAAATCTACAAACAAATCTTCAAAAGTTAAAAGTAAAAGTGCAGAATACTGGACGTTGGACTTGAAAGACCGTCGGCTGTTATTGAGTGAAGGTCTAGATTTTAAGACGCGACGCATGTGACGCCTGCGCTGCGTACTATATTCACAAGGACGTTACGAGGCTTTGTGATTTTTCACCCTGCGAAGTCATGCTCCGTCCAGTGAATCTCTCCAACTGCGTGCAACTTTCGAAACAGGATGTAAAGATGGAGAAATTCTCCTGCCCTTTTTAAAAATGAAGTACAACTGTGCTATCATCCTCTGTTAGCACCAATCAGAGGAAAACATTGAAGAGATCCGACCCTTTGATTGATGAAGGTATCGCCGAATGAAGTGGATGAGACACGGAAGGTGTGAAAATGAAGGACTCCGTAAGCTAGTGATGTGCGCGAATTACGCCAGGAGTCACGAGTATCGGTTCCTACGGCTCTGTGGCTGCACTCAATGTCGCACGGGAGGAATCGGTTCTGCGATGACGTTAGCAGAGTGTGCGGGGCGCTCTCGGTAGAGTAAGTCATCCTTATAAACGTGCTGCAAATTCGAACGTGCAATATTTATTTCTTCTTTTGTATACAGCATAGTATGATACAACACCCACTTAAATTAAATGTCCTATTGGTTGTTAGGAATAAATTATACCACATAAAAATGAAATAATTTAACCTGATAGTCTGGATATAACATTACATATTTTGATAGTGGGTGTAGCAATCGACGTTGTTATTTATGCTTATACTATGTTCTGATTCTAATGTGGTTTTCAAATATCGCTAGTATAAACGTATGAAGTGTGCGGAATTAAGTCACATCTTATAAATACAATTCTAGGGGGTCCGCTGTCTGACATGTAATTTATTTTTCCAAGTTTTGATATACTTATCCGTCTTAGGTCAACCCGAGATCATTTCAGTAGTTTTAGCTTTCGCCTCTGTTTGTTTGTTTGTTTGTTTGTTTGTTTTTTTGTTTTTTTGTTTGTTTGTTTGTTTGTTTGTTTGTTTGTTTGTTTGTTTGTTCTACCATCACGGGTAAACAGATAAATAGATCTCAGCCAAATTAATATTTAAAGTCTACTCATCCAGAAGCAGGTTTTGATATGCATATTATTTAAAAATCAGTGAATAGACTGAGGGGTGTATAGGAAGACTAGAAGAGTTGTTTTCAGTTTTTTCTTACACTATTGATTAAATATCGACCAAAACTTCATAATTAGATCTACTCATCCAGAACCATGTTACGATATTTTAAAAATCATCTAAAAGGCTGGGTGGTTTAAACGAAGACCAGAAAATATTTTTTTCAATTTTCGTTTACACTATTGATTATATCTCAACCAAACTTCATACCTAGAGTTTACTCATTCAGGACAAGGTATTGATATGCATACCATCAAAAAACCACTAAACAGACTGGGGGTTTATAGGAAGACCAGAAAAGTTATCTTTTCAATTTTCTCTTACACTTTTGATTATATGTAAAATCTGTGGACAATATGTGAAACGCCCCTTCATTTTAAACATTATTTTCATGTGCGCATAATTTCACTTACTCTTCAGATGTCGTAGAAAAATACTATATTCTACGGGCTTCATGCTCTGCAGCCAGTGACGGACACTTTCACACACCTACACTTATTTGAAGGATCCATAACAGGACAAAATCAGAGGATGTATCATATTTCTCTCGTCTTCAAAATTAACCCCACCTAATGTAACTGAACACCGAGGAAACATGAGGTAGACGTGGGATTTATAGGAAGACCAAAAGAGGATTTTTAAATTTCCTTTTGGTGTCTGTCTGTCTGTCTGTCTGTCTGTCTGTCTGTCTGTCTGTCTGTCTGTCTGTCTGTCTGTCTGTCTGTCTGTCTGTCTGTCTGTCTTTCTATACCGAAAAGTGGAAAAGTTGCGGACTTATTTCAATCCAACAATTCATTTGGAATGTACCGTACTCAGGATTGTGTTATCAGGTGAATATGATGTCATGGTAATTACATGGAGTTGGTATTTATAGGAAGACTAGCAAGACACCCGTGCTTCGCTACGGCTTTAAAAGGAAAGTTATTATTCAAAGTTTTACATTTTGGAGAGTCCACTGTCAGCTGAGCCTGTAAAATACGTCCTCACTTCATACGTCAAACGGTTTTGGGGGAATAATTATATATTTTATAATCAATCACTCACATGAACCTCGTACGGAAGGGTTTGACTGTTTTAAAACATAAATGATTTAACATCTAGGACGTAAAAGCGGCCAAGCTGTAAAATTTTGATTTTGTGCGCCTAGCAGTAATGGAGGAATTAATACTTTTTAAGGGCTGAATGTTTTGAAATATTCATTAACATCTACGTTAAAGAAGACCATCCTTCATAAAAAAGTGTTTTTTTTCGAAAACAAACAAATAAGTGTTACCTTTATATTTAAAAGAGATTAAAAATACCAATTTTTCACGTCTGTAACGTGTTAAGTATTCCGTTATATTTAATTTGCAATGAACATTTCATACTGCTACTAAATATTATTGTGAGAAACTGTTAGAATTACTATTTTTGTTTTCATCACTGCTTAACACTAGCTAAGGTCATCTCTTTAGAACAATTGTATTTTGTTGAAATAGCAGTATTATATTATGTCACAATCCCCATACAAGTGTGGATTTATTGACAATCCATAGAGTTTGGTTAGTTTCAATCAGAGAATCATATATTCTTATCAAATAAATTACAGTCGTATTAGAGTATATAGCTCCAGACACTATAATGAGAACAGGCATGGCTTGCAGAGTGACGTGGTTAAAGCCAAAACGAACTCACATTTGGAACACATTCGTGCAGCACGTGTTTACGTATCTGCTATTAGTTCCTCCGAATCGATTCGGAAATCAGGTACCCGATTCCCCAGGCCCTATGGAATCGACTCTTTGTCATTCCAGTCGCAACCCATCACTGCCTGAAGCTTCACAAACCAAATACCGTCTGGGTCAGAAGGGAACAAGTGTTGACGAAGGAAGGCCAGACAAGAATGATAAAAGTAAGGAGCTCGGCACTCAGCTGGGGGACCCACGCTCATAAGATGACAGCCACTTATGACAGACAGGGAATACCGTGGATGTGTTCGCCCACTTTACCCGAGCAATATGAAAACCGAGAGATCCTACAATATTCTTTTAAAACACCATTTAATAAAAGATAGGCTATTAGCAAGGAGCCGATTAAAGGTTATAGAAGAACCAACTCACTCGGTGAATTGCGAATTGTTCAGTCAGTTTCTCGTTCATTTCGTCAGTAAAACTCATCTTGACGCTCGATGCAGAAGAAATCCCTTGCCGAAGCGTCGCACCTAGCACAAAACTGGCGGGGCGAATCTCTGCGAGCCAACGCAGCAAGGCATATCTGCAAAGTTGCGCAAACCGCGCACTACACAACTTCAAAATACTCTCACTAATGCTACTGTGGTTTGAATTTGTGCGAGGTTGTTATGTACTTCGCAGCTCGCATGCGTCGAGTCTTAAAAACCAAGCCTTTTGACTCGTGAGGCGGTGGAAAACGAAGGTGCCACGGAGAAAGGCAGTGGCAAAGATACGTTGATATATTTACGTACAAGGTCCCTCATAACTAAGACCGCTTTTACTCTTCCAGACGTAAGCCGCAGTATGGGAGGCGCGTGCATAGTTCTTGACCTTGCAAGCAGCCTGCACGTTTTCGACCTGGCAAGCATCAGTCGCAAGTCCGAATCTCAGCTGTTAACATAGTGAGACAGTTATCATTGCAACACCGAAATTTCTTACGGTATGTTAAAGTTCTAGTTCCATCTTAATGGTCGTGTGAACAGTGATAATTCTCGTTATTGGTGTGCACAAAATCGTAATGGTGTTTATGAAATCCCTCAGTATGATAGGAATATTGGCGTTTAGTGTGCTGTTAGTGCAAGACGAATAATTATATCTTTTTTTCGAGACGACAGTAAGTGCCGAGAGGTACCAAGATGATATTTTGACGCATTTCTTCCATCAGTTAACGGAAGAAGAAAAATCACCTGGGTTGTTTCAAAAAGATTGAGCCCCTGCTCATACAGGAGAAGATTCTCGTCTTACAGTCTCGGAGGTGTTTGCAGACAGAATGATCAGTGCTGGCCTATTTTCCCCTCGTTCTTCAGATATAACACTGTGATATTTACTTGCGGGGTAAACTGAATGAAAAAGTGTATCGAACAAATCCTCATCCATTGGAGGGACTGAAAGAAAACACTACGTATGGCATCGGAAATAATACAGTAGTATAACTCACTCGCGTCATCCATAATGTGATTTCCATTTACAATGCCTGTATGATCTGGGAAGGACGACACTTCTAGCATCTTTTATATAAGGTAAGGTTGTATTCACGCTTAAAGCAGGGCGTCCGCGCGCGACAGAAGTTCGGATGAAGCAGCTGCGGTAACTCAGAGTACAGACACCGCGCGTTCCGTCTTAGTTCATATGAGAGACCCCTGTATGTACATCTTCAATATAGACAATTACCCCTTTCACCATTCAGTCTGCAAGCCTCTGTACATTTTCTGAACGCCTACACAATTCTGTGATTGTAACAAGCTCTGTGGCTTCGTTAATTCCATGACTCTTATCTTCGTCTTCTAACCATAACCTTATTCGTCTCTGTAAACTAATCTTACCCTCCATGACAGAGTCTACTGTATTGTCCTCCACTCGCCTCACATGACCCCAGCATCTAAGCCGGTTTATGCATACATCCTCGTCCGTCGAGTTCTTAGCTAACTTAGCGTTTATCTCCTCGTCACGAGTCCCCTGCTGCCAATGCTCCCACCTATTTTACTACCAATCATTCTCGCTACTTTCACGTCTGTTACTTCTAAGTTATGAAAAATATATCTTGAATCCACCAAGCTTTCACCCCGTAAAGCAAAAATGATCTAAAGACAGACCAGTGTAAAGATAGTTTCGTACGGAAGATAACTTCATTCTTACAGATTACCGTTGATCGTAACAGCGAGATCACTGCATTAGCTTTACTGAAATACTTGAAACGATCTACCTGATCCAGATTTGTATTCTCAACCTCAAAATCTTCTTTTTCCTATTGACATTACTTTTGTCTTGGAAATCCTATTTTTCATACCATAGTCATTGTACCTATTTTGTCCGACTCATTGGCTGAATGGTCAGCGTTGAGGCCTTTGGTTTGGAGGGTCCCCGGGTTGATTCCTGGCCGGGTTCGGGATTTTAATCGCTTCCGATTAATCCTTCTGGATCGCGGACTGGTTGTTTTTGTTTGTCGCAACATTTTCCTCTTCATATTCAGACAGCCCACAACACACCACACTGAAAACCAGCACAGAAACACACAATAGTGATCACATCCCTCCATATAGGAATGGCATCCGGCCGTAAAACAGGGCCAAGTCAGTATGTGCAACACAGTTCGCACCCGCGACTCCACTGATGTAGGAAAAGCTGAAGTAGTAGTGGTGGTAGTAGTAGTAGTAGTAGTAGTAGTAGTAGTAGTAGTCATTGCATCTATTTTCGAGTTCCAAGATATTAGAGTGCAGACTTTCAGCACAGTCACCATTGAGACCAACCCGCCGGCATAGGCCAAATAGCTTGCTACATTTCCACCTAACTCACTCCCTCCCTGCCACTCTACACCTTTCAGTAGATGATCTTTATGTCCGACTCCTTGACTGAATGATCTGTATTTTGGCCTTCGGTTCGGAGGGTGTCGGGTTCAATTCCCGGCCGGGTCGGGGATTTTAATCGCGTCTTATTAATTCTTCTGGCTTGGGAACTAGTTGTTTGTGTTCGTCTCAACACTTTCCTCTTCGTATTCAGACAACGCACCGCAGTATCAACCACCACAGAAACATGCTTAACCACTAACTTTCCTCGTTTTAGTGTCAGACGTTGTTAGTTAGTACACTCACTTGTACTTCAGCTTTTATGTATCTGATTACGACGTGTGTTCGTAAACTGTATCCTTTTGTAGGTATAGCATTTAATTAGCGATATGTTAGTATCAGCTGTTCTCACATCAGTAGAGCTCTGGCAACACAGGTCAAGCACTGGCCACGTGATTTACGAACTGTAAATTTAGAAGCTACGCCGTTTGGGGCATAGCAGGGAGCCAGCTTCTCACAAAGTTTAGCCGTAAGGCCCCTATTATTCTAGGACCCTGGTGGCGACACCGTTGGCGACACTAGTGGCGCTGAAGTTGTCGCCAACGCAGAAGTTCACTAGACACTGGTTTCTTCACCAGAAATCATGTACAGACCCATTTTTAAAGATGCTAACAAGTCAGGACCTACTTTTCCTACTTCTACTTACAACGTGATTTTTGTTTACTTCTATACGAGGCACCATTCAAAAAAATATATAGAAATTTATTCAGAATTGGAATGTGCTGCCGTCAAGTCAGGATGCTTTTTGCGAAATTAAATATTCCTAAAATGTTCTTGTGAGCAACATCCTTGTTCTCAAAATTGGGTAACAAATACACCATAATTTCGTTCAATGCATTTTTTTGCTATTCTATCACTGTACTCGTCGGTTGCATTGTTCCTGGTTACTGGGTATTTTCAACCTGGGCTATTACGCCCTCCGTATTCACTTGCGTATCTATTAAATCAGCAAACTCTTTCATCTTATTAACAATACTACCCTTCTTCAATACGATTGCCTCAGCCATCATGAGCACAATATTGAAAAGAGAACAGCTTGAATGGAACTGATTGAGGGAAAGGCTGGAATGGAGGGGCAAAGGGTCACAATCAGGTGACTCCACCAGTGTCCTATTAGGATAGGCTACATTTGAAGCAATGCCCAGCATGTGACCCGAGACACCGTTGGTGTCCCGAGTGGATGCCGGGCTCGTCCACCAGCCGGACACCATTTTCTGGTGACACCACCAGTGTCCCTAATATAATAAGCTCCATATAACCCAACGCCCGCGACAACTGGTTTCACCATCGGTGTCGCCACCAGTGTCCTGGTGTAATAGGCCATCCCTTTTCAGTTTAGGTTCAGTTAATTTAACTTCAGTCTGCCGAAACGAATTTTGAATAAATAAATTTACAAACTACGTGAAAAAGAAAACGTACGGTTGCAGAATTTTAGCTCGAAAAGAAACGAATTAATGAAAACACATTGACATGCTTCATTGTTAAAGAAACATCATCAGATTCTACTAAATCACACGCAAAATGTTTAGAAATGAATAAACGTTTATGTTTATTTCTGTTAAAATCCTTAACAAATTTAAATTTGTAACTTACCATAATGAAGTATTCTCTTATCTCCACTGTAGAATAGGATGCAAGTTTTTGCAAAACCATTGTTCGGTAATTGGCGCGAGTCCAGCTGGCTAGTCAGCGCGTAGACCTTCAGCCATACCACGCACACCCCTCCCCACTCGCCCTGGCAAGGTCAGTGACACGCTGTATTTAATATTTTATTGCTCTCCTTATAATTGCTGTTATTATTATTAATACTTATGTCCTCGAATGGAAATGAGCATCTAATGGGTTGCCTTTTATACTGGTCATTTTCCGTTATGTCATTTTCGCTTACGTCTACTCTTTTGGAACTCATCATTATTATTATTATTATTATTATTATTATTATTATTATTATTATTATTGAGGGGATTCCTGCCGAGGCGGTAAAGGCTTGTTCGGTTCAACTGGAAGGACGTGGGTTCGATTCACCGTCAGGAAGTCGTAAAATTTAAGATACGAGATTTTCACTTCCGGAGGTGCTCATAGCCCTGAGGTTCACTCAGCCTACACCAAAAATGACTACCAGGTTAATTCCTGGGGGCAAAGGCGGCCGGGTGTAGAGCTAACTTCTCTACCCCATCAAGTGCCGAGCTTACGGATAGTGGAAGCCTTTACCTTGCCTCCCTCCAGGGGTCTCCATGGCATGTAGGGAGATGACTTTGCTTTGCTATTATTATTATTATTATTATTATTATTATTATTATTATTATTATTATTATTATTATTATTATTAAACCGATAATAATGGATCAAGTTGCAAAAGTTGCATGCATATTGCATTATGCCTCTTTCTGTTTAAACATGCTGATGTGGGGCACTTCAGTTGTACAGGAAAATGTATTGCATGGTCTGTGTCATACGGGAAGTGCTTAGGCGTAGAGAAGCTACACTGAATTCTCCAACCGAGCAGCTGCTATGTTATCCCATGTTATCCCACCCACTCAGTGCGACACACTGCACTTCGCGGAAAATTTCACTATATTCAATAATATCACTTGCGCCAGACCAAAATAGCTTTAGTTCACAAAAAACAACCATATCGGGAACAGCTTCACATTTACACAGACTATAAATCATTCGTATTTAGGTGTATCATGCCAGATTTAATATAATTTTTGAAGGTGAATGAAAACATAATCGAAAATAATGGATGTCAGATTTCTTGAGAAAGTAGAAACGAAGCTTCTTTCTATTAGGTCGGAACTGATAGCTGTTATTTATTCAAAAACTTTATTAAAATATTAGCAAATGTGTTTGAGTTACTACTGCAATTAATTGTACCGGGATGTCTGTCTGTATGACTAACAGAATTAAAAGCATTGGTTCCAGAAGAATGTCATCAAGCAGTGCAATCTATTGTGGAACGACGTTGGTATCCATAAACAATAACATTACGCCCATTTCATGCATGAAAATCTTTACATAATGTTGACGAATGGTATGCCTCACAATGAATCAGGTGAACTCAACGAGCAGTTGCACAATACTCATTTGCTTTGGCCAATCTGCTCTTGTAATCTCAATTCTATCGAACAGTGTTAGAAGTCTCATACCTCCACGAGCCATCCCGCAGCTGTGGGTGGTTATACTTCACGAGCGGTATGCATACCGGTAGGAGTGTCCATCGAACTAGATGTTTAGCTGTCTGGTGTGACCATGTGTCGCAGTGACTATTTACGTACGACCACACGTGGATGGCATGGCTCTGATCGTGATGGAAATCATATGCTCGATTACAACCTGATAGTCTTTTGGATGAATTTCCGTTAGGAATGTGTTCAGATATGGAATTACCCTGAACCAGTTTATAGCTATTCATGCAAGTGTGAATTAACAAAACTATATTACGCATGATTTTGCGCACAGAGGTGAAAATTCAATAAGTTTACGCATTCTATCCCTCATGTGGTCTGTCTTGTCTCTCAGTTAAAACACAGTCCTGAAACTGTGAGCAGTTGGAGGCCGAGTGTTTCCGAAGAGAAGAGAGATTTAGCTGGCTTTCCCCTTCCCTCGGTTTACATACGTCATACGTCAAAAATACATCTCCATTATAGCATGTTACTCCTTTCAACGTTCAGTCTGCAAGCCCCTGTGAATTAACTAAGCACCTCTAAAATCCTCACCAAGCACGTGGTTGCGCGGTTTGGGTTACGTAGCTATCAGCTTGCATCCGCGAGATAGTGGGTTCGAACCCCACTATCGGCAGCCCTGAAGATGGTTTCCCGTGGTTTCCCATTTTCACACCAGGTAAATGATGGGGATGTATCTTTATTGAGGCCACGGTCCCTTCCTTCTCACTCGTAACCTTTCTCTATCCCAACTCGCCATTAGACCTCTCTGTGTCGGATTATCCTCAAATCATTAAAACCTGAGTATGATAATCGTCGCCTACATTCTCTCCTACTTCTCTTACCCTTCACAGCAGAGTCTAGTATTTCCCTGCTTATTTTATTCGACCCATGTGGATCTTTCGCCCCTACTGTCACCACATTTTATGAACCTGCGTGTAATTGGAAAGGCGATAGTGTGAAATGTTGTGTGTGAGGAATGAAAGGTTAAGGACGTCACAAACACCCAGACGCCAGGCCAGGGATATTAATCATTACAATTAGAAAGCTCTGACCCGGCCGGTAATCGAACCCGGGGCAGCCGGGTGACGTGTTGCCCCACTACACCGCGGAGATGGATATTTCCCTACGTAACCTAGACTCCTCAATTCGCCTCATAGCCTATGACCCAACCACCCAAGCCTGTTCATGCGTACAACTTAATTTATTGACTGTAATCCTAACTAGCCCTAACATTTCTGGCATTGTTCCCACCTGTTTCTTTCAAAAATCATTCTCGTTACTCTCATATCTGTGACTTCTAACACATGAGCAAGATATCTTGAGTCCACCCAGCTTTCACTTCTGTACAGAGAAGACGGCCCGAAAACAGGCGGATGTAAGGATAGTTTCGGCGAGAAACTCCCTTCTTTCTTACAGAATAATGTTGATAGCACCTGTGAGGTCACTGCATTAGCTTTGCTGTACATTGATACCATTTCAGTTAGTATACAACCATGTAGGGATTATACATATCCTAAATAGTTCAAATGAACCGCCTGTTCCATTTTCGTATTTCCTACCCGACATTCAGTCCTCTTAGATTTTGTCCCTATTGGGCATCACTTTAGCCTTGGACGTGTTAATTATATCATATTCCAACCATATATTTCCAAGCTCTCCAAGATATTAGAATGCAGGCTTTGAACATGGTCTGCCAATAACACCAGGTCGACGGCATAGGCAAAACTGCTTACTACATTTCTACGCGAATGAATCCCTGTCTAGCACTTCATATCTTTCAGAAGATGATACATTTTCTCACCCCTGCAACTACTTTGAACCAAGAACACGTTCTACCTTCAATTCTCTCTGCAGCCCTGTTATCAATATCCATATTTTTACTTGCGTGTGTTAACTTATCACTAAACCGCCAATCGCTCAATAAGGATAAAATATTTTACCTTGTTTCTCTATCAAATGACTTTTCTAGATGTGCATAACATACTGTAAGTATAACTTGACCCGAACTGAATATCTAGTCCTGGCGGACCCTCTGTGTTCTGAAACACATTGGTTTCCATCTGACATAGTCTCCACCATTGATCGTACCCATCTTGGAACACTTTTCCTGCTTTACTGGTCATTGAAATACCTGGGTAGGTATTGCAATCGTTTCTGTTCTCTTGCTTGTAGATAGACACATTTGTTGCTTTCGTCATATCAGCAGGTACGTTACACATAGTTCATGCTAATCCAGTTACTCTATGGAGCCATTTCATTCCTGCATTCTTAGTAGATTTCAACATATTATATATAATTTTATCTATTCTTACTCCTTCATGGCTATGTAGTTTATTCCCTTTCCACTTCCTCGAGCGCAATTTCACTGCCATCGTTGTTCTTCTTCGCCGGAGATATTACCTTTTACGTTGAAGATTTTCAAAACATAAGCTTCAGCTGTCCAATGATTCCCAGTTTGTAAAATGAGTTCACTTGATTTACCCAAAAACGCTATTCACTTGTCTCTCCTTTTCTAGGATTGTTTGTTATAATCCAGATTGGATTCTCTGCCATCTGACAAAGCCTTTCAAGATTATTACCGAAATCTTCCTCTGATTTATCCTTGACACTACAATGATACCCTTTGCTTCTTTTATCTACGAGAACTTTCCAATCTACATCAGTTCTAGTTTGGAGTCATTTTTCATACGCCTTTTTTTACGTTTACAAGCCACCCTGACTTTATTTCACTAAGATGTTCGTTTAAACCCATCTTTATATACAGTCGTTCCTAAGCATTCCCGTGCCAATTTTATGGAACATCCCTGTATTTTACCCATTTTCTTCCTATATCCTGAACTTGCTGGCTGTGTATTCCTTGGAGCTTTTCGCTAAGCATATCCATATGCTTCTGTCTAATTTCCTTGTCTTACTGTACAGATTTTCTACCATTATCCACCTGCAGACGGAAGTAATTTTCTCCATGTAGATCTAGTGATGTCCGCCTCTGTGGTGTAGTGGTTAGTGTGATTAGCTGCCACCCCCGTAGGCCAGGGTTCGATTCCCGGCTCTGCCACGAAATTTGAAAAGTGGTACGAGGGCTGGAACGGAGTCCACTCAGCCTAGGGAGGTCAAATGAGTAGAGGTGGGTTCGATTCCCACCTCAGCCATCCTGGAAGTGGTTTTCCGTTGTTTCCCATTTTCCCTCCAGGCAAATGCCGGGATGGTACCTAACTTAAGGCTACGGCCACCTCCTTCCCTTTTCCCTGTCTATCCCTTCCAATCTTCCCATCCCCCACAAGGCCCCTGTTCATCATAGCATGTGAGGCCGCCTGGGCGAGATAGTGGTCATTCTCCCCAGTTGTATCCCCGACCCAATGTCTCACGCTCCAGGACACTGCCCTTGAGGCGATAGAGGTGGGATCCTTCGCTGAGTCCTAGGGAAAAAACAACCCTGGAAGGTAAACAGAAGAAGAAAGAAAGATTGTGTCACGTGTGAGAAGTCACATGCTGGCCTATATACACCGATTTGTGTTCACTCGTTGTGTTTTAATGGAGTATTGTCGAAATAAATATAACATACGGTCTAATGTATTGAACCCGAGTGACTTAGGCCCAAAGTCAATCATGATTTGATTGATAAAATAATATATGGTATATTTATTGAAATACAGAAGTGTAGTTGAAAATATTTCATCTGTGTCGAAATAGGAGCGAAGGAAGGACGACAGACTGGAGCCTGACGGATTAGCTCGACACACCAAATTTTAGCTACTTCACAGCAGGGGATCTCATTAGTTGGCGAACAAGGAAATACAAGTCTACAAATAAGTCTTGGTCAGAAAGAGAAAGGGGGTAGGTGATACAAAGGAAACTCGCTACGTGAGTAATGCACTGGGATATTTTTGGCAGGACGGAAATTCCGTGACGTCGTGGAAAGCTACAGTGGCTGCCAGTACATTCGCTAGCCTAGGTTCGGGCAGGTGGAGATTTAAATCACGTGACCGCTTGCCGGCCAATCGTAAAAATTTGATGGAAGACTCAGGGATACCATCTTAAGGAATTTGTGAGAAGCGATTATAATAATAATATTCCAAGTAAATCGTATCTGGAGTTGATTAGCGCCAGAATGAATCGAATTTGTAAAAGGGGTTATGCGTTAAACATATTAAGAGTAGACTACCGTGTAACAGGCGAAAATTAATATTTTTTAAAAATTAATAATAATAATAAATAAAAATAGAACTACTTTTTTAGCAGAAATATTTTTTTAAATTTAATTTGGATATAATAATAATTCATGAGATATTGGAAATTTTTAGTGATTAGGCGTTGAGTTTATCAGGAATCATTTAATGACGGGAGGTCGTTTTTAATTCGGAATTAAAGTGTGTGGTAATTTAACTTGATAAATTAATAATATTGAAATGTAGATCGGTGCTAATAATCCGTACATGTTAATGAACGTGTGGTTTAAATTACGGTCCAATGTATTTTTACGTATAAATGTCGTGTCTTAAAGTTGCAATTCATTAGCCGGAACACGTAGGACTAATATTACGAAACCATGATTGTCAAATTTTGGTAAATATAATTTCAAGATGTTACGATTATTTGTGGAGAATGAACTAAGGCGTAGATCAAAATGAGATAGAAAAATGTTAAAGAATCTGCAGTCAGATAATAAAAGGTCGTACGATGTCAAAAGTGGAATAAATAAGTCAGTTGATAATTCTGTGAGAAATAAATGAATCAAGGAATATTGAGATAGAAAGGAAAATAAATTCCGTACGAGAGACACTTAGGATATTGAAATGAGTGTAAAATGTACGGGCAGTGTCACAGAGAAATACTGAGTTACGTAGCGGGTAGAATTCGGACCCGTGACAGCATGTACGAAATAAATAGACTGCACAGCTATTCGTCGAGATACTACGGATCTAAGGATAATGAGAGTTCAGAGTCCACATAAATGATCGTATAGTGTAATCATTGTAATGACGAGCGATGACAATCATGATGTCGTGATAATAATAATAATAAATATTGCAGATAAAGGATTGGACCGCTTTAATTAAATGAGCGTTGATAAAGATGTTAAACGGGAATCTAAATGATAATATGCAACCGATAATAATAATAACAATGTAAGGACGATGTTAAATCATCGCGGTCAGATTAATAATACTTGTCATAATAATAACAGTAATGATGCCGTTGGTTGATCAGTGAAATAATTATAATTGCGACCGATATCTTAATATTTTGGCGGAAGTGACCGGTTCATTAATAATAATAACCTCTTGAGTGACGTTAATAATAATAATAATATCTTGGGTCACCTATTTAATAATAATAATAATAATAATAATAATAATAATAATAATAATAATAATAATAATAATAATAATAATCATAATAATAATCATAATAATAATTATAATAATAATAATAATAATAATAACCACAAGAGGGATATAATAATAATAATAACAGTAATAACCATTTGTGTTTGCATCCCGCATAATAATGACGATATTAATCAAACGTCACAGTGCCAGGAACCGTTGAATAATAATAATAATAATAATAATAATAATAATAATAATAATTTCAAGGATGATAATTTTGTGGATTAAATTAATTGGTGACAACATCCCTCGACTCTTATGTTTCAATAATAAGAGTGATAAATATTAGTCATTTGTGACCTCGTTATCGTACGGTTTCCGCACGGTATTTCCCATCGCTTCTCGTTATCTCATCTGTGGCAGTAGTCTACTGAGGCTACTTTGTAACATTTCAGATCATGTGTAAATAAAATGTAAATGCTAATTCTGTGGTATGGTATCAGCTGGACATCGTAAGATAGGAACTGTCCGTGTAATCCATTTTTCGTAATTCACGAGAAACATTACCCAGTCCGAGTACCGGTCTCGGAAAAATGTATATAGCCGGAGTACATCATCTTAGTTAAATCGAGAAGCCGACCGTAACATGGGTTATGCTCGGGCTCCCGATAGAAGGAAGCTATATCCTTGAACAACGGTTCGATTCAAATGGAATCGATCCGTAAATTATACCTCAAAATGTCATTTTATTTCAGAAGCAACTCAGCACGATATTGATACCACTTGCGGTATAGCAAGTGATTTGTTTGTGTAACATGTGTGGAAATTTAAATATCGTTGCCAAATGTATCAAAGTTTCGTACGTCGGATGGCGTAATAAACTGCTTTTTCTGGCAATTATTTCAAAGGAAACCATTCTCATAATCTTTTCATTGTAGTTAGATGATGCCCTTTTTAAAGTTAACAGTCACTTCCTAGTCCTATCATGGCGTCCTTAAATTCAAGTTTACAATCGAGCCTTCCCCATTTTTAATTTTAAATTGCTCCGTTCATTCCCGTGTTCATTTATGCCGTTATATTTATATTTGATGACTTAAATAATGAACCGACACCCCTGAGATAAATGCTAGTCTGGGACTCGGGAGGTGGACGGGTGCAGTATGTAATATCAAAGTCCAAATATTAAATTAATTTTGCAATAGAAATATATTTAAAGAATGTATGTAACGTATACGGTATTGGATTAAATTTCAACCTAGCTGCTCAACATAAGGAAATAAGTAATCAATATTGTTCCATAAATACACTGACTGACAGAGCAAATGCAACACCAAGAAGGAGTGGTTCGAAAGGGATGAAAGTTGGGGAAAAAACAGAGACGGCACGGACGAGTAATTGATGTTTATTTCAAACCGATATGCAGGTAACACAATGCGCACGGCATCGACTCAGTAGGATGTAGGACCACCGCGAGCGGCGATGCACGCAGAAACACGTCGAGGTACAGAGTCAATAAGAGTGCGGATGGTGTCCTGAGGGATGGTTCTCCATTCTCTGTCAACCATTTGCCACAGTTGGTCGTCCGTACGAGGCTGGGGCAGAGTTTGCAAACGGCGTCCAATGAGATCCCACACGTGTTCGATTGGTGAGAGATCCGGAGAGTACGCTGGCCACGGAAGCATCTGTACACCTCGTAGAGCCTGTTGGGAGATGCGAGCAGTGTGTGGGCGGGCATTATCCTGCTGAAACAGAGCATTGGGCAGCCCCTGAAGGTACGGGAGTGCCACCGGCCGCAGCACATGCTGCACGTAGCGGTGGGCATTTAACGTGCCTTGAATACGCACTAGAGGTGACGTGGAATCATACGCAATAGCGCCCCAAACCATGATGCCGCGTTGTCTAGCGGTAGGGCGCTCCACAGTTACTGCCGGATTTGACCTTTCTCCACGCCGACGCCACACTCGTCTGCGGTGACTTTCACTGACAGAACAGAAGCGTGACTCATCGGAGAACACGACGTTCCGCCATTCCCTCATCCAAGTCGCTCTAGCCCGGCACCATGCCAGGCGTGCACGTCTATGCTGTGGAGTCAATGGTAGTCTTCTGAGCGAACGCCGGGAGTGCAGGCCTCCTTCAACCAATCGACGGGAAATTGTTCTGGTCGATATTGGAACAGCCAGGGTGTCTTGCACATGCTGAAGAATGGCGGTTGACGTGGCGTGCGGGGCTGCCACCGCTTGGCGGCGGATGCGCCGATCCTCGCGTGCTGACGTCACTCGGGCTGCGCCTGGACCCCTCGCACGTGCCACATGTCCCTGCGCCAACCATCTTCGCTACAGGCGCTGCACTGTGGACACATCCCTATGGGTATCGGCTGCGATTTGACGAAGCGACCAACCTGCCCTTCTCAGCCCGATCACCATACCCCTCGTAAAGTCGTCTGTCTGCTGGAAATGCCTCCGTTGACGGCGGCCTGGCATTCTTAGCTATACACGTGTCCTGTGGCACACGACAACACGTTCTACAATGACTGTCGGCTGAGAAATCACGGTACGAAGTGGGCCATTCGCCAACGCCGTGTCCCATTTATCGTTCGCTACGTGCGCAGCACAGCGGCGCATTTCACATCATGAGCATACCTCAGTGACGTCAGTCTACTCTGCAATTGGCATAAAGTTCTGACCACTCCTTCTTGGTGTTGCATTTGCTCTGTCAGTCAGTGTACATAGCATTAATAATAATAATGTTATTTGCTTTACTTCCCACTAACTACTCTTACGGTATTCGGAGTCGCCGAGGTGAGGGAATTTAGTCCGCAGGAGTGCCAGTAAATCTACCGACGCGAGGCTGACGTATTTGAGCACCTTCAAATATCACCGGACAGAGCCAGGATCGAACCTGCCAAGTTGGGATCAGAAGGCCAGCGCCTCAACCGTCTCAGCCGCTTAGCCCAACACACCATACCTTTAACGGTCAATGGTGTTATGCCAGTTGGAATTCGTTCCAAATTGCACAAATATGCCCGACATGACACAACCTCATAAACTTTTTTTTTTTTTGCTAGGGGCTTTACGTCGCACCGACACAGATAGGTCTTATGGCGACGATGGGATAGGAAAGGCCTAGGAGTTGGAAGGAAGCGGCCGTGGCCTTAATTAAGGTACAGCCCCAGCATTTGCCTGGTGTGAAAATGGGAAACCACGGAAAACCATCTTCAGGGCTGCCGATAGTGGGATTCGAACCTACTATCTCCCGGATGCAAGCTCACAGCCGCGCGCCTCTACGCGCACGGCCAACTCGCCCGGTACCTCATAAACTGAGGTGTACTTCAAATACATAGAAATTATATTTACTGTGTGTTCTTGCCAACAAATACAATAGTGTACTAGTATGTAGATAACTTGGTGGGTGAGGAAATGTGCGCGGTACACGGGAAGGAGGAGGGAACTCTTGAGAGCCAGTCATATTCATTTGGTACAGCTGGTATTCCATCCCTCCTCTTTCTTGCAGTAAACTTCAGCGCTAGCTATCTAGCCGTCCCTCTTCATGAACAACGAACCTCGCTGAAATGTGCCGATAAGTATATTAATTATATACTGCTAATTACTGCATTAAAAATAACATTCTAAGAACAGTTTGAATTTCATTATTGAGCAGTACATGTCCTCCTCTGTGGTGCAGTGGTTAGTGTGATTAGCTGCCACCCCCGGAGGCGCGGGTTCCCTGGCTATGGCACGAAATTTGAAAAGTGGTACGAGGGCTCGAACGGGGTCCACACAGCCTCGGGAGGTCAACTGAGTAGTGGGGGATTCGATTTCTTTCTCAGCCATCCTGGAAGTGGTTTTCGGTGGTTTCCCACTTCTCCTCCAGGCGAATGCCGGGATGGTACCTAATTTAAGGCCACGGCTGCTTCCTTACCTCTTCCTTGTCTATCCTTTCCAATCTTCCCATCCTACCACAAGGCCGCTGTTCAGCATAGTAGGTGAGGCCGCCTGGGCAAGGTACTGGTCATCCTCCCCAGTTATATCTTCCGACCCAGAGTCTGAAGCTCCAGGAGACTGCCGGAGAGGCGGTAGAGGTGGGATCCCTCGCTGAGTCCGAAGGAGAAACCAAACCTGGAGGGTAATCAGATGGAGAAGAAGAAGAACAGTGCATATGAATGTTACATTTTCACGTAAGTTAATAATCATTTTTTTCTTTTTTTCTTTCTTTCTTGATCGGTTTACCCTCCTGGTTTGGCTTTACCCTCGGACACAGCGAGCGATCCCACCTCTACCGCCTCAAATACAGTGTCATGGAGCGTGAGACATTGGGTCAGGGATACAACTGGGGAGGAGGACCAGTAACTCGCACAGGCGGCCTCACCTGCTATGCTGAACAGGGGCCTTGTGGGGGATGGGAAAATCGGAAGGGATAGACAAAGAAGAGGGAAGGAGTTAGGTACCATCCCGGCGTTTGCCAGGAGGAGAAGTGGGAAACCACGGAAAACCACTTCGAGGATGGCTGAGAAGGGAATCGATACATCCTCTGCTCAGTTGACCTCTGGAGGCTGAGTGGACCCCGTTCCAGCCCTCGTACCACTTTTCAAATTTCGTGGCAGAGCCGGGAATCGAACTCGGACCTCTGGGGGTGGCAGATGATCACCCTAACCACTACACCACGGAGACGTACGTAAGTTAATAATAATAATATTGTTATTAGTTTTACGTCCCACCTATTCCTTTTTCGGTTTTTGGAGACACCGCGGTGCCGGAATATGTTTCCACAGGAGCACTTTTACGTGCTGGTAAATCTACCGACACTAGGCTGGCGTATTTGAGCACCTTCAAATACCACCACACTGAGCCGGGATTCACCCCACGAACTTGGGATCCGAAGGCTTCTGCAGTCTGCGCCACTGAGCCTGGCACGCATAAGTTTTTCGTAATAAGGGGAGGTAAGTGGTCGAAATACAACCAAGTGTTTTCCTACCAGGAATATTAACTAATGTGCGGTAAAAGTGAATCGCTCTTTTCCGAGGCGTGCTGACTACTCTATACAGGCATAAGATGTTTTTTTTTTCGTTTTTGTTATTTGCTTTACGTCGCGCCGACACAGATAGGTTTTATGGCGACGATGAGGCAGGAAGGGGCTAGGAGTGGGAAGGAAGCGGCCGTGGCTTGAATTAAGGTACAGCCCCAGCATTTGCCTGGTGTGAAAATGGGAAACCACGGAAAACCATCTTCAGGGCTGCCGACAGTGGGCCTCGAACCCACGATCTCCCGAATACTGGATACTGGCCGCACTTAAGCGACTGTAGCTATCGAGCTCGGTGGGCATAAGATGAACATGAGCATTCACCTTGTCCATAATATGCACTCATTAAACGTAACACGAAAACCACTGGATTGAGAATCACCATAACGGTGACACTTTTGTCCTGTGGTTGACGGGGAGAATATCCTCCCCTTACATCGAGAATTCTTGATTTATTTTATAAAATAACCGGAGGTTCCGAAACAGTCATAGTTGAAATTCTCACCGGAACTATATATAAGTAAGTGTAGCATCCTACTTCACAGAAATTCACGATGTTCCGAACGTTTTAAGCAATTTCTGAAAGTATGGCAGTGATGCAGTTCCACTTCCTCTGACAGGCCAGCGACTCCTAGGACAGACGTCGTCACGTAGTTCCTCTAGGGTGCCGGTGTTACTTACTCCGCTCGGAACGGGTGCTTGTCACGTGACAAGAGAGCAGTAGTCAGGCGGGTTGCATACCGTGGCGTGCTGTACTTGCTCCACTGGCCTTCAGTACATATTACGTCATACACTTCCCCGAACCCGGGCCTCCGGAGGTGGCAGCTAATCACACTAACCACTACACCACAGAGGAGGACAAGTGACACAATAAGAAATGTTATGATTGGTTTTGGGGCAAATATTACAACCACGACGTTAATCTTCTGTAATCCAGAACAAACTAAAACCCATCCCGCTGCAGCGCGGTCCTCAATCCTCTCCCATCGTCGCCGTAAGACCTATCATTGTCGTTGCGACGTAAAACCAATTGTAAAAAAAAAAAGGAAAAAATAAAGAAAAGAAAGCTTCTCAACACACAACCCAACCATAGAGTGAGTTTTAAGGAAATTAAGCAAAAACTACCTATTAGGAAGACAAGATTTGAATAATGTCCATTTACATACCGCAGAATTATTTTTGAACATTAAGTTATTGAGGTTTGGTCACGTCCTTTAATTTCCCTTTCTCTTCATTGGAAATATTTATATACTCCCATTCCCTTCCTTTACGTCTTCGCAACAACACAACAATGGACAAGAATTAAAAAAGGAGAGTGAGTAAGATATATTTTTTTTCTAAGTTCACATGATTGTTTTCTTTCAAATTGGTCGTTATTGAGAGAAAAGGAACAGGTTAGTCTTTCCAGAGTAAACCGACTGTGCTCACCTGTATATGGCACTAAGATTGGTGCAGCACTCCAAAATATTTACCTTGAGTAAATGTGAAATAAATGGAAAATATAATTACATTGTTCCTACTCATGAAATAGCAATCAAAGTAAAATGAGTTATTCCTCCTTAACAACTGAAGTAATCACGTTTCTTTCCCTTTGTGAGCAAATATTCCATTGTGCCAGAGATTAATTCTCTGTTTCCATTATTTTGTCATTTTCTCTTTCATTCTCTAATGCTTGCATTTTTCGTTATGTTATGTAATCTAATTTGTCCTAATCATTTAATAAATAAATAAGTCTATTTTTTCGTCTAAGATATGTTAACATAAGGTCTGGTGAGTCTAAATTCAGGCAGTTATTTGTCGGTCTTGAACCAAAGGTCACGGTTCTCCCTTTCCTTTCCCACTTAGTTAATTCCTAGGTCTTGGATGAGGGTATGTAAAGCCGCTGACTTCTCAACCTTGGCTGTTAGAACAAAAATACTTGCTCGGTGATAGTTACCTGCAGGCACCTTCTTGAGCATATATGAAGCAAGGGGTGATCAAACTTGAAATTCATTGCGGTGAAAATTTCACATCGATTCTAAATACGCCGACTTCCCCTACATCAATATAGTATATAACGAAGATATGTTAAGTACAGAACAAGAATGACCAATCGCACACTAGCAGGAACAGAACCTACGACCTACAGATTTCGCACCCGATGCTCTACCTTTAATCTTCTGTTATCTAGGTCAGTCTTATTCTGTTATTAGCAGTCCGAGCTACAGGCTTGACACGAAGCTCGGCGCAACTGTATAGTGCTCTAGTCACTCAATGTAGTCCGGATCCATGGCTAAATGGTTAGCGTGCTGGTCTTTGGCCACAGGGGTCCTGGGTTCCATTAACCGGCAGTGTCGGGAATTTTAACCATCATTGGTTAATTTCCCAGGCACGGGGGCTGGGTGTATGTGTCGTCTTCATCATCATTTTATCCTCATAACGACGCGCAGGTCGCCCAAGGGAGTCAAGTCAAAAGACCTGCACCTGGCAAGCCGAACATGTCCTCGGACACTCCCGGCACTAAAAGCCATATGTCATTTCATTTTTTTTCACTCAATGTAGGTCATTCCAGTTTAATATTTAGTTCAGCACCGTATTGTACATAATATTACTTCTCAGCTTCATAGGACGTGTTGAGTACATGCCGAAGATATGTTATGTGGAGAATAAAAATGGCAAACCGAAATCGCCACCTTCGTATTTCGCGTCAGGTGCACATCAGTTGAGCTGCAGAGGCAAGGATTGCTTTTCAGTTAACACTGTTTCTTACTGATAGCATATTATTTTATCAAAGTGAACTTCAATAATAATAATAATAATAATAATAATAATAATAATAATAATAATAATAATAATAATAATAATAATAATAATAATTGTTTCGAGGTTTACTGTGGAACGCAGAAAGGTGAAAGAAGTTGCGGGCTTGAATGGGTCTATCTACGATATCAAAATTCATACAAAACTTTAAAATAAAGGTTATATTTATTTTCAGAAAATCAAACTTAACAACATTCTTCACTTTGTGAAAACAACAGTGTATCGTTTACAATGACAATTTTGATATAAGAATAGAAAACCCCAGAATATGGAATTTAACACTTTTGGGCTTCAATCCCCTAATTTACAAATTTACAATGTCGCCAATGCAGCGTTTACTTCGACACAAGGTTCCAGAACACTTTGCTCCAACCCTTACAATGTACAGCCTTCCAGAGGCACCCCTTAATATTAGAGTAATCTCAGCAATCTCAGAAAAGAGCTTACATGCTCTCGTCCTTCAACCAAGGAGGCTGTGCTCCCAATTTCTTACAGCCTACTCAAGGCAACATTACACAAAAAATCTTACAATTCCGGCCTCTCTAGGCCCAACCGACAATTTACAATTTTTGTACGCAATGGTATCTACTACCCAAACTACTGGGCCTTCGTGGAAAAGAAGAACAGGTTAAATTACTGGCCCAAACACAAAATGTATGGAGGCGTACACTTGTGCTCCTTGAAAACCAAGTTTTAAAACCCTACTTGGGCTTGTGACCCGATGATGAAGGGGCTAATCCCACACTACTGAGGGGGCTAGAAGGAAGGTTAGTAAATGTTTTACTGGAAGAGAAACAGTTACAAAATCTTAGTCACCTCAATATAAATTGGTTCGAAACCCACTGTCGGCAGGCCTGGAAATGGTTCTCCGTGGTTTCCCATTTTCACACCAGGCAAATGCTGGGGCTGTACCTTAATTAAGGCCACGGCCGCTTCCTTCCTATTCCTAGGCCTTTCCTGTCCCATCGTCTCCATAAGACCTATCTGTGTCGGTGCGACTAGCAACTAGCAATAAAAAAAGCAAGGGAAATTGAAGGGGAACACAAGAGGGTAACGCATTCTCTATCCCCGATTTACAGTTTAAATCTTTATGAAATTTTACATTTGCAGGAAGAAAGTTCACATTTTCGAAAACAGATGGTTACATAGGACCTTCGGGTAAGTTTGCGAAGCTAGCTACAGAGATAGAAAACTGGTGGCCATTACCTGGGCTGATGTTCTGCCTGACGAAGGATGAGGCACCCCGCCTTCTGTCTTAACACACACAGTACTTTGACGATCAATAAGACAAGGTAGCTCGAAAAAGCCGCAGCTTATATATCCGAGGGGTGGTTCAAGAAGGCTCTGGACTAAATCCGGACACACCCTCTCATTTTTATTGGATAGTTTAACATTTACAAGAAGCCTATTATTGGCTGAAAAATAATTGCAGTAAATTTCCCATTGGCCAGAGTCAAAGCTGGCGGGACGAGAAGGAAGTGTTGCAAACCTTGAAATATCAAAATAAATGAAAGTTAATTTGGTTTAGAAAACATAAGAATACAAAACTTTATTAGGCCTAAATCACTAGTTCTTCCACCGTGCACCAGAATGCATGACCACAGTTTTTGTAAGGACACCTATGGAGAAGAGTTCAAACTTCTTGCTGTACACCAAAACAAAATAAATAAACCCAGTCAGTTCAAGAAACATTAAAATAACACAATACTCTGGTATTTATGAGTGACATCTTCCGATTATTGTCCCAACTTCATGCACTAGCTGTTTCAAGATTTGTCTGAGAGATAGCGTTCCTTAAGGCGCTTCTTTTAAATGAGTGGAGTTGAGGTGTACGTTCCGGTATAATAATAATAATAATAATAATAATAATAATAATAATAATAATAATAATAATAATAATAATAATAATAATGTTATTTGCTTTACGTCCCACTAATTACTTTTACGGTTTTCGGAAACGCCTAGTTGCTGGAATTTAGTCCCACGGGAGTTCGTTACCGTGTCAGTAACTTTCTGGTAAGAAACCACCAAGCAATAAGAAACCAGTCTTAATCTATCCCATCCTAATAAAATGCTAATATAATTTGGTCTATTAATAAAAAAATATTATAGAGAAGACAAATATTAAAACTTCTTATTCTTCCTCTTCTTTATCTGCTTACCCTCCATGGTCAGTTTTTCCCTC
This sequence comes from Anabrus simplex, assembly GCF_040414725.1. Taxonomy (NCBI): domain Eukaryota; kingdom Metazoa; phylum Arthropoda; class Insecta; order Orthoptera; family Tettigoniidae; genus Anabrus; species Anabrus simplex. The sequence goes on from NC_090266.1 coordinate 272,966,908, forward strand.
GGACTGAGCGAGGGATCCCACCTCTACCGCCTGAAGAACAGAACATGAAAAGCGAATGTTCTTTATGAAATTATATCGTATTATTATAACTCACATTTGCCAGATGGATTGGAAGATAGAGTGAATGGGCGGAGAGAGTTCGCTAGCTCCGAATCTTCGGTAGGATTCACAGTGTAATTTACATTGTGTAACTGGAACTATATCACTTGCTATTGTTGCTTTATCTGGTAAATAACGCAACAAATTTTGAAGAACATCGAACTGTAAATGGCATCCGATAAGTGACATATAAGCAAGCTTGCTATGACGATCAACAATGGGTAGAAGAATTAGGAGAACCTGCCCCGTCTAAAATGCCCACAGCGATGGGAAATTTTTATTCACAAATATTAACCTCTGGATCTCCTGTAAACCTAAAGCGGCTTTGGGAAACACTTAAAGAAACGTTGGCAGATTTTATACATTCAGCTCGGCGAAATGGACAGTCTAAAGAAGAGGCAATTAAGCGTGCTTACCATATTATTGCCTATAAAGTAAACACTGATGCAACAGAAGGCAGAAATTTCCAATACTAAATATAAGCTGCTGGCTTTGAGGGCACAGGTGATTGATTACGAGAATAAAATAAGTCAGGGTATTCTGAGCGCGGACCTATCAGAAGTGCAATCAAATGTTTCGGTATCTTAGAGGAAAACAAATAGAAATCCAAAATTCAGTAAATGATGTAAATGTTGAAATAAATTTTTTTCCATCATGTTCCATGTGGCACTGAGAAAACATTAATTCATAAAACTCTCTACTAAATGCTTATTGCAAGACATCACAACGTAAAATGCGTGGCATTCACCGGTATTGCTTCCTAATCGTTGTATTTCTCATAAAACCTTAGCACTTAAAGTCCCACTAATACCAGAGTCGGTTTCAAGTAACAAAAGAGGTTCGTTCAAAGCCAGAAAATTAGCAGAGACAGATATTTTTCTTATGAATGAAGCTCGGATGCTTCCTAAGCATTGATTCAGTATCTTCGATAAATTCCTACGAAGCTTTGAACATTCGAAGCTTCCTTCTGATGGCAAAGTGATGGTAATGGAAAGAGATTTCCGTCAGTGTCCGCCAGTACATCCACGAACAAGTAGAAATGAGTTAGTTGATCTTTCCATTAAAGGATGATCTCTGTGGCCACTATTCAAGTTCCTTACACTGGAAAGAAACATGCGTGTTGATTCGGATCAACGCCAGTCTGCTGCATCTATATATCGCCGTAGCGCCCAAAAAAACATTATATGATTATATTTCACCTTAGTACCCTGATCAGAAAGGTTCTGTCATGTAAGGTTCAGTATTGCATGAACTGTCTCAACGAATTTTCGCTCGAAGTGGTACGGGTGCTGCGGGTCAGTATTACTCCCCTGAACATTGTCACATAACGTTAGAAACGTATGGTATTTCTGTATCGTTCGTGTCCATAGTAAGAAGGAAATGGAATTTTTAATTGTCTGTCTGTCTGTCTGTCTGTCTGTCTGTACGCACATCGCGAGCAAATGGCTGAACCGAGTTTAATGAAACTTGTTACGTAAAATAGGTCAGTAAGGCGCTACACGTTTGGCTATAAATAATTGTATTCACGCTCAGTGAAATGGTAGTTTATGGGAGGGCCTAAAATTCAACTCTCAAAAATCTACGTTATTAGCCATCCTGCATAGCCACACTACATAATGAAAGTTGTATACACAACTATTTCCGATCATTCATGTCTTATAGTTTTACCATACCGGCTATGATAACGGAGTTACCCATGAATTTGAACTTTTATTGCTTAGTCCGTATCAAACGAAGATCCATGAGAAAATGGGTGAACATAATTTAATGATAATCGATGTGTTAAGTCGGAGAACAATGTGCTATAGTCTAGGCTACAAATACCCTCTTGGTAATATTGTAGTTTAGGAGAACGCCTGAATTTTAATTCACAAGTCTCTGTATTATTAGTGGTTCTATCCACAAATACTACATAAAAAGTTATAGAGACAAATTTCCGATCATTTATGCCTTATGCAATTTTATAGTACCGGCTAGAATTCATGAATTCAGGCTTTTGTCGTTTAGTCCATATCAACACCCACCATCGCTAGTATGAAAATATTGCTCAATCGTGTAAACCAGTGAAAGTGGTGGTTTTGTCGTGAATTTCTGAAGGTAAAATCTGCGTGGTCATTAGCCCATTCTGACAAGGCAAATTGTGAAGATTATTATAAAAATAGGACAAAAATCGTAAAGGAACGATTGCTTGAAGAATAAAACAAGAGGGAGTCATTAAAGGAGGATTAGGTGCCCGCATATCACGGAGTCGGAAGATGATTATGTGTGAAGGTCTATACTAAAGAAAGCCCATAAAATTGATCAACGGCAACGTTACATCGATTATTGTTCGTTGTTATGAGCTTTGCCTCCTCTGTTTCTACTGATCTTCGATAGATCATTGGTGTGTCCCGAATAGAACAGCCCGCCTGAATACTGTTTGGAAGTAGCTGGGAGTTAGATCATTTTTCTGCAAGACTTTCCTCTCGTTCATACCTTTCCTGATAAGTACTAATATGAGACGCACTGGTTCATCATTGTATTCCGGATATTCGATCCCCACTCTGAGGTGCTGATTGAAATTACGGGTGTGCAGACTTAAGTGAAAATGGCAGAACAATGCTCACCGCTGTCCATGGCCGGATCATTGCAGCTGTGGACCGTGGCACTGTCGAGAATATTGACGTCATTGTAATTACCTATGTCGAGTTCAGTTTGTGTGTTATCGCATCACGAGAAAATAGGTTGGTGAATTTTAATTAAACTTGGTAGGGCTTATATCAGTTTATAACAGCCGGGTTGAGCAATTCGGACGGTAGAGCGCTGGCCTTCTGATCCCAACTCGGAAGGTTCTATCCTGGCTTAGTTCGGTGATATTTGAAGGTGCTCAAATACGTCAGCCTCCTATCTGTAAATTTACTGGCATGTTAAAGAACTCCTGTGGGACAATATTCGGCATCTCAGCATCTCAGAAAACCGCAAAAGTAGTTAGTGGGAGACTATTATTAGTTCAGAATACGACCTTAGCTATAAATCGTCCAAAAAATTTCACCTGGAAGGGGTGTTTCAGAAGGGGCCTAAAGCATGAAACTCAATGTATCTTATTGTATCCCCCTTACTTTTAATTTTGCCAGAAAATAGCTCGTGGCAAATTATTGTTCTACTGTATATCATTTTTCAGTACAATGTGAACTAAGGGCAGTCGTGTGAAAGTCCAAGAGCCGATAATAAGCTCAATAGACTGTAAAGAGAGTTGCTATGCAGATCGTTCCGGCAACGTTTTGAAGGCTTTGTACATCTGTCAGTATTTTTTTAAATACTAACCCGATACTAGCCGTTTCTTTATATCTGAAGGAAGAGATCCAATAAAGATCAGCAAAAATGCAAAATATACAAAATTGCAAATGGCCACAGAGTGCAAGGAAGCGAGTACGTCACGACAAGCCACTGACAGGGAGAGACATGTCCACCTATGCACCTCAGAATGTGGGGAGCAATATGACGGGTGGACAAACATGTCATCATGTATATGTTAAGTAAATGTCCCGTCAACGTTGGTTACTACAACTACAATCTTCTAAAACTAGGCAACGGAGAATTACCCGTAAGTAAATAGGAAAAACTGAATTGGCACAAGGTATAATTTCAAGCGACAATCGTACAAATAAAGTGTTCAGAAACTGCTTTGTCACTGGAAATTACGGAGGAATGAAAGACACGGCAATACTCGCCCCACTCAACAAAGACGTTGATGGAATTCACTATGATATCACTGCCAAACTTCCTGTAGAGTACAAACTCTACTACAGCTACGACTCAGTAAAAGATCAGCCTGAAAGACCACTTGAGTTTATTACTACTGAATTCGTTAATTCCATCAACATTTCAAATTCCTTTCATTTCATTTCAAATTGAAAGGTAAAAAATGCAATAACAATGATATTACGTAATTTAAATGTATGAAGGTTAACGAAACGGAACTATCAACTGTAAAAGGCCTGTGAACTTACGTAATTAAAGCAAAAGTAATCACTGGTGAAAAATTCGGCAAAGAAGTGCTGCACCTGTCCCGGGCTCGACAGAGTGCTGAATATATAATTTTACTTCACGAATATCTCGTTGGATGGGAAACTTCTGGATGAGGAACTTCGGAAGATCAAACCCGGGCGTCGAAGTCCCACTCCAATACTCTCAACTGGCACAGCGGCTACGCTCAAGAACACGAGGGTCAATGGTTCGCTTCGTTAAATGAAGTGGGCACTTAATCTAAATATATCGAAACTAAGGTGCTAAAGTCAGAGGAATACGCTAATCTACTGAATGATAAGATTGGATTGTTCCTAGTTCAAAAACACTATATGAAATATTTACACACATGAGAAATCGCGTATTATTGCCTGCGTGGCAATTTAAAACCCTAAAATGTATCATTTGGGTAATGCCGTTAAATGTCTTTTATCAGTCTTGGTTACTTCCCTATCTCATTCTAGCATTCCCAAGTCAACTCGTTAACACTGCACATATGCATTTTAATTATTAATCACTAGGGATCTGTCTCTTAATCTTAACATTTGTACCAGTGGGTATCCACTATATTTTTACATAACAACACAAAATTATATGAGGAGGATGGCATCCTCGTGAGGAAACAATAAATTTTTACATATCGTTTTGTTCCGACGTTTATAAAAGTACAGTCCCGCGTAGTTATCCAATCATGAAAATCATGTCACTTATAGCTAATAAATTCTACATTATCACATAAATTATAGATCACACTATCGAATATATGCATTTCTCCGAGGTAATAACTTATTCTAATATTTACAAAGCAGACACACGACGTTGGTTATCCGGTAACTCATCAGAAATCAACGTACACTGATACAATACATAAAATAAAAGCACATATCACAATGGAATATTAAACAGTAAATACATACATGCAATGTATAATCCACACACTTTAATGCTTTCTGAAAAACTATGACCCCTTTCAGGTCTACTGCTGTCGATCCAAGGACGTCAATACCAATCGGGTATCGAACCACTTCGAGGTGGTATATGAAAATCCCTACTACGGTCTTATTTAAATTTATAAATTGCAGGAGTGTACATCACCTATCGGATCATGAAAACGTACAGCATTGATGGTAACTAATTATTGGCACGCGAATATTCAGTACAATGTGAAAAATATCTTATGTGGTTTGTGGGAGCGGTTGACAGACTTTAACGGGACCAGCTGCTAGAGCCTGGCGCTCACCTCTCTCGTCATTCATTCTGAAGTTCATAAATCTCTCTCTTTTAGAACAGCACGGACTTCCGCCAGCTTAGTAAACACTTACAGTTTCACCCAGATACAAACACGTAATTCTTAATTCATTTATCTCGTATCCTCCGGGCTTATGATCATTTATGTTTGCCTTCAAATATCATCTCATCTCAATGCCTCAACCATATTCAGTATCGGTTCCCCTCATTACTATTCTCAAATCTGTCGCCTTGAAAATTTTTACATATATGGTTTCACCCCTCATTTTCACACACGTGTACCTCGTATCCACGATATTTAACCATTGAGACGATCCTAATCGACAGGGATTTAACTTAACATATCACTCAATTGCGTAGCTATCTCAGATCATGTTTCGCACCTCGAGTCAACTTTCCTTTCTCTAGTCGTCAGCATCCTCAGGACTAAAAGGGAAAGTAACGGTATGCATTCATTAAACTTGTAAAGCACCTGAATAATCTATATTTGTAAAACTGAGAAGATCCATATAAACTGATTGAAATTGGATGGATTACGGAGTCCGCTGAATATCTAAATCCACCCTTACGAATGCTTCACTCAAACATAACAAAATATGGGGCATCACATACTACTGCATGCAAAACGCATGGAATAACTTTGTGATTAACCAATAATCACAGCAGACAAAAAATAAAATTAGTAAAGAAACTTTAACCCATTGAAGTACACATATTGCGTCACCTACACGTTATAATGAATATCAAAATGCATGTTGATAGATTCCATTTATACAGTTAAGTTATACGTATTAATGCGAGACGGCTGATTTTCATGTGAAGTATATCATGGAATGTACTTATCATTTGCTGTATGTAACCTGCTGTGATCTGTGGATACCTATATAGACTTAGTTATCCATAACTGGCGTCCCGTTAGCAGAGATTCCTGGGTTCATCTACTTCTGGGTTGAATCCATGATGTCTTGATTTGCTACCTCCTAATGCTGGAAATTATGCGTTGTCTTCATACAGGAATTTTTCAGGCACACATGCGCGTTCTTGTAGTGTTGAATCCTTGGTTCCACGAGCACTCATATACATGCGAACAAGTTGGGAATCGGTAATTTGAGACACTCTTTATATCTCTTCGAATAACATGACATTTATAGATCCACTCATAGACTCGAATGGAATACCCAAGTAGCGGTTACTGTCCCTGAAGATCGGTACTTTATTTCCGTTCTTCATAGAGATAAATATTTATTGGTTTTATTTGTTCCTACGTGAGCGTCACTGTTTATTTATGGAGCTCATCCTGGCTAATCTAACAACGTTTACTTGTAAGGCTGATTGTCTTTCACAACTACGCATACCTTAATCACAGTACAATAACTACTGGTTCTCTATAGTCCATAACTCATTACGTCGTGACGATTTTTGTAATCTTACCCGTTCATTCTAAACATATTCATTTTAGCCTGCAATAATACTGCTTCTCTGCATTCCTTTAATGTATATTGCGATTAGTATTTCATGCATTCAAACACCACAACTATAACTTTACTTTGCTAAGTACTCTTTGCCCTTCAGTTCCGTTCAATATTACCTTTCTGATATCAGAAAACTTCAAACCCATTTTTTTGAATATTAACATTTTTCCAAGTTTCCAATTCGTTGAAGGGATACTTCATTTTAATGACTCCCGGATTCCTTGTCGAGAAGCGCAACATCGTTATCATTGTGATAACGCAATATCGAAAAAACTCAGTAACTGAGGATTGTTCTAGTGTCCTTACATAGAATACAGGGGTTGCCCGCTGTGGAGAGGGTAAACTCCGCCCCCATGTGAAAAATCGCTCCGCTAATAATTGTCTTTCAGAGTCGTATAGATATTCATATTGTAGATCTTGACATAATTTTGATTTACGGCGAGGTCGGTCAGCTGCGGTGATGTGCGTTGAGCCATTTCCACGAAGGAGAGCTCCATATCGGCTTACGATCAATTAATCACTATTGATCTGCAATAGGGCTATCGCCTAGGTGGCAGATTCTATACCAGTTGTTTACCTAGTCTATTCTTTCCTATTTCCACCTTCATGTTACAAATAATGGGTAGGAATCATCGTCATTGTAATAGGCATAGTTACGCTCAATGTTATATTGTTGAATAATTACCGAACGTTCATTACGTTTGTTAAGTATAAAGTGTTAAGTTACGCCCTGTATTGTCACAAAACTAGTTCAGTGCATTAATGCTAATCAATCAATCAATCAATCAATCAATCAATCAATCAATCAATCAATCAATCAATCAATCAATCAATCAATCAATCAATCAATCAATCAATCAATCAATCAATCAATCAATCAATCAATCAATCAATCAATCAATCAATCAATCAATCAATCAATCAATCAATCAATCAATCAATCACTACTGTTCTGCATTTAGGGCAGGCGCCCTTTTGGCAGATTCCCTATATGTAGTTTCCTTAACCTTTTCTTAAATGATCGCAAAGGAATTGGAAATTTATTGAACATCTCCCTTGGAAAGTTATTTCAATCTCTAACTCCCCTTCCTATAAACGAATATTTGCCCCTATTTGTCCTCTTGAATTCCAACTTTATCTTCATATTGTGATCTTTCCTACTTTTAAAGACACCACTCAAACTTATTCGCCTACTGATGACCTCCTCACGCCATCTCTCCACTGACAGCTCGGAACATACCACTTAATCGAGCAGCTCGTCTCCTTTCTCCCAAGTCTTCCGAGCCCAAACTTTTCAGCATTTTTGTAACGCTACTTTTTTGTCGGAAATCACCCAGAACAAATCGAGCTGCTTTTCTTTGGATTTTTTTAGTTCTTGAATCAAGTAATCCTGGTGAGGGTCCCATACACTGGAACCATACTCTAGTTGGGGTCTTATCAGAGACTTATATGCCCTCTCTTTTACATCCTTACTACAACCCATAAATGCCCTCATAACCATGTGCAGAGATCTGTACCCTTTATTAACAATCATATTTATGTGATTACCCCAATGAAGGTATTTTCTTATATTAACACCTAGGTACTTACAATTATCGCCAAGAGTACTTTCACCCCATCAACACAGTAATTAAAACTGAGAGGACTTTTCCTATTTGTGAAACTCACACCTGACTTTTAACCCCTTTTATCATCATACCATTGGCCACCGTCCATCTCACAACACTATCGAGGTCACCCTGCCGCCGCTCACAATCTTGTAACTTATTTATTACTCTATAAAGAATTACATCATCTGCAAACAGCCTTATCTCTGATTCCAATTCTTTACACATATCATTCATATATGTATATATATAGGAAAACATAAAGGTCCAATAATACTGCCTTGAGGAATTACCCCCTTAATGATTACATGGTCAGATAAAGCTTCACCTACTCTGATTCTCTGAGTTCTATTTTCTAGAAATATATCTACCCATTCAGTCACTCTTTTTTCTAGTCCAATAGCTCTCATTTTTGCCAGTAATCTTCCATGATCTACCCTATCAAATGCCTTTATGCCTTAGATAGGTCAATCGCAATACAGTCCATTTGGCCTCCTGAATCCAAGATATCTGCAATATCTTGCTGAAATCCTACAAGCTGAGCTTCAGTGGATTAACCTTTCCTAAACCCAAAGTGCCTTTTGTCAAACCAGTTATTAATTTCACAAACATGTCTAATATAATCAGAAAGAATGCTTTCCCAAAGCATACATGCAATGCGTGTCAAACTGACTGGCCTGTAATTTTCAGCTTTATGTCTATCACCCTTTCCTTCATACACAGGGGCTACTATAGCAACTCTCTATTCATTTGGTATAGCTCCTTCAACCAAACAATAATCAAATAAGTACTTCAGATATGGTACTATATCCCAACCCATTGCCTTTAGTATATCCCCAGAAATCTTATCATAATGGGTAGGAATCATCGTCATTGTAATAGGCCAAGTTATGCTTAATGTTACATTGTTCCTTTGGAAAGAGAATATGCATGTTATTATCTTTTTTGTTGACAGTGGAAGGTTGACCTTGAAGTTACAACACCAGACAGCAACATCTATAAATACTTGCACACGTGTCCCGACAGCCTCATCAATAGCTACCGCCAGCCGCTTCTTTAGAATTTTTGCAATTCTTGCAATTCCCATAACAAAACTTTCTTTGAGAAAGGTGCAAGCAAAACACCAGAAACTTTGGAGATGTGATCCTCTCAACAAAATGTATTACGTGTGTTCATTTGATGCATCAGTTGCTTTCCGTGCTGTATAACGTTTATCATCGCAGAATATAAACTACTTCCTAACAAGTAATTTGCGTTTCTGTAGTAATTTTACAAACGCTGAGCTAGTAGTGAGAGCACATACACTTTCATGAAGAAATACCATGATCAGGTGAGTGCATTTACGTTTTTTGTTTTAAGTTAGTTGAATTTGATTTCAAAATTCACTACGTATCTCCAAACGAGTTTAATGGTGATGGAGAATATTTCTTGTGTGTTTTATAAATATTTATGCTGAATGTTTAAAATAACGTTGCAAATAAACTCATTCAACAATAAAGCGACACATTACTAATGTTGTTTCAACGATAATTAAATATTACCTTGGAGTCCTTGTATCTACCGAGTTTTTAGCGCAAAAACCTGTAGTGCTTATTTATTTTGCTAGTTCATTGCATTTAATTGCGTAATTGGATCATTTAATAACAATTAAAGTTTGTAGTAAATTTGAAATTGTCACTCCTCAATTAAAAACATGTATTTTGTTAATATTGTAACAACCTTAATTAAAATGTACACAAGACATAAAATAAGCATAATATTCACTTAATATAAAGGAAGATAATAAAACCTCAGAAGTATTAAGCTTTGCCGGGAAGTAGTAAAAATATTAAATCAATACAAGCACAAGGCTCAAACAGAATTAAAACATGGAAAGTAAACGAATATAGAGAGGGAGAGACATCTAAACCCGACATTGCAAATTACAAAACCGGTAGGACAGTACCAAGAATAATTTACACCAATGGATTTGATATAATTCAGAAAGTGGCGTAAAGTAACTCATAACTAAAACATTAAAACTAAAAGTTTTACGTAACTAAGGAATATAGCACCTTGACATTAAAATCATAAATATACAATGTAAGATTTTTAATACCTAATACGTACACACTATCGGTATAAATTCCTTCTTCGACACATTATAAATCATAATTGAACGGGAATCAAAACGCGTCTGCCCTACATGCTTGTCTGAATAGCATAGACAGTTGATAACTTCTTATTATGGCCACAATACAGCAGTCATCTCACAAAGGATCAACCAGCGTGCAGGGTTTCACAGATAAGTGAGGTGCGAGATTAACATATCCGTTGCTGGTACTAGCGCAAAAATACGCAATGCACAGTTGTCACGAATATTTCATGGCAAATTGTCGTTACGTTTTCTTAAGTCAATAATAGTTCATTAGCGTGTGTGAATACAGTACCTTGATACTTCTTCAGGTGCCTGTAGACAACTCATAACCACAATTACTAACGAAATCTGCCTTTATCATTTATTTAGTAATATTATATTGTGTTATAATTGTCTCCGGTAAGTCTTAGGCTACAACATAATTTGGTGGAACCAGTGTGGGAAATGTATTACCCAGTGGTGCACATATAAAGGACGGCTGGGAGGTACTGCTAAAAAGGACTCCAAGCCTAATGTTCCTTGATCATTGGAGAGACACTGGTATGCTGTGCAATTTTCCCAAATCCAAATATCTCCGCTCCGCTTCGTGTCATTTTAACATATGTATTAATGTAGGCTTGCACGTGCCAAACACATTACTACCGTGCTCAAACGCTAGTCAAACTAGAGATATGATTATTTTACTTCCCTGACTTCGGCTAACCTTTATGTTTCTCAGAGTGAAATAAAGTGCTTTGTATACATTCTCAATGCACTCTCTGCTGTACAGGAGTTTCTTTAATATTAGCTGTTCTTTACCCGTCGTTGAAGGGTTAATTTTGGTATAGTTACAGCGGTGGCTGCAGAAGAGACAGAGCACACCACAACTAACAGCATATTTAGTGTAATGTTTTTTGATAAGTTTTATGTGTTTATGACTTCATCGTCATCACATATTGTCTTTTTCTTGCGGGACGATATTCAAACAGTGAGCGTCTTATACTTCGAGTGATCGTTCCTTGACGTTTCTCTTCCCATTTCGATAGTCTTCTTCATTATCTTCGCCAACGGCCGTAGCCGTGTTGAAACACCGGATCCCATGAGATCTCCGAAGTTAAGCAACATTGGGCGTGGTCAGGAGTTGGATGGTTTGCCACGCGCTGTTGGTGGGGGGTAAGGGAATGGAGGAGCGGAAAGGAACTGGCCACTCTACCGCACGTAAACTCCGGCTCAGGAACACCTCTGCGGAGGTTCGGACCTGCCTTCGGGCAGAATAACCCTTACCTTACCTTCATTATCTTCCTGATCAATAGGGGCTAATGACCACGCAGATTTACTCATTAAGAAACAATCACGGTAACAACCACCACCGGTGCCATGATGACTGAACTGTATATTCACGTCAGTGATGCTCATTCACCGTTGGACTTAGCATTAGCAATATAAATGTGTGCACATCTCGCAGAGCTCGCAGAGTAAGTGTTTATCTGATATAAAAGGTTGTAAATTCAATATTCTGCAATTTTAGTTACGAACACAGTTGAGGCAGAAGTAATATTTCTCGAGATATTTGGAGGTTCGTGAAATATGCGATAATCGTCAATATGTCCATAATTATTCATTTTACGGCAAAAATTCACAAAAAATACGAAGTTATATTTTGCACAATTTTATTACGTTCATTATTTCGATACAGTTGATATTCACGAAGAAATTTCACATTTCCTTTTTCAACACACATTATATTGCTGCGTCACTCTTTACGTGATAAAAAATATACTACAGCCTAATGGATAGCCTACTTATATCTAAGTTTAAGCACCGTGTTTTGGGAAATTCTGTTTAACCGTTCTCATGTGATGCAACAAAGGAACAGACAGACAAAAACAGAACTGAACTTATTTTCGACTTTTGTATACACCTGTCCGGATGAAAACCAAGCATGAGGCAATACTTTGAACTCTACAGACCAAATTATAATTTTATTTATGTAGATGAATCTCAAAGAAATCTGAAAAGTTTCCCATATTAATCTCCAATCTACTGATAAAGTTGTACGATACTAGTAATTATAGCAGAACGAAACAAATCAGTTAGTTGTACTTGCACACATTTTATTCCTGAAATCTATTAAAGGACTGGTTTCAAAACACTCTTAAGCACATAAGCGGCAAATTCATCGTTTTGCCTTATATTAATTGTGCAGTTAAAAATACATCTCACCTCCGACTTTATTGTAACCAGAAGTAATGGCGAAGCGATGTTGTAGCCTAAAAGTGGGTAGGCTGAAAAATTCTAACCTTATATTTATTATACAGCAGTCTTCTATAAAACCAATTATTACACCGGCACACAGACCCCATAACAATGTAATGACCATTTATCTTGACAGCCAAAGAGAACACAGGGAAAAGTAATTCAAGTTATTTGTCTCAGAGCACCCTGTTAGCGAAGGATATTTCTCATATCACGAAAATCGAACAATTATATTTTAACTTCCGTATGTTTTCCGGCTCCATGGCTAAATGGTTAGCGTGCTGGCCTTTGGTCACAGGGGTCCCGGGTTCCATTCCCGGCATGGTCGGGAATTTTAACCATAATTGGTTAATTTCGCTGACACGGGGGCTGGGTGTATATGTCGTCGTCATCACCATTTCATCTTCATCACGACGCGCAGGTCTCCTATGGGAGTCAGATCAAAAGACTTGCATCTGGCGAGCCGAACTTGTCCTCGGACACTCCCAGCACTAAAAGCCATACGCCATTTAATTTTTTCCGTATGTTAATATCTAAATGTCAGTCTCATATCTTTGTAAGCGCATTTTGTTCCATACGTCCAAGATGAAAGCGGTTTCTCTTGTAATTCTATAAATATCTACGTCAGTATTCTCTCAGTATGAGCCATTTTAGATAAAATAGTATGTAACACATCCATGCATACGCACGATAGATTAAATTAACACTCAACAATGAAGTACAATCCCAGAACACCAATATTAAGCACGAGGTGTGACTGAGGCTAGCCACAAGATTGTCTGTAAACTTTCTCCCAACGGCCAGCGCGCAGGGCGAATCTCCAGAACTTTCCGCAGCACACGCTGTGGCTAACGCCGCAAGCACCAAATACTGAATTCTTCATAATTCGCGAGTGGAATGTCGCGACTGTGCACTTAATGCACTTTCGAAAAGATCAAAGTGAACCCAAACGTTATGGTACTTATTTATTGCGAAATTGTACTGTTAGGCTGATGACACACGGAGCGGTTTTCGCCGATTCGGCAGCCGAGTCGGCCGCCGAGTCGGCGCATGTTTCTATTGTATCAGATGGGATGAAACAGACAGAGCGGTGCTCGCCGACAGGCGGCAGATTTGCCGACTCGGCCTGTCGTGTAGCTGGCGGTGCAGCGAGCGTTTTGAAGACTTTGTGCGCGCTCTAGCGCCATAGATTTAATACATTCAGCTGAATCACGGCCGACTTGATGCTTCGCTCTAGTCGGGCGTGGCTGAATTTACGCGGCGATTGCATCATTGGTAGGTATTCTTGTATTAGATATCATGAAGTATCTTTGAAATTCAATAATATACACGTAAAAGGACATATAGAGTAAGTAGACTTTTGGAATAAGAATAAGAACAATCCTTTATTTTTCGGTAATTTTAGCTAGCTTCCTCACCTAACGTCACGCTCACTAATGTGTTTTGTCTACTGCCTGCTCGATACGCACCCGATGACTGCTTATAAGCAGTCATTTTAGATGCAGTTCGAGCAGGCAGTGGTTTCGTCACAGTCGGCAAAAACCGCTCTGTGTATCAATCACAGGCGGCGGCCGACGCCGCTGCCGACTCGGCGAAAACCGCTCCGTGTGTCATCAGCCTTAGTAGGAATAGTCTTCTGCGAAACACGTGAGCTTGGCGCGGTTGGGAGGCTTCTGTTTCTCATTGTCCCATTGAAGCAGGTAGCCAAGAAGTAAGTGAAACCATATCGGTTGAGTAACTGTCGAGAAACCAGACTAAAGAATGGTTCAACGAAAGGGGCTAGCAGGCTTTCGGAAGTTGCAAGGGCGGCAGTGTGCGTAATTGACTGACATGGCCTTGTAATAATATTACTTTCATAGCTTAGCTATGTTGATACTGCTACACGGCTGAAATCAGCGGGAAACTACTGCCGTAACTACCGGGGACATGCAGCTATCTCTGTGTGAATGAATGATGTACTGATGATGGCTTCCTTCCGGGTAAAATATTACGGTGGTAAAATAGTTCCCCATTCGAATCTTCGGGTTGGGACTACATGAGAGGGAAAATAATCGAAAAGATGGATACTGTCATTCTGTGAGTCGGAGCGCGGAATGTTAGAACTATGAATCGTTGTGTTAGATTAGAGAATCTGAAAAGGGAAATGGAGATATATTGTTTGTATAACTGAAGTACTTTGGCAGGAAGAGCAGGACTTTTGGTCAGGTGACTACAGGATTATCAACACAGCATCAAACAGGGGAAATGCAGGAATTGGTTTAATATGCATAAGGATATAGGGCAGCGGGTAAGCTACAGTGACCAGCATAGTGAACGGATTATTGTTGTCTACATAGACACACAACCTTGGCTGATTATCTGTTAACTTTCTCCCAACGGCCATCACACTGGCCGGATCAAAAATACCCTCTCCACCACCTTACGCACAACACGCTGTGGCTAACTCCATAAGCCTCAAGCACTGTATTCTTCATACTTTGTGAATGGAATGTCACAACTGTGCACTTACGTATCGTCGAAAGGATGGAAATGAAGCCTCTAGTGCAGGTCTGTATGGCTACTAGTTTAGCAGATGAAGAATATATGGAAGAATATATGAAGAGGTAGAAGTTTTAATACAATATACGAAAGGAAATGAGAATCTAATTCTTATGACTGACTGAAGTGCAGTGGTAGACCAAGGAAGAGCAGGTAATGTAGTGGAAACATTCGGGCTGGCACAAAGGCATGAAAGAGGAAGACAGCGTGTAGAATTCTGCACCGATCATAATTTATTCCTTGCTAATACTTGGCCCAAACGCCACTAACGACGGTTGTATACACGGATAAGACCTGAGACACTGGTGAGTATCGAATATACAGTACCTCATTATGCTTACTTTGTAATATCCACAGCCTTCACTTTTCAGTTTAAACTCAGTTAATTTACAACTATTAGGTTCTTCATTCTGCCGAAACTAATTTTGAGTAAGAAATTACCTAACATATGGTAACAATATTATACTTGAGAAAGGAAAACTAGCTGTATGAATACTAATATTGCAATATTTGAACACATATTTGTAGGGCAGAATGGAAAGAAAATTTGACGCTGGATTGGGAGAAAATCAGTTTGCCTTCAGGAGGAATGTTGGGGCATGTGAAGCAATCATAACTTAAACAATGATCTTAGAGGATCGAAAAGGAAGGACGATCCCACGTACATGACATTCGTAGATCGAGGAAAGGCATTCGAGAATGTTGATTCGACCAAGCTATTTGATATTCTGAAAGTAATCGGGAACCGATACCGAGAAAGAAATATTATCTGAAATATGAACAAAAATCATTCTGCACTGATAAGAATCGAGGGCTATGAAAAAGAAGCAATCCATAAAAGAGTGTGGCAAGGCTGCAGCTCATCTCCTCTCATTTTAATACTGAATTTGTATAGAAGAGGCGGTAAAGGGAACCAAAGAGGAATTTGGAGAGATAATCAGAATCCAAGGAGGGGAAGTCAAAGCTCTGAGATTTTCAGATGATATTGTTATTTTATCTGAGTATATAGCAGATCTAGAGAAAATGCTGAATGGTATGGAGGCAGTCTTAGAGAATGAGCACAAGATGAAAATAACTAAATCTAAAACAAACATCGGGCCGATGACCTTCGACGTTAGGCCCCTTAAAACAACAAGCATCATCAAAACAAATATTATGGAGTTCAATAGAACGAAGCCAGGGAATGCTGGAAATGTTAGATTAGGGAGTGATTTCTTAAGAGAAGTGGAAGAATATTGTTACGTGGTTGGAATTATAACCAAGTATGGCAGAATTATGGAGGATACAACATGCAGACTAGCACAAGCAAGGGTGGTATTCCTTAAGAAAATAAATTTGCTCACTTCGAACATTGATATAGGAATTCGAGAGATGTTTTTTGAAGACTCTCGTCTGGAACGTGGCATTGTACGGAAGTGCAACATGGTCAATAACTATCTAGCTCAAAAAGAGGGGGGAATGGGTAGAAGCTTTTGAAGTGTGGTGTTACAGAAGAATGCTGGAGAAGAGATGGATAGATCGAATCACGAAAGAGGAGATAATGAATCGAATTGATGAAAGGAGAATGATTTGGATAAATTTGACCAGAAGACGGAATGGAAAGATAGAACACATCTTTAGGCACCCACGGCTTGCTCAGTTGATTTTTGAGGGAGGTGTAAGGTGCAAGAATGGTAGGGGTGGGCCAAGGCATGACTATGACAAACAGATTACAGTACATGTAGGATGTAGCAGCTACACAGAAATTAAATGTCTAGCACAGGACAGGGTCCATGAAGGGCTGCATCACACCACTCTATGGGCAGATGAGACAAACAACAACAGTAGTTTATTTTCTTATAGGCTAAGCCTAAAAAGCTCTTAAGAGATTCGCCACTGCCCGGAATATCATTTGTGTGCGGGGAAACATTTCTTCTGTCGGTGGTTGTTTAACGTCGTTATGGTACATTTTCGGTATTTACCAGGTTAGAAAACTCGAAGAAACGATACACAATAATCATGTCTCTTGAATGCAATTCACTATTCATGTGGCGTAGGCAATTCACTGGATAGAAATAACACTGCCAATTGGAACTGCCAAGTTGTGTAACTTTCATTTAATCATTTATCTCCGAACACAACTTTTTGAATTCTACAGAGGGAGAATCCCCTTAATCAGATAGCTGTACTCATATCTAAGTCAAAATTTGATATTATATCAGAAAAATATCATGTTGAAACATTCCTCATATCTTGGTTGTATCTGAATGAAAGAAATGTAATTCCATTCAGTCTATCGCAATTTATAATGTAAATGAAGAGCTAAGGCAAAACTGTTTAAAACGCGTTATTTTGTAAATGTGTTGATTGTTCAGCTTATCTTTCTTAACTTCTCATTTAAATTTCAACTTGTATTTGACTCACTGAAATTTTTCACAATCTCATTTTTAACAAATCAAGTCTGTAAGCATACCTTCTATCCTATTAGATTAATCACACCTTTCCTACTGGCACCTTACGTTCAACATAATTTCCATGTCTTGGTAAAACTCAAGAGTGTCTGTTCAAAAGGCGCTATTTCCACCCTAAGAAAGTTATGGTAAAGGCGCAAGAAACGTAAAATTAAAGGCACATGGAACATACCCATGATCGGATTTGGTACAACTTTTAAAGAATTACATCTTCCTGGCCTGGATTGCTCTTGGCAATCGATAAGGTTTAGCTACTGTAATGCAGTGGAGGAAGTACTGGTCAGATTTTTGGAGGTGGAAATAGCAGCCTTTTGGCTGGGCACTCCTCAGCTGTACCATCAGTTACCACATGAATGTAAATACTTAAACAAAGGTGTCTACGCTATAAAAACTCATTCTTCTCCAAATAATTACGAATATATTCTGGTGTTATCTACTCCATTATCTTACATAAAAATTTCTTCCAAACTTACAGGTATTTAATTAGCCGCAATGGTTCAGTCTTCTCCATTGTGCACTGAAAATACAATACGATGCCTATTCTGAAATCAGAGCTAACTGTACAACAATAAACATATATTGTAAACAAATCTTTTAGGACTTGTTCACCAATAACTCTTAAGATATCGCTTGATGTTATTTAGGAATCGATGAATCTGGACTTCTTTGGTAGCTGAAAATTCCTCGTGAAACCAGCGTTAGTAATAGTGGCTTATTTGTTTCCTTTCAAGTCAGCAATAGGTGATTAATTCTTATTTTGCAAAAGAACTCTAGCCTACTACTCATTAACTACTTACGACTTTGGAATTTATTTCTTGAGCCTATCACCTGAGTCACTTAAACTCATTCATTCATTGGTAGATTTACTTTTTCCTTTAAGTATTAATTTTACAGGCATATTTTGACTTTACTAGTAGTGAAACATTGATCCTGTAAGATCCTTTTGATTTTCGTTTTCCGGAATTTCATCCTCTGTAGAATAATTTCTAGTGAATGCGGTAATTTTTGCTAAATTTTCACAATTTATGAATTTGGTTGGTTCTCTTTTTTATTTAATAAATCAGGAACCTCGGTAGCTCGGACGGCAGCGTAACGGCCGCTCATCGTTTGGTTCCGTGGTTCAAATCACGGTAAATCCACGTGAGATTTGTGCTGGACAAAGCCGAGTGGGGGACATGATTTTCTCTAGCCACTCTGGTTTTACCTGTCATCGTTCATTCCAGCAAAACTCTCTAATACTATTTCATTTCATCTGCCAGTCATTAAGAGTTGCCCCAGAGGAGTGTGACAGACTTCGTTAGACGGCATAATTCCTATCCTCGCTGCTGGATGGGGCTTCATTCATTCCATTCACTTTACATTTTGAAATGAATTCACTTTAATTTCTGCTTATCAAAGTAATGAAATGTATCCACATAAAACTATAATTTCCGTCGATATATAAGCAGTAATTTTGCCCTAAGATAGTCTTGAAAATCGAACATTTCCAGTCCATCGTATTCCCGAACGAATAAATCACTAGCATCTGGGGAGCGTCCTAGTTCCCATCGTACATCCATTTGATAGTCGCTACTTGCCTGGATGATTTGAACGCTGATTACATTTCCCAATGAGCTAAAAAAATGAAATGAAATGGCGTATGGCTTTTAGTGCCGGGAGTGTCCGAGGATATGTTCGGCTCGCCAGATGCAGGTCCTTTGATTTGACACCCGTAGGTGACCTGCGCGTCGTGTTAAGGATGAAATGATGATGAAGACGACACATACACCCAGCCACCGTGCCAGCGAAATTAACCAATTAAGGTTAAAATTCCCGACCCTGCCGGGAATCGAACCCGGGACCCCTGTGAACAAAGGCCAGCACGCTAACCACTTAGCCATGTAGCCGGGCTCCCAATGAGCTAAGTTACCACGATACACGTCTAATAAATTTCCCACTGGGCTGATTTCTTTCCGTAGTGAGAATTCACGTTTCTAGATTAAAGGATTTGGCAACTGTTCCTGTCACCCAAATTAAAGCTTGGAATCCGTCGAATCTATGTTCAGAAGATTTAAATTTCTCGGTATTATAATATTTTCACCAGTGTCAAGGTGTTATCAAATGTTAATTACATGTCTAAATGTAGTTTTGTCATCATAATCGGGGCATTAATTGAGTCTATCCATAACAAATTAATTTGAAAATAGGTAGAATGTCAAAAAGTACTTGTCAATTATGACCTAAAATAATGATTTGGTCTTTGTAGATGAACATCTACATTCAAATAAAAGTGGTGAGTAATCAATAAACAGTGAGATAATAGATTCCTAGTGAATGCGGCACATGTATGGGCCATTGGAGCCTACAATATCCTACAAACAAAATATCGTTATGTACTTGACCTGCATAAGTTATCAAACTATCCCTAGATACAGTACAGTATACAACATGATTACTAGGGATCGGAAGTTCATGCCCTAAAAACTGTATAAACATGTACCCATTTATGCCCTAAAATTACCTAAATATGCAATAAAACATGCATAATCAATTTGAGCATATTTCCATAAATTAGAACGTCGTTATTCTTTGGATTTTAAAGTGCCAGCCTCATCATCGGTGAATTTCTCACTATTTTTCGGTTAACAGCTAGCGAGTGAGGGATGCAGTCCTTGGTGAATCTTCGTCTGTTGTCTGTAATGCGAAAAACTCCGTTCAACATCGGATGAAGTGACAGGGGCATTCACAAATGCTGATAAATCAATTTTTTAAGTAGCTAATTCCCTATACAAGCAGTATTGAACTTTCAATTTCATGTGGCGAAACAATAACCCAAAACAGCTCGGTTTAGTGTATAATAGCAAAATTGACAAAAAGTATTCCCAAGCGAGAGTGGGGAAACTTCGGGATTGCGTCATAGACACATGGCATCCAGCTTAATGCGTCCCTGCTTGCTATCCTGTTATTCCTTGATGAAGCATATTTCCCACTCCTTCATACTACGCAGCTAAAAGCTCACTTCTTATCCGAAGGATCCCTCTTATCTATGAGACGTCATTGTCGTCAATCGCTTTCCTTGCACTCGACGAATATATTACACATTAGTAAAATGCCAGGGCATGCACATATAAGCACAATAAAATGATAATATCCTTTTAATATACCATTTTAGGGCATGAAACCCAAAATAAGACGCATCTATTACAGGAGACAAAATATGCAGTTTTATGCACAATAAAAATGGTCATATTCTGTTCAAATATCAGTAATTTGCATATACAATTTACCAGCATATTCATATAAAGGTGGGAAAAATATATGCAAATGCATGAAATTCCGATCCCTAATGATTACTTTCGAAGATATGGCCACTATGAGTCAGCGATTAACAACACCGACATCTGTGAACTATACCAACAATTTGTGTGCCAAAAATTTTTCGATCATATCTGGCATGGCCTATCCTCGTGGCAGGCAGAGTCCATCCTTTAAGGGCCTACCCACCCAATGGCTTGAAGATATTTGTGATGTTACACTGGACCTATACCTGATTAATTTCTTGCTATTTTCAGCTAATAGAGAAGTGCCTTGTGTATATGCACAGTACACTCAATATTTCAAACAGAAAAGACACGCCAGGTTATTATTAAGAGTTTTAGATATCCATGGAAAATAGCATTTATTGCAGAAAACACTTAAGTTTCCTACATGTTGTTTCTGCACTTAACAGCACAATGCATGGAGGAAATTAAACCTGCACCGTATTGAATGTGTTGTCAGCTCTTGACTTAACATTTAAATGCAATATAGAGAACGGAATGACATTTTACGGTTCGGGGACAATAATTCCTCCCGTGTGATCTAAATGTTACTGTTTTAAAAGAATGCCCAAACAGTGTGGCCAAATTTACACGGTGAAGGTAAAAGTTGAATTGATTGTTATCTCCAGCCAGAAAAATAGGCACCTCAGCCTCATAAGGGGAAATTATAGCCAAGCTACCCAGAGACAATTTTTCACAACCACACTAGGTATCTACTTCACCATCCTTCAAGCCTATGAATATATTGAAGCTCACTTCACTGTTAGTGACGCAGTGTACAGTTTAACTTTCTTTATAGCAATCGACTTCTATGGATTTCACGTTATCAACCACCATTATGGATTTGAAGTGCCGCTTAGGACTGACACTTTGTTGAAGTAGTATGATTATTATTAAATAATAATGTTATTGGCTTTACGTCCTACTAACTACTTTCACGGTTTTTGGAGACGCCCAGGTGCAGGAATTTAGTCCCACAGGAGTTCTTTTACGTGCCATTAAATCTACCGACACGAAGCTGACGTCCTTGAACACCATCAAATACCGCCGGACTCAGCCGGGATCGAACCTGCCAAGTTGGGGACAGAAGGCCATCACCTCAACTGTCTGAGCCACTCAGCCCGGCATGATTATTCTTATATATTTCTATTTACTGATGAGGGACATAACCTATTTATTTAGTATATAAGTACATTTGACTTCCAATCAAAAAGACTGGTTAATTCAAAATCAACAATCCGAATCATACTTCTTTTTTTATAACCTGCTTCACGTGGCATCAATCATCAATCCTCAACGATCTGCATTTAGGGCGGTCGCCCAAGAGACAGATGCCTTTACATTTATTTATAATTGTTCCCTAGCTTTTCCTTAAATATTTTCAACGAACTTGGAAATTTATCGAACATTTCCCTTGATAAAATATTTCAATCCCGTACTCTCGTCATATAAATGAGTATTTGCCCCAATCTGCCCTCTTGGATTCCAATTTTACATTTATAGTATGATCTTTCCTACTTTTAAAAGTTCCACTCAAGCTTATACTTCTACTTATGTCATTCCACGCCAGGTCACTACTGACAGCTCGAAATATACCACATAGTCCAGCATCTCATCTCCTTATTCCCAAGTCTTCTCAGCTTAAAGTTTGCATCATTTTAGTAACAATACTTCTTTGTCGGATATCATCCAGATCAAATCGTGCTATTTTCCTTTGAATTGTTTCCACTTCTCGTATCAAGTAGTCCTGGTGAGGGTTCAATGCACTTGAGCCATACTTTAACTGTGGTCTTCCCAGAGACTTCTACGCCCTGTCCTTTACATCCTTACTATAATCCCTAAGTACTTTCATCTATATATATAAAATAGCTTGGCCTGACTGACTGACTGACTGACTGACTGACTGACTGACTGATTCATCATCGCCGAGCCAAAACTACTGGACATAAAGAAATGAAATTTTGGGCATAGATTCATATTAAGATGTAGGTGCTCGCTAAGAGAGAATTTTTGGATTTTCCTTCGCTAAGGGTGTGAAAAGGGGCTTGAAATTTTAAAATGAGTGTATGTATATCTCAAAACTTTAAAAGTTTACAGATGTAAAAATTGGTATTTAGAATCTTCTTTAAAAATAAGGAAAAACGTATTTCTTTGTTTTCAGAAAATCCCAATAGGAGGGGTGAAAAACAGTGAGAAACGGGTTGAATGCCTTTAATCAGGATACCGGTACATATATTTCAGAAACTGAAGATATTACAGACCTGAAAATTGGTACTTTTGATCTCTTTTAAAGAAACACGTATTTTTTTGCTTTTGGAAAATCCAATTAATGGGAGGGTGGAAAGGGGGGGGTGAATTTTTAAAATGAGTGTATCTATATCTCAAAACTTTTATAGTTTACAGATGTAAAGATTGGTATTTAAAATCTTCATTTAATATAAAGGAACACGTATTTTTTTGTTTTCGGAAAATCCCAATACGAGGGGTGAAAAGGGGTGAAAATTGGGTTGAATGCCTTTGATGAGGATATTTATATCTCAGAAACTGAAGATATTACAGACCTGAAAATTGGTGTTTGGGATCTCTTTTAAAAATAAAGCAACATGTATTTCTTCGTTTTTGGAAAATCCAAATAATGGGGGGTGAAAAGGGGGGGTGAAATTTTAAAATGAGTGTGTCTACATCATAAAACTTTAAAAGTTTACAGATGTAAAAATTTATATTTAGAATCTCCTTTAATAATGAAGAAACACGTATTTTTTGTTTTCTGTAAATCCCAATAGGAGGGGTGTAAAAGAGTTGAATGCCTTTAATGAGGATACATATATCTCAGAAACTGAAGATATTACAGAAATGAAAATTTGTATATGGGATCTCCTTTAAAAATAAAGAAACACGTATTTTTCGTTTTTGGAAAATCCAATTAATGGCGGTTAAACAGGAGTGACAAATGGGGGTGAATTTTTCGAAGGACTATATCTACAGAATATCTGAGAAATATAAAATGTTACAGACGTAAAAAGTGGGTATTTGGAATTTCCTGTAGATGTAAAGAAACATAGGTGATTTGATTTTGGAAAATCCCCGTAAGGGAAAAAAGGGGTGAAATTGTAAAATGAGAATATCTACAGTATATATCAAAAACTTAATATGTTACAGAAGTAAAAAATGGTATTCTTTATCTCTATTAAAGGTAAAGAAACGTGTATTTTTAGTTTTTGGAAATTTTAATTGGGTCGATGGGGGGGGGGTAAACGTGACTGAAAATGGTGTTGATTTCTATTAATTAGGCTACTGATATCTCAAAAATGAAGATGTTATAGATGTGAAATTTGATATTTGGAATCTGCTTTAAAAGTAAAGAAACACGTATTTTCGGAAAATCCAATGAGGGGACGGGGGGGTGAAAGAATTGAAAAATTAATTGACCTAATTTTATGAGAATGCATACATCTAATAAAATCTAAAGTTGTTACAGACGTGAAAATTTGTATTTGGATTTCCTTTAAAAACAAAGAAAAACGCGTTTGGGGGGGAGCCCTCTTGCGGGGTGGGAGGTAAAAGGAGTTGAATTCCTTTCACGAGGACACATAAATAAAAAACTGAAGAAGTTAGAGTCTTGATAATTGGTATTTAGAAGGTCCTTTACTATTGAAGAAACAAGTATTTTTTTGCCGGAAAATTCACTTAGTGGGGGGGAGTGTGAAATAAAGTGAAAAAAGTGAAATACACTGACTGACAGTGACAATGCAACACCAAGGAGGAGTGGTTCGAAAGGGATGAAAGTTGGGGAAAAAACAGAGACGGCACGGAAGAATAATTGATGTTTATTTCAAACCGATATGCAGGTTACACAATGCGCACGGCATCGACTCAGTAGGATGTAGGACCACCGCGAGCGGCGATGCACGCAGAAACACGTCGAGGTACAGAGTCAATAAGGGTGCGGATTGTGTCCTGAGGGATGGTTCTCCATTCTCTGTCAACCATTTGCCACAGTTGGTCGTCCGTACGAGGCTGGGGCAGAGTTTGCAAACGGCGTCCAATGAGATCCCACACGTGTTCGATTGGTGAGAGATCCGGAGAGTACGCTGGCCACGGAAGCATCTGTACACCTCGTAGAGCCTGTTGGGAGATGCGAGCAGTGTGTGGGCGGTCATTATCCTGCTGAAACAGAGCATTGGGCAGCCCCTAACGGTACGGGAGTGCCACCGGCCGCAGCACATGCTGCACGTAGCGGTGGGCATTTAACGTGCCTTGAATACGCACTAGAGGTGACGTGGAATCATACGCAATAGCGCCCCAAACCATGATGCCGCGTTGTCTAGCGGTAGGGCCTAGCCCGGGAAGTACGAAATCGATTGCTGGAAAGAAAAATTGAAAAATGGGAGGAAACTTGCCGTAATCTATTAGAAAACCAGTCAGATAGCGAATTTTGGCGGATTCTCGCCGAAAACGAGTCAGATCACGAATTTTGGCGGATTATATATAAAACAATAAGCATTCAATTATAAATTTCAGTATAATACCGTAGCGAAGCACGGGTATCTTGCTAGTCTATATATATAAAATAACTTGTCCTGACTGACTGATTCATCATCGCCGAGCCAAAACTACTGGACAAAAAGGAATGAAATTTTGAGGATACATTTATAGTACAATGTAGGTGCTCGCTAAGGGAGGATTTTTGGATATTCCGTCGCTAAGGGGGTGAAAAGGGGGGTGAAATTTTAAAATAAGTGTATCTATATCTCAAAACATTAAAAGTTTACACATGTAAAAATGGGCATTTAGAATCTCCTTTAAAAACAAGGAAACACGTATTTTTTGTTTTTGGAAAATCCCAATAGGAGGGCTGATAAGGGGTGAAAAAAGGGTGAATGCCTCTAATGAGGACACTTATATCGCAGAAACTGAAGATATTACAGACCTGAATATTGGTATTTGGGACTTTCCCTAAAAATATAGAAACAGGTATTTTTTGTGTTTGGAAAATCCAATTAATTGGTGGGGGGTGAAAAGAGGGTGAATTTATAAAATGAGTATATCTATATGTCAAAACTTTTAAAGTTTACGGATGTAAGAATTGGTATTTAGAATCTCCTTTAAAAATAAAGAAAGACGTATTTTTTGTTTCCAAAAATTCTAATAGAAAAGGTGAAAAAGGGTGAAAAAGGGATTCAAAGCCTTTGATGAGGATACCAATATCCCAGAAACAGAAGACATTACTGAACTAAAAATAGATATTTTGGGATCTCCTTTGAAAATAAAGAAACGCGTATTTTTCCTTTTCGAAAAATCCCAATAGGAGGGGGTGAAGAAGGGTGAAAAATGGTGAAAAAGTGGTCGAATACCTCAAATGAGGATACTTATATCTCAGAAAAAGAAGATATTGCAGACCTGTAAATTAGTACTTAGGAACTACTTATAAAATAAGGAAACACGTATTTTTTGTTTTTGGAAAATCAAATTAATGGAAGTTAAACAGGTGTGACAAATTGCGGTGAATTCTTTGAAAATCTACAGTATATCTCAGAAACGTAAAGTGTTACGGACGTAAAAATTGGTATTATGAATCTCCTGTAAAAGTAAAGAAACATAGGTGATTTGATTTTGTAAACTCCACTTAAGGGGAACAAAAAAGGGGAGTGAAATTTTAAAATGAACATTTTTATAGTATATCTCAAAAACTGAACATGTTACCGAAGTAAAAAATAGTTTTTTATATCTATTGAGATAAAGAAACATGTATGTTTTGTTTTCTGAAAAACTACATGATTGGAGGGGTAAAAGTGACTGAAAATGGAGTTGCATTATTTTAATTAGGTTACTGATATCTCAAAAGTTGAAGATGTTACAGACGTGAATTTTAGTATTTGGAATCTCCTTTAAAAATGAAGATATACGTATTTGTAGTTTTTGGAAATCCACCTAACCGGGGGGGGGGGGGTTAGTGGGGAATTTGAACAATTAGTTGAATGATTTTTATGATGATACTATTATCGCAAAAACGAAATATTTTGCAGACGTGAAAATTAGTATTTGGTAGCTGATGTAAATTAAAGGAACACGTATTCCTCGAAACTCCAATGAAGGAGGGGGTGTGATAGAATTGGAAAATGAATGTAATTAATTGTATGAGGATACTTACACCTAATAAAAACTAAAGTTGTTACAGACGTGAAAATTGGTTTTGGATCTCCTTTAAGAACAAAGGGAAAAGTATTTTTGGGGGGAAATCATCTTGGGGGGCGGGGGTGAAAATGAGTTTAATTCCTTTTATGAGGACACATTTATCAAAAACTGAAGATGTTAGAGTCATGATAATTGGTATTTAGAGAATCCTTTACTATTAAAGAAACAAGTATTTCTTACCGGAAAATTCACTTAAGGGGGAGAGGGAGTGTGAAAGGAAGTGAAAAAAGTTAATTCTTTTTATGGGGATACTTATATCTCAGAACTGAAGGTAACAGACGTCAATATTGGTATTTGGAATCTTCTTTAAACATAAAGAAACACGCCGTATTTTGTTTTGTTTGAGGGAGGGGGGAATCAACGGTGGTGGGGTGAAATATGAGTTGAGACCAATTGATTTTACAGCTCATAATGTACTTATTCTGATCATAAACTGTTCATTTTTAATCTTTCATGGGTTCGTTTTCAAGAGCCATCTTTTCCTTTGGAGAGCATAAAGTTAGATTGCAGTAGATTGTCCTGGCATATAAATAAAAATATAAAAACATTTGAAATAAACGATAGGAATGACATTGACCGTGCAATTGTTCACCTCTATAATAAGGTCAATAATGCACGCATGTATATCATTTGTGTTGCCAGAAAACTCGCGCACGTTTAAAGGTACATACCTGTTTTTACGTTCCTCAACATTTGCTTTAAATCCATTCCATAAGATAGTTACATTTTTATTCAGCATTTTCAATTGATCATATTTCCTTTTTGAAAATTTCCCCATTCCCGTCTTATCAGCCGTATTGTATTGCCTAATTTTCCTACTTTTAAACATACCTTTCAAAGACATTTATTTATAACTTTGACACTTATATCATGTATCACTCCAGGTTTCCTATAGAGTTCATCTGGTTTTATCAGCACCACGTCTGGAATATTTTTCCCTCCAATTGGTTCCATCACTTTCTTATTCAACTGTCCTTCCAATAATAACTTATTCACCATTTCTTAGCCATGTTTCTGTCATTCGCAGTCCCTTCCCAGTTAACATTTGGCCGTAATTGAGGTACAGCCCCTGCATTTGCCTGGTGTGAAAAATGGAAACCACGGAAAACCATCTTCAGGGCTGCTGACAGTGGAGTTCGAACCTGCTACCTCCCTGAATCATACTCATCGTCACAATATCCACAATCATTTTTACATCAACTGTAAATATATTAGCATCTATCCTCTCTACAAAGAAACACCGATGACTGAGAGAAAAGTTCACCTTTCGAATGTGGATTTGACACTAAAATCTCTGCACACCTCCTCTTCTTCATGCGATTCTTCCTATTGCCATAATTTTCCGAGGTTTTTCTGATATAATTGACCAAGAGCGTTGTTGGTCACGCTATTACAAGAAAATTTTGATTTGTCTTTTAACATAATTTTACTGGAACCACCTTACCAGGATTTAAGGTATTTGAATTGCAAGGAACTTTACAAGTGGCCCACAGTGCAATATATTCCGTATAAAAAGATGCTCATCAATTAGTTCTTACTACCACATTTGCCAATGTGCATTTAATTTAATTAACACAATGTTTCCGAGGAATGGAGCGGGCAATATGCAGAGAGCATTTGTTAAATTTAAATGTATTTTACATTTCGTACCACTTCCGTTTATGAGATCGACGAAAGTATTATCTATAGGTGGTGCTAAGGATATCCTCCCCTGAATAGGCTATAAAGAGGAAATAGAGAAAGATAGAATTTGAACTTCACTAAGTCGTCTTCTTCAGCGTTCATAAAATGATAATTATAATTTACACCAGCGTTAGCTGTGTTATAAATATTTTACGCTATAGTTAGAATAACCAGTATAATTTTGTTTATTTGCTTTACGTAACACCGACACAGATATGTCTTATGGCGACGATGGGCTAGGGAGAGGCTAGGCCTGTAATGGAAGCGGCCGTGGCCTCAATTAATGTACAGCTCCAGCATGTGCTTAGTGTGAAAGTGGTGCTTGGCCTACCTATATATATATCTTTCTCTGTCTAAAATGTACAATTCGCCTCCAAAAAGGAAATTGTCAACTAGTTTAGACCAGTTCACGTTCATATATATTGAATATAATTGTTGATTGCCCAGAGGTGGGTGTTGTTGGGTGAAAATGTAGGTTTTGAGCGGTTGTGCTGGGAACTTGGCAAGAGTTAGGGATTGAAATGATTATGAATGAATGAATGAATGAATGAATTACTCCATTCATTCATTCATTAATGCTCTCCTCTACCAGTCACAAACGATCACCACCTGGAAAGATAATATTCGTGCATTATAAATGTAACAATTACATGAAATTAATTTTATTAGTATTGGAAAATTCCAAACATACTGCAATATACAAGTTACTTTACGTCGCATCGACACAGACAGGTCTTATGGCAACGATCGGACAGGAAAGGGCTAGGAGTGGGAAGGAGTCGGCCATGGCCTTAATAAGGTACAGCACCAGCATTTGCCTGGTGTGGAAATCGGAAACCACGGAAAACCTATCTTCCGAATACTGGATACTGGCTATTCCAATTCCGAAAATGTCACTAAAGTAATTCAACTATACAACCTGTGATCAATAAATACGGTGAATGATTGGTGTGTGGAGGAATTCAGCTTACTGACCTTCAAGGTAATCCCCTGCCATGGTTATGCACTTCTGACAACGCATGTAGAGGTCTCGAATACTTTGGTCGCAGGCAATCTGTGGGAGGTGGTTGAGTTCAGCGTTCACATTGCGTTGAATGTCGGCAATATCGGAAACACGTTGTCCTTTCATACAATTCGTCAAGCGAGGGGAAAGAAAATAAGCTGCATTGGCCAGATCTGGTAAATAAGTGGGGACATGAAGCAATAAAACAACCTTACGTGCCAAGAATTGCTGAAAGATTATGGCGGTATTGGAGCGTGCATTATATTGCAGCAGCCACCAGAATCTATTTCCGGTGTGCTGAGAGCACACACGTCTGATCCCCTTCAAGAGGCGATCCAGGATATTCACGTAGGAGGATGAATTCAATGACATGCCATCTGGAAGGTATTCTTTCCGAATGATCCCTCCAGCATAAAAAATGTGCATTGCCTTGAAGGGCTACTTCTCGCAGCTAACCCTTTGGGATTTTGGTGCACCGTTCCCTACCTTGCCTCTTGGATTCTGAATTTTACTTCAGACACCACGTCGTGCCGTTTGCAGCGCTGCATTCAAGAAAGGAGGAGACACTATCCACAATGCCTCCATCCTGTCCTTTCGGATAAAGCAATTTTTCCAAACACCTGGCACAGAAAGTCGTTTCATTCCCTTGGCGTTTTCTCACATTTGAAGTAGAATTTCACGTTCGTACGTTGCTCCCTTTTATCCTTAACAGCTTCGCAGCACTACACCATACACCGTACTATCCCCTGTTGTTAAATTTGTAACTTCCAGGTCGTTACAGACCACCAATATATGATATATAACGTAATTAACTGTAATCTGTTTATTTAATCGTCTCTTCATATCATTTATATGTCTATTTATATATATTTGGTTATTCTATCATTTTGCTTATTCATCATCTCATTATATTGAATCACGATCGTGTTCGGAAGAGCTGAGCGAGTTATCGCAAGGGTAAAGTATATATTGGTCTTACAACAATTTACTCAGGCGGTAATGACAACAGACAGAGGCACACAGACTCGGACAATGAATCATTTCCACGAAATCTACGCCAGGTGGTGCCCACGTATAACGTTTTCCCCTATACTGTTGCTGGGAGGTTTAAAAATGTCAACGCCCATCAATCTAAATCAGTTTGGGGAAGCTACTTCGTGGCAAGATATTTCGATATATGAGGAAGTGGCTACTTGGAATGATTCGATGTGAGATTTATCCAGAAGAAGAGGGAGACAGAACTCCGATATTATTGGTACATGATACAATCTGCTCACTGGGATTCATTACAGATAATACATACGATCTACGCAGTCTACATAGTCCCACTTACCTCACTTTCGGCTTACAGCTCAGTTGAGCGACATAACTCACTTACAATCTCAAGGCTACATCATTTCTTCACTGTACTGTTATGTTCTAAGATTACTCGTAGTAATTATTCCAGTGCGGAATTGAAGAAAAGACTTGTTAAGTCTCCTTCTATTAGAGCTTGATTTTTATATATGGGAAGTTAATCTCAATAACTCGGATGAATTCCGATTTTGGATTCTCTCCTCTATAATGAATCCATGGTGGTTTATCTTTTGTCAGGACTAATATTCTCATTATGAATATCGGTATAACAGAGGGTGTTAAGGCTTGATAAGACGTCTTCAAATTAGTGATCGACGCACTCAGTAGTCAGGAATGGTACCATAATGACCAAATGAACAGCTACTCCGCAGAGAACTACGAGGATTCGAGAACTACGGAACCAACCCAAATGAGGAAATTCAAAATCACGCAAGCAGGCCAGTTGACAGAGTTTACAATTGGTGTGCCTGTGAACAAAATTGCTGCAAGTCACCGCGTGAT
Source organism: Anabrus simplex (assembly GCF_040414725.1). Lineage (NCBI taxonomy): Eukaryota > Metazoa > Arthropoda > Insecta > Orthoptera > Tettigoniidae > Anabrus > Anabrus simplex. The sequence continues at coordinate 272,998,736 of NC_090266.1, forward strand.
TCATTTAATTTAATTCTTAACTTCAGTTCTTTATTTCAATTAATATCCCAGTTATTGGTGCGATACCTTCATTTCACCCTTAATATCAATAAATTGTTTTCTTTGCTCTTTTTATATATAATTCAGATTACATTACTGTAATATTCCTTGTTCATTTCAAAAATATTTGATGGTTAGTGTCCCGTCACTATACCCCAGGCAATGTCTAGAGTCTCACCTTTTGAATATAAATTTCGTTTCAGAGCCTTCAGCTCTGGACTGGCTCCCAGTCACTATAGAATGAAGGGTCAATGCTAAAACCAGATAGGAAACAAAGTGTGTGGCGATTTCTGGGCACGTCAAATTAAATACTGCATTGTGGAGCTAGCAGAGTGGGTACGTCACATTTGGCGCCCAACGTGGGGCATGAAAACCATTAGGTGCTTGGATAGAACGGATGTAGAAAAAGTAGAATCAGTGTTTATGGGGGTAACTATTATAGATGTATTCATATGTTTGGTTGGGGGAGAAGCGTCGCCGGCCAAATGAAAAAAAGGGATGATATTGCGTAGTGGACACGTGGTCAAGGGTAATTATTTAACTAGTTCAAGGGAAGAATCGGATAGGAGTATGGAGGAGGAATTAGACAATAGGAGCGAGAGTAGCTGAGAGAACATAAGTAATAATGATGAAGGTGTATGGATTCAAACGGTAGTACGCTGGGGGACAAAGCGGAGGTTAGTACTACCACCATGTTTGGCAATAGTATGTTACTAGATATGATGACAATGATGTTAAGTGAGTTAGAAGACACGAAATCAGAGAGAAAAGACACGAAAAGTGAAATAACTAGGGAACTGAGGGAACACACAAGGTAGAAGCCAACGAGAGCATGGATGAATATAATAGACAACTGAACGAATTATTGCAACATAATGAGAGATTTAATAAACAAAATTAGGACAGAAGGAGAAATGTTGGCAGCATGAAATTAAGTGAAGGAAAACTTGTAGAGTAAAGGGGTGGAATTCCAGAGTTAGTGGGGAAATGAAATGGTAAAACTAGAGAAGAGGTAAACAAGTCACTAGCATTAGGGATAAAGTTAAGACTCAAGGGGAAAATTAAGAAAGTTTATAGAACAAGCACAGCAACAGTACTATACGGTTAACTTAAATGTAAAGACAACTTAAGTACAGTAGAGGGGAACAATGTAGAAATTAAGGAATTGATGGAAAAGCAGACGAATATAGTCAGTGAAATAGGGAAAAGAGACCATAACCTAGAAGAACGAATAGCTAAAGCCGAAACTCAAATAAGACACGAGATAAAGGGGAGGTAAGCATGTATGTTTGGAAAATGCCGTGGAGGAGGTTATGCCCGAGAAACAGAGCTATCTAAGTTTAACGGCAAGGAATCTAACTCGCTGGATAGTGTTAATATAGTAAAGAAACATTTTGAGAAAAGTGTTAATGAGGGATACATGGAATGGGGAGAGGCACTAGAAATTATTGGGACTGCTTTTGAGGTAGAAACTAGGTTCATGGTTTGTGGTGTATAGGAACAAGGAAGAATTTAGAATTCCAAAGTAAATATACAGAAAAGGTTGGGAATGAAACTATCCAGAGTGGTGAACGAGGAAGAGTCGTTTTTGGGAGTTTCCTTGACGGAATACTTTTCAGTTCACGACATGATTTGTCAGAATTTATAAGGAATTTCGGCTGATACTGGTGTACAGTAAAGCCTCGTTAACCCGGACCTTTTTAACCAGACCAGTTTTGAAAAAGAAATTTTGTTTAGCTTAATAAATGATGATTTGTTTTACAGACGATGAATTGCTATTATCAGTAGGTATATTACTCGAATTTTCTTGCCAGCGGGCGAGTTCATTGCGCTCACACCACCTGCTGTTCCTACGCAGCAGACTGGTGACTCAACTCTCTCCTTCCCCCTCCCGCGCCTCGCACTTAACATCGGCCAAGAAATAACGTTCCTCAGTTGCGATGCAATCTCGGTACTGATCGCGAATTTTCCTAACGTCACGGTTGAGGTACAGTATCGTTGCGCTGTTTCGGTTGTTCGTTTACCGCGATGGCGACGAAACGTGAATACATTGTTGTTACTATGGAAAAAAAAGGATGGAAGCATTGACAAGAATTGATTAGGGAGAATGCTGCTGAGATTGGAGTAGGAACACCGACCTTATCTGATTGTAAACAAAACAGAAAGCGCATTGAAGACATTTGTTTCAAGATGATTGCTAAGGACAGTTTGCATAATCGATGTAAAGCAAAAACTGCTAAACTAGAAACTCTGGTTAAAGGAGAACGTGGTTTGCCGATTTCTGAACCCATCACCCAACAGAAAGCATTGAGATTGAACAACCAGTTGCCCAATGGAGATCCAAATTATACAGCTAGCCAGGGATGGTTGGACAGATGGAAAAACCGGCATGAGTGCGTCAACTTACAATCACTGATGAAAGCTTGTCAGGTGATGTTGAAACTGCAGAAAAATGTAAGAAAAGTGTTCGAAGACTTTATTAGAAAGGTAGAATTGACGGCAGATCAAGTTAGCAATGCCGATGAATCTGCTTTATTTTACCGGATGTTGCCGAGTTAAACGCCAGCCTCAAATGTAGAAGGATCAGTAAAGGGGCATAAAAAAGGGAAAGACCACCTCACAATAATGGCTTGCAGTAATGCGTCAGGAAACACAAACTTCCTCCACTTATAACAGGGAAGTCTAAAAACACCCGTGCATTGAAGAATGTCAAACTATATTCATTGCCTGTCTTTTACAGCTCACAAAAAGGTGCTTGGATGATTTGTGACATTATCAAACAATGGTTTTTCCAAAATTTTTGCCGTTAGTATAAATATATTTGGCGAAGTGTGGCCTTCCCAACAAGGCGGTTTAGCTGATTGACAATGCACCTTCGCATCCGTCTGTCAATGAACTAGTCGAAAATTATATTTCAGTGACTTTTTACTACCTAATGTAACTTCTCTCGTTCAACCGATGGACCAAGTTAATAAAGAAAAAATGTAAAAAATGTGTACAAAATGCAAATGGTAGAGAACGAAGGAGGGCATGGTGTGGTCGAGGTGTTGAGAAATACTTTAACGTAAAGACTGTTATTTATATTATTGAGGAAGCTTGCGACCAGGTTGAAAGAGAAACTTTGATAAAGTCAGGGAACAACTTGTGGCCTGGTGTGTGTGACTTGCCGGAAAACAAGATTGAAGAAGAAGAAAAAATAAGTGTGGAAGAAGATTTTTAAAAATGTCGATGGCTGTTCCGATGTTGGTGAAGAAGACATTTACAATTGGTTGCAAATCGACAATGACGGAGGTTATAAACCGACTGCAGAGGAAGATATTATTGCATCATGCAGTGTTACTGAAAATAAAAATGAAGAGGATTCAGATTCAGACCGTGTTGATGAACCAGCTGTGGTTATGGCCCACGCAGAAGTAGTAGCAGAATAGAAATTGATTGTTTATTTCAAGAGTCAAGTCGAAACATTGCAAAATGTACTTCTAATGTTAAAGCGGAGGCGGAAGCAATACACTAAACTGAAGCAGCAGAAGCTCACTGCCTTTTTCACTACCGACTAGTTTGTAGCTACATTGTGTATAGTGCAAATACTTAGGCTGTTACAGGACATACAGTGTATGTGTTTTCAGGTGAAAGTGTACTGATAATAATTTCTAAACTCCATTAATAATATTTCGGTTATGTACATGTTTTATATCGTTTTTCCGTCATTCTCTGGATAACCCGGATTTTCTTTTACTCGGATCGGCCCTGGTCTCAGCTGATCCTGGTAAACGAGGTTTTACTGTAGTTGGGATACTATTGAGACATTTCCCTGACAGAGTTCGTGAGGCCGCATGTATGCAGAAGGTTTGTACGATACAATAGATGAAGCAGTTGCTAAGTAGATTCGATGCGTTAGGTAATATCGGGTGTGATAGAGGTAACACGCACAATCCTACACAACAGAGAGAGGCAAGGGATAACCGGGGATATCAGCATAATGCGAACCGTAATAACTTGCAGACGAGATAGGCAGGGGCATGAAACAGCAACAGAGTGTAGGAAATTCCCACCAAGAATGACAACAAACTCCTAATAAGTCAAGCACAAGTAGGTCAACTACAAGCGGGAGGCAAGAATATTTAAACTCGTCGCAGACTGTAATAAGAGGTCAGATTGTTAATCTTGCCAGCAAGTAGCTCAGAATTGTGTATTGGAGCTAACGCCATATGACCTAGATATTAAGGGGAATTTAATATATGAAGTAGACGGGATTAGTGTAGAGTTCACATAGTGACATAGTCAACCCTATCGTGAAATTAGAAGTATGGAGGGCATATGCGAATGCGTTAACTGTCACGGGAAGCCAGAGGTCATGTATGAGTTTAGTTTGGAGTTAGGATCTAGTGAAACAAGGTATATGTAGCGGTGCCTTTATGTGATAATGATGTACTTAGCGTGCAGGTATGCTCATCTAATATTTGATTCCATCTTGGGATGTGATTTGCTGACGTCACACTCAGCACAATTAGATTACAATGAGGGGTTAGTAAATTTGACAGGATGTTAAAGTCAGGTTGAGGGCGAAATTCGGAGGAGAACGAATGTCGGTACAATGTGGTGAGTAAAAAAGGTTTCAAGTAATAATGAAGAAGCTGGAGCAAGTTTTAATTTGTGTCAAATATGGTTAAAGGAGGATCAGAAAGTCGTCTTAAGGACAGCTGTGGATAGAAGTGAGTTGGAAGGGCGTCAGAAGAGCCAGTTATTGTCGGTGTAGTGACTTTATTGTGCGTTAATTTATATGATAAGGAATGAATACATATAATGCTAAAAGGGTACTTTCCTGTATAAACTCAGAATGCTTTAAGGAACGTAGTTGAAGAATGGAACGTCATGAACAGGAGAAATAAATACGCAGCCTGAAACATTTAAGGGACAATAATATTTTATCAAATTGTAATGCAATCATCCCTTAATAAACTACCCCTAAAAGAAAATACAGCCCTTATTTAAGGTACAATGCCAGAATTTTCCTGGAGTGAAAATGGGAAACCACGCAAACTATATTTAGGGCTGTCAACAGTAGGATCTGAATCCATCATCTCCCGAATGCAAGCTCACAGCGACGCGACCATAACCGCACGGCCAACTAGCTCGGTTAATTATTTAGAAATTATACGAAAAATCTTGGAGGTTTTCCATATCAGATACCGTTTGTATATACATGTGTATAGGACTTGAGAATTCTGAGCTAATTGACAACAGCAAAGAAAAAGCCGGAAGTTCGATGAATCACCAGTGTGATGCCCTTCGGGAAGTTGGATGCCTTTAAGGATGTTTCTGTGGATATTTTACTTAAAACGTGCAGGGAAACCGCGGACTATTTTAAAAACAACCCCTATCCAGAAAACCAGCTTGATAGGAGGCTAACAGGTGTAGACCTTGCGCCGTGCAGATTGAAACAGGACATAAGAGAGTTATTAGGTGGAGCCACACACGTTTGAAATTCGAGAGTCTCCTGAAAGCCAAAAGGGGAGTTATTAGTGTATTATCGACCAGCTCTTCAGATGTCTTGCCACTAACTACAAACGGATCGGAAATGATGGAAGAACTTAATTTAAATGTTAAGCCATATTGTAATGGTTCAAATCCCATAACAATTTCTTCTCTGTATTATTATTATTATTATTATTATTATTATTATTATTGTTACCGAGTTTTTGCGGTAGTTAGAGGTGAAAGAAGGTGCGGGTGTGAACGGGTCTCAAGCTACGAAATTAGAGTTCATGTAAAATTAACAAGGTTATATTTTCTTTTCAAAATAAGGAAATAACGAGCATGGCAGGTACAGAGTAGCAAGTCAACAAAATGTAGTTACACAATTTACTGGATTTGGGCTTCGCGCCCCGACTTCACAATGCTTGGGCAATCAGCCCAACCTTACTTCAAAATAAGTTTTAACAGAGGGGCAGAAAACCCCATTCATGCTCAGGAGCACTTGCTCCAAATTACACAGAAAAGCCTCCTCGAGGCATACAACACTCAATTTTCAAGAAAGAGCTACTCGCTCTCAAACTTTAAGCCTCTGAAAGGCCACACCAAACTCCACCTTCAAGTTGTCCTCTCAAGACATAGACACAGAGGTAAAATACCCAACCTACTGAGGTCTATTAAGTGAGAAAAGATTAATTACATGACCTCTAAAATAACAATTTGAGAGGAGGCGAACTTGCGCTCCTAATACACTTTGTTTAAAACCTACTTGGTACTAGGCCGTTAATACAAGGGCTAATCCCATACTAGAGAGGTGACTTAAGAAAGAAACAATTTACATTACGTTAAAGAAGAATAGGTTGAGAAAAATAAGTTCACCTTAAAACAATATGAGTGGGAGCTCGAGAGGGTTAAGCACTCTCTATCCCGATATGTAGTTTAAGGATAGAATAGATACCAAAGGTCTTTACATTTTAAGGAAGGTTACATTATGGAAAAACTTCGGACCCGCCCCGAGAGTTAAACTGCTGAGCTAGCAAAGAAAGAAGTTATTAATCGGCCATTACCTTGTTGTTGACCGCTGCCGAAGAAAGAGGCGCTACCCGCCCCCTGCTATGTACTTTACACACTGAGAGATGGTACAGAAGTGGCGCAGAGACCCTAAAATCAGCAGTTTATATACTCTCGCGGAAAGTTCGAGGCGTTTTAGGGAAGAAAACACCCGCCCACAATCACTTTATTGGGTAGGGTACAGCAACATATTCAAGTTGGGGGAAGATACATCAGATTGGTCAGAAATTAATTAAATAAATTCGGGATTGGCTAAATACAAAACAAGGGGAAAGAGAGGGGTATACAGCCAACTTAAACAAAAACAGAAAGAAATTTAACAAGAAATAAACGTTTGAAATAAAAATTTCTCCAAAAAATAGTTCTTTCACATCACACTAGGGTGCACCATTGTAGTTCTTCAGTAGTGTCCTCTAGAAGAGAAAGTTCACACTTCTTACTACAAGCAAAACAAAAATACGTCGAAAATGACACAGTTCAAAAACTCCAAAATTTCCACGTAGTGACATCTTCTGAGAAACTTAAAAATTAATACCGTCAATAAAGTTCAGACTTCCTCCAGCGGAGGAGTTTCAACTGGCGCAAATTTTAAATTAGCGGCGTGGAGGTGTACCGCCCGGTACAATTATTATTATTATTATTATTATTATTATTATTATTATTATTATTATTATTATTATTATTATTATTATTATTATTATTATTATTATTATTGACATGATATTGTATAGGCTTTTGGGCTTATGCCGTGTCAAGAAAATGGCAACATTATTATTATTATTATTATTATTATTATTATTATTATTATTATTATTATTATTATTATTATTATTATTATTATTATTATTATTATTATTATTATTATTATTTTGCTAGGGGCTTTACGTCGCACCGACACAGATAGGTCTTATGGCGACGATGGGATAGGAAAGGCCTAGGAGTTGGAAGGAAGCGGCCGTGGCCTTAATTAAGGTACAGCCCCAGCATTTGCCTGGTGTGAAAATGGGAAACCACGGAAAACCATCTTCAGGGCTGCCGATAGTGGGATTCGAACCTACTATCTCCCGGATGCAAGGTCACAGCCGCACGCCTCTACGCGCACGGCCAACTCGCCCGGTATTATTATTATTATTATTATTATTATTGTTATTATTATTATTATTATTATTATTATTATATCTGTATTATTATTAACATTATTGTAACTATTATTATGTTCGATTCAATTCTATAATCTGATTTCGCTATGTATTAATTCATTATCGCTTATTTTATTGTACTTAATTTATTGGGTGTATATAATATGTGCGTGTGTGTTAGCACAGAGTGAGAGTAGAGTGAGACTTACTGCCTAATATTAGATATGGATATATTTTTTGAAATAACTTTAAAACATTGCAACATATGGTGTAATACTGTTACAGTATCTGTCGAGTCATCGTTCTGTAATTGTATGCCTTTAGCGATGAGATACTATTTAGGGACTTCCTAATTTGCCTGAGGCTATTTCAACACCATGTGTAACATTTGTAGCTGGGTGGGAGTGACATCATGTCTGTTTTTAGCTCTGACGTAGGTGTGAGAAGTAATGTCTATATAAAGGCTGTATCCTATAGCAGCAGTTCAGTTGGTTGGAAGGAATTGAATGGAGAGACTTGCCATGAATTCAATTGGAGTCAATTGGAAACAGACGGATGGTGAACAGTGAGATAGTCAGCCGCATGGAGAGTGAGGCCATAGGTGGTCAGTCCGTCAGTTGCAGATAGAACAGTGATATGGATATGTACTCATCAGTGACCAAATGGATTATATGTTCGGAGCGTGTTTCGTGTATCTATTCCGTCGAGTTCTTGTGTAAGTTCGATGGCTGCCGAATACTGAGTCGTCGTAATGCAGACTAACGGTTATCAGTGAATTATATGTAAACTTGATTGTGAAGTACAAATATAATTTCAAGCCATGCTTTATCTCGTTTGTGAAACTAAAAAGATGCATGACCAAATTAGGTTTGAGATACCTACAGCTCATACCAATTCAAAGGAATACGTCGTAATAACACTCAAAGTTCTCAATGTACAATTAAGTGAACCAGTGAGGGATAAATTTCTTGTACAACTTTTAAATGTCACGAGGATTTCAAATTTAATGCCCATAGTTTCTTTCAATTGTAATTTCAGATTTTTGTATTATTATCATCTATATTATCACAACAAGTCCTGCCATTTCAGTTATAAATTTAAAGAATATACATTGTTTAGTATCAAATACAATTAATTGTTTTATTTCAATAGTGGATCATATAACCTCAAATTTTAATGGGGAAACTAAACTTCAAAGTTATTTTCCTAGAACCTGTCAAAGTAAGCTTATTACCGCATACCCGAGAGATATTCAAGATTCTCATTCTATTATCGTTACATTTATTTGTAGCTGGCGCCCATCGGCAATTGTATGTGTAAGTAATTAGGTAAGTACTAAGTGAGTACATAGTCCGACGATTGAATATTTTATTTCATGAATATTTTAATTCAGTTTCATTTTTAATTAAGACTCTTAAGAACGTTTCTAAATTCTTTTGATGTCGACCCTAGGTACGTAGGCAGATTTACAGTCACTTGTGGAAGATTCGGTGTGGGAGAGCAAATGAGTGAAGTAATTTACAAATCCATCAGAAAGCTACGGCCCTTGACTGTAGACTTAAATATGTGATACGTACTGAAAAACAACGCCGGCAAACTGCGTGGGTTTCTAACGGAGCCGTGGGCAGCGCTAAGGAGAGGAAGTTGAGTTTTGACTTTGAGAGTGACGAAGATGAACAGTTACAGCTCAGTATATGACAGACCTCTCAGCGTCACTTGGGAAGGAAATCAAAGTTTTCAGGTTTTGGCAGGAACTAGAGGATGACTTCATAAACCCTTTTCAGTGGATAAACACATTCTATCCATCTTCCAAGTCTCGCAGAAACAGTAAAGAAATAGATTTGCACACCAGCTACGTTAGTTCTCTGTGAAAGAGATTTTAGTGATGCCGGATCTATTGTTAGCAAAAGACGAGTGCCCCTTAGTTCCAAATATATGAACCTACTGACGTGTTTGATGTCACTTTTAAGGAAATAAGGCTATGAAAGTACGGTAGATTTATCGTTAGTTCAATAATAATAATAATAATAATAATAATAATAATAATAATAATAATAATAATAATAATAATAATAATAATAATAATAATAATCTGATCTTGTTAACTATACACCAAATTAATAGAAAATATAGTTGATTATTTTATTACTTACCGGGCGAGTTGGCCGTGCGGTTAGGGGCGCCCGGCTGTGCGATTACACCCGGCAGATAGTGGGTTCGAACCCCACTCTCGGCAGCCCTGAAGTTGGTTTTCCGTGGTTTCCCATTTTCAAACCATACAAATATTGGGGCTGTACCTTAATTAAGTCCATGGCCACTTCCTTCCTACTCCTAGGCCTTTCCTATCTCATCGTCGGCATAAGAACTCCCTATGTCGGTGCGACGTAAAGCAAAACTGTAAACAAATCGAATACCTTTATTAAATTTCGCGTGTTCAATTTAATTCATATTTTGGTGTTTATGCTCCGAAGTATAAATTTTAAAAGCACAATTGAAATTCTATTAATCGATCGATAAATCGATTAAATGCATTCATCTAACCGATTAACAATTTTTTCGAGGGATATCCAAATTTTTAACACAGAAAAAGTTTAAATTAGTAACCACTTCTGAAATGGAACGTTGGTTCCACAGTCAAAAACGGTGACTGGCTAAATGAGTCACTACTCTACCCCACTTTGTTCTTAGTTTATGGACGATAAAAGCAGTTACCTTTTGCTAATTCATTGGACTTCGCAGCCTATATAGGCAGGATTTCCAATTTCTAACAGTGGTAGAAATTTCCTCTCATGGGCTGCTTGAGAGTTGCATTTATCCCGAGACGAGAATGTGAGGTCGAACTTTTAGTGCGTAAACTACATCCTCGCTCTCTAGTTGTTATATGGAGCTTGCAATCGATGCGGGGATGGCACTATACATGGGTCCCGTGTTAATAAAATCTCATATAAATCCACAGTTTATTTATTTATATATTTATTTATTTATTTATTTATTTATTTATTTATTTATTTATTTATTTATTTATTTATTTATTTATTTGAAAACTGTCTTCCATTGGAGGTAGTCCCATCGGACTCAGTTTACTCACAATATATATATTGCACCCGTTGATGCAACGGTTTGCAAAATATTTCCCAGCAGCTCAATTTCTTCTACGGCTTTACCATTGCACATGAAAAATCTGAAAATTTTTGCTAAGTTTCGCTTTACGTGAATTCAATTAGATACAAGATCACCCGAAGACATAATATTAAGAAAATAGTTCGCCTATATCAAGAGCTGACGTTGTTATTCCATAATAAATTCTATTCAAACACCTACTCAACGAATTAATTATATGTCTTACAAACTAGCTTAAGGATTAACTAAGATGAAAGAATTCACCACTCACAAATTCTGTAAAATAATAATCCATATTTCACTTAGTAAGAGGATTACCCTAGGAAAAGTAATTAGATTTATGATAGTATTTTCTTCGTAACTATATACAATGAAAAATTCTAAGTCAGCGCTGGCTTGTAGAAAAGGAAAAATAAAGTGTAATATTAACTTATTTCAAGTCGTTGCCGAAATGAAATCAAATATAAATATTATTAGTCATAATTAACCATAGGACATCCAAAGTGAACTTGAAAACAACTCCTTTCATTGAAGATGATATTGTAATGATGTCTAAACTCCTCATAATCACCTGTATATCACCATACTGAACAGGTAAGCTACATAAAATCTGAATAACATCTGAATAAAATCTAAATAAAATGAAATAAAAATGAACAAAATAAATAAAATGAACTAAAATCTGAACTCATTTGATTCGAGTTTCTTCTTGGATATGTTTTAGTAACAACTCACGCGCTAAGGCTTATATCCCTAGTGCCTGTTAAATCCGGCTCCTAGCCTACCATTTCCCGATCTATTAACCTCTTATAAAATGTAAATTCAAATAAACACAGTTCCAGAAGAAGTAAATTACCTATATAAATATTCACATAATTCTTGTTTCGCATACATATTCATTTCAGGCTCAATGTGCTTCCGTCTCCTTATATTCCAACCATTACCTTACTGCGCAAGTTACTCTATTCATTTAGGCAGTCTAAATATAAATATCACACATCTATGCTTTGGGATTATATTACCGCGTCTATCTATATCATGTCTTCCTTCTGGCATATACACTAGAGAATATGTCAAAGTACTCTCCTGCTTCAGATACAGCATCTACTACTATCATATTATCTCATCTAAATCTCAATTAAATTTCAGTATATAGTATTCATACCTTGTTTCAAGTCATTCCCGCGATGTACTTCTACTTTCGTATATGCATCGTTTATAAGAATCCTTACCTTTTTAAATGTGACATAGCATTTCTTTAAACACATATATTCCTTGCCTTTACCGTAATTCATAATATAACCTTCTGCAATACAATATATATCCACTCATTTCACCGTCTATATCATTCTGTAACATCATTTCAACTACTCAAATCACAGTTTCATTACCATAACCTAAGATATGCAAATGTCGCGACTATTCTTATATTGCCTTGCTAAATATGTTACAAATGCATTACACTCGAACACTTCTCATTAAAGTTATGTTCCATAACCCTAAATAAGTTTCAATACTACCATATCGTCGTGCAAGGAGTACCTAATTGTAATTATTCATTTTTGACGCGCGGTCCGACTATGACGTAATCCATTAGTATGTCCAATGCGAGATTTATCGAAATTCGATTAGATGTGTTAACTCTTAGCAATCAGGTGTTAGGTAAAGACACTTCATTCATATTCTCGAGTACCTCACTGCTTAATCTGACCAATATGCGGTAACGTTTTTGCAACGTAAATAGAAAATCTAATTCCATACTGCCTTATTATATCATTCTAGACTTACATATCTCACACATCAACTGGATATTATTCACTTGCACACTTAATTAGAATGTTTGTATCACCAATTTCAAAGCACATGCCTAAATAAACATATCTACAAACCATACTACTAAATATAAAGACTTAACTCGTTCGTTGTTACATCAGGTCCAGTTGTTCGTCTTTCACTGGGATGTAGTTAGCTCTGCGGTCTGGATCTGGGTTTGACCATCATTCTTCCTCCCGTTCAGAACCGATTTCTGGTGGGTAGTGTTCCTCTGTCATCACGGTCTGGTCATCAGGTTGGATGATCCATTTCTCACCATGGGCTGGTCATCTGGTTAGGCTGTTTCGCTCTCCAGTTCGGTCCATCATGCACGTTTAGCAGTTGATCATCATGTCAATTCTGCTGGCAACAAAAATAGACATTTCCGAGAAGAAAATTGTCATAATTCGATTCATCTGAGAATAATGTTTCTCCAGCAACTGTTCGTTTTCTTCTTTTGAGCTATAAACTCTAATCTCTTCGATATAACGTATTACATATATGTATCAGCTATCTCGGGGAAAGTCTCCAAATGTTGCTTAATAGTATTTAAAGTTCTTCTTCTTCCAGCTTGAATAAGAATAAAATATTCTTTCTCCGGTTTATATATATCTCTAATGCGGTTCGAATTGGTCCCTTCTTGCAGATTTGATAAGCTTGCTCTCAGGATCCTGCTAAGCGTATTTAATCGTATCTTGCTTAGCTATGATATTTCAGCTACTATGGTTTCTCAGTAAGTTGATTTTATTATTTTCTTTTCAACGAGAATATGTTTTCTTCAGGAATTTTTCCCAAATCTCTTGTAATTTCGTGCAATATGTAGCTCGATCGCTGGTCACGTCTTCGCTCTTCCGATCCAATTTTTAAGTAGGTTTTTAAACAATCCCGTCATTTCTTTTTTTTAGGACGATCTACCTGACTTTTTACTATTCCGTACTGCATTCAGTATCTGTCCGTTCCTAGACATACATGGCCTTCTATTATATATCGCATTATAAACTCATTGCATATTCTTCTAAACCGAGTGGGTCATACCTTCCTCCGGCGCCATTTTGTAAATGTCTACGAGTTGTAACGGGCACAATATACATATATATATATATTACAATGTACATATTTTCATTTATGTAGGAGGTGGACTGAAGCCTTTTAGAACAAGTTACTAGATGGAGATTTGATTAAAATCGTAGACAGTAGATCCACCAGCAATCACAGTTCAGTTGCAATGTGTTGGTCTCATCGGTGACATAAATGTGATTAAACACGAGTTATCGCAAAAAGAAAATTCCTGAACATCGAAGTGACAGTTAAAATCAAATAATGCAACAAAGCTGTGGGGCATGCTATGTAGGTCATGTCATCGCTGACATTGTTCCACTGCACCAAATATGTCAACTTCCATACTACAGATGCCGCAATCGCACTATTAATAATAATAATGGCGTGTGGCCCCCGGAGAGGCCTGGTGCAGGTCTTTCGAGTTGACGCCTTGTAGGAAACCTGCGTGTCTGTTAGGACGGGGCCCTACTTAACATGAAATCCACTGCTGAAGACGGCACAAATATCCAGCTCCCGAACCATAGGAATTAACTCATGGAAGCTAAAATCCCCAACCCGACCGGGAATCGAACCCGAGACCGCTTGATTCAAAGGAAAGCATGCTAAACATTTAGTAATTGAGCTGGAATAGAATTGAACTTACGGGTGCTGAAAGTTTGCACAAACATAAGCTCAAATCGGAACGGATGCAGTGTTTGTTCTAAGTGTTATTTTTACACCCCTCATTGAAGGGTGTGACGTTACAACAGTTCCCTTGGGAAACTTTCTGTTGTGTTCTTTACCCCAAATTATTTGAATTAATTTCATTAAATGAGGCCACGGATTATCCATAAAATTTAGAGTCATTTATAACTAGGCCTATACCTATTTCCAGCAAATATGCGAGAAGTGTTGCTGAGATGGTATCCTTCTAATTCACAGTTGTCTGGTTCGTGTATAGAGTGGAGACTATCCCCTAATGGAACAGCTCCCGATCTAGAACACCAAGAATAACGCGTCACTTCGTAATCTATAGGCCTTAGGGCTGAACAGAGTAGCCCAGTAGAAAAAGGATCAAAAGAGCTGTTGCATGTGGTTCGTTTTCTTGTTATATGATGGAAGCTGTGGGATAATATTATCCCAAGGTACTTCCCTTGTTGCACAATAAATACAAAATACGCTCCCGTACGAAGGATAGTTTGCATAGAGGAAAGAATACAGGCTTTTAATCTTCACGCTGACATCAAATTGTAGGTCTGAAAGGATCAAATAGTAATAATAATAATAATAATAATAATAATAATAATAATAATAATAATAGTAATCAAGCCAGCCAGCTCATTAAGTTCTTGTCTTGCCAAGAACATTGCTGCCCGAGCTGGTGGCATGTAGTTACTACAGTGTCACGTGGCCGATGTAAGTACACCCTCAGCCATATTGCTTGATTTTTGAGACCCTGTCCACTGCCTCTTGTATCAGATAGCTCCTCAGATGGTCTCACTAGGCTGAGTGTGTGCCATTCCATTCCTCAGCGCTCTCTCAAGTAATGAATATAACAACTCTAACGGGTGTAATGCTTTAAAAGAAAGCATCCTCGTTACCCTTTTCTCATTCTTGTTGTTTGTGGCGCGAATTTCAACTTTTAAACCTTTTCTTCTGTTTCAGCTGTAAGTTTAATCCTTCCTAGTCACAAAGTAACATGGGGTTATTCTTTGCTTCGCTCTGCCCCGTGTCCCGTTAGGTTTTACTGTAATGTTAGGGGATCGCTTTGTTGGTTACAGGATCCCCTTTCTCTTTTGTGTTCAATCGCTCATCAGTTATCTGCATTTAGGGCTGTCGCCCAGATGCCAGATACCCAATCAGTTGTTTACCTAGATTTTTCTTAAATGATTTCAAAGAACTTGGATATGTGTCGAAAATGTCCCTGGATTATGTAGTCCAATCCCTTACTCTTCGTACTATGAATGAAAATTTTTCCCAATTCTTCCTCATGAATTCCAACTTTATCTTCATGCTTTGATCTATCCTTTTAAAAGCTCCGCTCAAGCTTATTCGTCTACCACGCTATCTCTCGACTGACAGCTCGATACATGCCACATAATCGAGCATCTGGTTGTGTTGACCAATTTTCTAAATTTCATTTCTAATCCCCTTTTATAAGTTAACTTGCTTTTGGCCTATTTGATAGTACAAGCTTAACTCCTGTTTACTTAGGGATCCTCTTCCTTTTATATGTTGCATTGTCGTTGATTTCCTTTTCAAATAAAATGGCAGCGAGTGTTCAATGGTATTTGTACTGGTACCTGGAGGCGTATAAGCCTTCGAAAGTGAGAACTCAAGTTATCCCTTTTTATCAAAGGAGATCTGAGAGCATTCGCGTTCTTACCAAGTCACAAATCTTGTTACCATCTGTTATTTAAAGCGATCGATTGCCCTCTATTGTTATATTATTTTGTTAGAAAAAGAGAAAGTAAAAGAGGAAGAGAAAAAACAGAGACATATACCCTACTAAATATATTAATATGTTTGCCTTTATGTTGTCATTTCATACGCCCAGCCCTGCGGCACTGACATCTCCCCCCCCCAAGCCACTGTGGACTACTGTAATAATAATAATATTAATAATAATAAGAAGACGAACGGAACTACAAGTTATAATGTACAGAGATTCATGAAAATTTAGAAGCAGATCCGCCACCTACTGCTGAAGAAAGCAATTAAAAACCCTATAAAACAACAAAGCTAGTGGAGAAGACTCCATTACAACTGAAGTTAGTCTCAACCAAAAATCATACATGATCTTTAAATCATAATTGAAGGAATCTGGAAAACAGAAAAGATCCCGGAAGAATGGGAAGTGGCTCTTAAACACCTTTTGCATAAGAAAGGTACCGGTAACACAGCAAGATGTCAACAAGTTTATCACATTTGCCAGTGGCTTACAAGGTATTTTCAACAATATTACTGACAGGGTAGAAGCAACCCTTGAAAGTCATTTGGCAGAATATCAGAGTGTATTTAGAAAGGGCAGATCTTACTCAGAACAGATATTCAACCTGAAGTCCATAATTCGACAGAGATTAATGAACTCCCAAGACATAGTAGGGACATTTACAGATCTTAGAAAGGTTTTTGACTCCGTTGAAAGGAAACTCTAGATAAAATAATCCGAAAGTTCGAAGTTAAAACCAAATTGGCAAATCTAATCCGTGAAATCCTCACAGATACCATATCAAAAGTAAAATTTATCGGTGAAATAACTAAACCAGTCAGAATAAATACAAGTCTAAGGCATGGTGATGGCTTATCTCCACACCTATTCAATCGCGTCCTGGAGAAAATAGTAAGAATCTGGACATTTTTTCATGTGGCTATTTCTAGCCGAGTGCAGCGCATGTAAGGCAGACCCTCCGATGAGGGTGGGAGGCGTCTGCCATGTGTAGGTAACTGCGTGTTTTGTGGTGGAGGATAGTGTTATGTGTGGTGTGTGAGTTGCAGGAATGTTGGGGACAGCACAAACACTCAGCCCCCGGACCATTCGAGTTAACCAATGAAGGTTGAAATCCCCGACTAGACCGGGAATCGAACCCGGGACCCTCTGAACCAAAGGCCAGTAGGCTGACCATTCAGACAACGAGTCGGACAAGAATTTGGAACGAGGAACTGAAAGAACACAAGCTACCACCAACAACACTGGGAAGAAGAAACAGAGGTGTTGATATAAACTGTCCAGCATGCAGTTGACCTTGCCATTCCTTCAGAACACCTGAAAAATGTACCAGTACAAGTCAGTCTCTTGGGGAATATAGCCAACTGAATAGGTTTAAGAATTGATGTAGAAAAAACAAAATTTAAGACAAATATTTAAAAAATGTTCCAGAATTTCTAAAAACAGAAATTGGTCGAATAAGGAAGGTAAAGAAATGCGAACATTTGGGAGAATCAATTCAAGAAAATGGTTTGGAAAAATCCACTGTAAAGGAAAGGATACTCAAGATGGAAACAGCATAAGGTTTTACTAGGAATATCTACAACAAAATGTGTTTATCTAAAAAGCTCAAAATACAACAGTACAACACAGTAGTCAAACCGGAGTGCCTATACGCGAGTGAGTGTCTAGTACTGAATATTACAAGCTGAATAAATTAGAACATACATACATACATACATACATACATACATACATACATACATACATACATACATACATACATACATACATACATACATACATACATACATACATACATACATTATCATTATAGACTGTTATGCCTTTCAGCGTTCAGTCTGCAAGCCTCTGAGAATTTACTAAACGTCGCCACAATCCTCGATTTGCAACTAGTGTTGTGGCTTCATTTAGTTCTATATTCGGTCCGCTGAGAACTGCAGAACCCTGGAAATCAAGAAGTAATTATGAAATATACCGGAACATAGAAAACATAGGAGATACAATCAGTGGTGGCTCGTGACAAAATTTTTAGGGGGTTCACAACAACGTTCTTGTTCATGTCTCAAATCAGCAAAAAGTAACATAGGTACATAAATCACTTCACTAAAATTTCCTTGTACGGTTCCTTTTTCACATATACTATGGCAGAACCCTTGTGACCGAGCCATTGGAATTAACCAAGGAAGGTTAAAATCCCAGACCCGCCAGGGAATCGAATCCGAGACCCTCTGAACCGAAGGCCAGTACGCTGACCATTCAGCCAACGAGTCGGACACAGTAATATATGGTAAGGTTCATTTTCCTTTACATGTCCACAGGTGGCTGGGCACATAATTGATAATTGATAGGAATAGCATTGTGACATACGACCGAATGCATGTCTGTCTACTTTCGCGCGAAGTTTATGTCAACTGCAATCTTCTTTATCGAATCTACTCGGGTGACCGTTAAATAAGTGGTGAGGTTGAGGTTCCCTCATATAGCTCGATTTCTCAACTTTCAATAAAGATATCAACATTATTTTGATAGTCGGCGTATAGAGCTGCAGATTTATATCTCACCAGATGAGCAATTTTTCATACGGTATTATTATGTTAGAATGCCGTCACCCAATACTGTGTGTGGTATATTTGTATTAACGATTTTCGCTTTTCCTGGCCTTGTACTTGATGGTCGGTTATTTGTTGACTTGTTGTTATTATTTTAAACTTTGAAATTCTATGTGAAAATTGTTAAATTTTGCTATTTTCGAAAATATAACCTTTAATGCAATTTTAATTCAGATCTCGGCCTTGTAGTTAGACCCATTCACCCCGGCACCTTCTTTCACCTCTGCCGATCCACCAAACCACGGTAACAGTAATAACAGAATATTATATTCAGTATAGAAAAGTTGCATCAATGTACAAACACTTCTTCCTTTCCAGTTTTCCGCCCATCACGGTTCATTTAGTTGCATATATATGATAGCTATATAAGAACATTACTATTGATATAAAATATATGTATTAAACATGATTCCATCGCCATAATAAAGACAAAGACAAAGACACTTCCGTACAGGCCGTGAAAGCCCTTGGAGGAGTGGAAGGTAAAGGCTTCCCCATCGCCATAATACCCAAGGTTTTTTTTATGGCTTAGACGCAAAATAATTGTGTGGCAAATTGTAGTACCGCTTTCCTCCTATCCTGCTCATACTTTCGTTCTCCCGAAATTAGAACGTTCAAATTTGTCAAGCCAGGCACCTAAATCGTACAACACTACCGCAGTATACCTGCAAAACCATTGGCTTAACTGATTTTATACGATTATTATTATTATTATTATTATTATTATTATTATTATTATTATTATTATTGAGGGGATGTCTGGCCAAGGCGGCGAAGGCGTGCTCGGTTCACCCGAAAAGATGTCCGCTCGATTCCCTGTCAGGGCGTCGAAAATTTTAAGAAATGAGATTTCCACTTCCGAAGGTGCACATGGCCCTGAGGTTCACTCAGCCTACACCAAAACTGTATACCTGATTAATTCCTGGGGCAAAGGCAGCCGGGCGTAGAGCTACCTAATCTACCCCACCAAGTGCCGAGGTTACGAATAGTGGAAGCCTTTACCTTCCACCCTTCAAAGGGCCTTCAGGGCTTGTACGAAGGTGACTTTGTTTTGCTATTATTATTATTATTATTATTATTATTATTATTATTATTATTATTATTATTATTATTATTATTTATCTGTTAGGGACTTCTAGAGACCACGTTACTATTTCAAAGCTTCATCTTTTGTTGTTCCTTCTTCCTTCTCCAATACTCCTTCATCTGCTCAATATGCCTCCTTTTCTTCTCATCGGACAATTTTCAATCTGTTTTTCTTCCCTCCCGACCTTGGAATCGTTCCTTTCTTAACACATTCTTTCTAAAAATATCTCTCTCTGATGATCCCAGTTCCCTTATTTTGTTTATTTACAAATATTTCTTGACTTCAAGAATCCAGATTGTTGTTGTTGACTTCTTGTTCCAAGGATATTAGAAGATCTGTTTGTTTAACCCGTTGTCATCCATTCTGTATAAATGTCCAAAACATATCAATAGCCTCTTCAGCATTGTATCCAGTGACGGTGGGCTCTCGGGAGCACATGAGCACGTGAACACCCAGTTTTAATACATCTTTACGCATTCATGGATAATTTAAAACTTTCTTTCGACCTGATTTCGAGAATGGATCGAAAGCATTCGACTTTTATCGAAGCTCCGTTACACCGACAGTTGTTCGTTTTGACTGACAGTGCAGCGAGCACACTGGGTAATGCGCTATTGTGCTGAAGACTATACGCATGCGCAAAGCAGATGACGTAATGGTTTATGCACTGATATTCCCATTAGCAAGGAGCACGGTAAGGTACGTGCCTTGCCGTCTAGAGCCACCTTTACAATTCCTGAGCTCTCAGCTCACAAACACATATTTAACACAGGGCAGAAATCCCCAAATAATATGGAGCACTTGCACCCACCGAGCAATGTCAAGCCTCCTAGAGGCACATTTCCAATACTTAAAAGAGCTGGCCCGCTCTCAGTTTTCCAAGCCTATGAAAGGCAATACCAGGCTCAACCCTAAATTGCCATCAAGGCACAACTTACACAACATGAAACGGGGGTATCTTGTACCCAGCCTACTGGGCCTTAGTAGAAAAATAATAGGTTAAGTTAATGGCCCAAAATGCAAAATGAATGGAGGCGTGAATTTGCACTCCTACATGAAACTTCTTAAAACCTAAGAGGCACTAGGCCGATGAAACAGGGGCTATTCCCAAACTATGGAGGTAACTCGTATACTGAATAAATTTAACACATTAAGGAAGAGTAGAAAATCGGTTACAAAAACGTAGTCACCTTTATCAAACCAGTGGCAGTATTACAGTTGACCACAAGGGTCCGCCACCTTCCCTACTGTAGTTAGCCACAGCCTCCCAGGAGCTACTATTGCATTATATTGCCGGCAGATATCGCTAGTAATTCTGAAAAGGCATTTTCTATCTCGTTGTGAACAGGTTTTTGTAATCGCGGGAAGAAATTTGCTTTACCTTGCTTGTGATTGGAAAATATTTTCAAGTGAAATTTATTTGACTGTTATGTTTTGCCTCTCGGTTTGTATGGTTTGTAACCATGGTATTCCTTGTGTATGAGGAAATTAATTCAGTTCACGTAATTTTAACCAGCGAAATATTAACCAATCAGGATAAGTTAGAAATTAAAAGGTTTGGACCGGACACACCGGATTTGATTATCGAAAAATCTACAAAAACTGACAATTCCTTATTTTACAAAGTGATAGCACGGAAAGTATACCGTGTATGAAAGACATAGAAGCAACGCGTTCCTTAAAATCAGCCAGGATTCGAATGTTGATGTCTCTTTGCGGTTCATCTGCATTTACGAAGGAACATTGTTACCGACAGGATGAGTATCATATTAGACTCTTTATCAAATGACACTTCCGAAGTTTAAATCGGTTCATTACACAAGACTGTACGTTACAATTTCTTTTATTCCTACTCTTAGTAATATCTTATGTGTTATAAAATCAGGCTATTTCCAGGTACCCGCCGTTCAATCTTGGGTCGTCAGATGTTCATCTCGTTGGAGATGGTTGCTGATTGCTTCTTGATGATGAAGTGAAATCTGTTCAGTACAACCGTCATCAGACTCCCCATAGTTGTCAGGCTCACCTTCATCATGAATATAGACGTCAATTTAGAAACGTTTTTCTTATCTCCTGATGATGTCTTCTCTCTGTCAAGCATTTCCTTGATCTCCAAAAGATATTTTGATGGCAATAATTATTGGTAGGAACACACATTTTAGTGAAAAATGGAAGGGTAGGTACTTGCCAAGGTACTTTAAGGCAGAAAAAGGTTCCAGGAACAGTACTGCAGTAATGATAAATGACCAGGGGGAATGTGTAAGTGAGGATGTGCAGAAGGCAGAAGGATATAGTCAGCAGTATGTAGAGATAGATTGATGTAAGGAAAATATCCAGGTAGAGTATGTTGCAAATACTGATGAAGCACTGGAATTTATCCGTAATAATCAAGATACTTAAAAAGGATAAGTACACGAGTTAAAAGCTATAAAAGCAGCTAGAATTGACAAGATTGTTTTGGCTATACCGAAGTCAAAGAGTTGGGATATACTACCATATCTGAAGTGCTTATTTGATTACTGTTTGCTCGAACGACTTATACCAAATGAATGGAGAGTTTCTATATTAGCCACAACGCACAAAGGATAGCTTGATACCCTTCCGGGTGAACCGAGCACGCCTTACCGCCTCGGCCCGGCAGCCCCTGAATGGCAAATTGGCTCTTATGAAAACTAGTCTCATACAAAATAGCTTTCAATTTGTAGACTTGTAACAAACCAACACCAAATAATATTTTTCTAACCACAGTTTGAGTGTTCGCTGGGGAAGCAGTTTATGGTCAGTCGCTCAACTTGAGTGTTTGGATTTAGGTGAGGTGTGTAGAATTCGCTCAGTTCGTGTGTGCCGGATGTACTTGACAGCCCCTTTCTTGTCAGACCAAGATGGTTTTATGGAGGGTAAACCATGCCTAATAAACCTACCGGTCTTCAATCAATATGCTACCTCGGCCATCCCTAACAAGGCTCAATTGGATGTCATTTACATTGACCTGGAAAAAGAATCCGTATCCGTAAACCACAATTTGTTCATGTCCAAACTGTCCCACAGGTATGATATTCATGGCAATCTTTAAAATCTCCTCATGGAAAACATATTTTCCCTCGGTACTCTGTCATATACTATTTTTAGATCTAAGAAACATTAACTTAACTGTCTACTCCTCTCGTAGCCATTTTTAATTACCTGGCGCAAAATGAAAATCTGATCCTGACAGCCTCTCTGTGGTCTGAAACCACACTGATTTTCATCCAACTTACTCTAAACCACTGATCGCGCCCTCCCTTCAAAAATCCCAGTGAACACCTCGCTGTACTGATTGATGAGATACTGTACCTGGAGAGTTGTTGCAATCCTTCCTGTTCCCTTTCTTGTAGATAGGTTCAGTTTCCGCTTTTATCCAATCAGAAGGAACCTTACTACCACTCCATGTCAGTCTTATTACTCTATGAAGCCATTTTATCCCTGCCTTCCCACCATGTTTCACCATTTCACGTCTATTCCTGCTACTTTATGCCAATGGATTTTATTTACCATCCTTTCCACTTCTTTAATTATAATTTCACCATCATCATTGTTCTCCTCTCCATGAGGAGATTTCCTTTTACGGTGAGAAGATTTTCAAAGTATACCTTCCACCTATCCAGTGATTCACTGGTATCTATTATGAGTTCACCTAATTTACCCAAAACACTATTCATTTCATTTT
Source organism: Anabrus simplex (assembly GCF_040414725.1). Classification (NCBI taxonomy): domain Eukaryota; kingdom Metazoa; phylum Arthropoda; class Insecta; order Orthoptera; family Tettigoniidae; genus Anabrus; species Anabrus simplex. The sequence continues at coordinate 273,022,281 of NC_090266.1, forward strand.
CTCTACCTTTCTAAGATTCTTTACTACTGTCCAGAAAGGTTTCCCCTGCTGCTTGACCTAGATTTTCCATTTTATTACCAAAATCTTCCCACGACTTCTTCTTGCATTCAACAATTATTTGTTTTGCTCTGTTCCATTCAACTACACACGCGCATAGGTAAAGGAACATAACGAAAATTGTTCTGATGGACTGCATATCAATATATGGCTGGGACGCGTGTCCATTCTTAAGGGAAATTGTCACATTCGTGGTTTTGACATAGGAGCGACGATATGTCAGAAACAAAATTATATATTATCCTAAAGACTATTAACTGGAAATCACAATTGAACCCGTGCTTTATTCAGCCCATTGGGGGATTTGATCTGATAAAGCGACTGCAGCCCAGTCAGACAGTCATATGTTATAGGGGTGACACGTGGTCAACGTGATGGCATCGCTTGTCTCCTCAGTTTTGCTCACAAGGCTGAGTGAACCCTGCTGCAGGCTTCAGTCCAGAACAAGCGAGGAATTAAACCTGGTTCCTCAGGGTAATGCACACACCTGCTACACCTACAGTGAAGCAAACTATCAATTTACGTCGATCTAATATAAATGTCAATTGCCTCCGTTCTAAAACCATTATTCCCCTTGAAATAATGTTGAGAAGTCAAAAATATGTATAATTCTGCAGTAGTGCCAAACAGACCTCAACTGTTGATGGAGTTAATATTGATTTGAACGAGGTGGTCAGGTTACGATCTTCCGTTGGTTATTTATTGCTCTTCAAATCTCAAGATCCTCCTCGCGTCAATCATACAATGTTCAAATTCTTCACCTTCGTACTGATGGGTTTACAGTATGCACAGAAACATCCTTGGAATAAGATTCTGTTATCTATGATTCTGAAATTCAGTTAAATATACATCAAATATATATATAATTGATATACTGTACTGGATGACTTGAACCCTGTTGTTAACAAAGAGACCTTTTAAATGTGTTCCAAAATGTATTAAACCTTACTAAACCGGTCGAATTGGCCGTGCGCGTAGAGACGCATGGCTGCGAGCTTGCATCCGGGAGATATTGGGTTCGAATCCCACTGTCGGCAGCCCTGAAGATGGTTTTCCATGGTTTCCCATTTTCACACCAGGCAAATGCTGGGGCTGTACCTTAATTAAGGCCACGGCCGCTTCCTTCCAACTCCTAGGCCTTTCCTATCCCATTGTCGCCATAAGACCCGTCTGTGTCGGTGCGACATAGAGCCCCTAGCAAAAAAAAAACCATACTAACGTAATCCATCGAACATTTTGTTTGTAATTTTCAGTTATTGAAGTCCAGGTCCGACTCGCTGGCTGAATGGTCAGCGTACTTCCCTTCGGTTCAGAGGGTTCCGGGTTCGATTCCCGGTCGGGTCGGGGATTTTAACCTTCATTGGTTAATTCCAATGGTCCGGGGGCTGGGTGTTTGTGTTGTCCCCAACATCCCTGCAACTCACACACCACACATAACACTAGCCTCCACCACAATAAGACGCAGTTACTTACACATGGCAGGTGCCACCCACCCTCATCGGAGGGTCTGCCTACAAGGGCTATACTCGGCTAGAAATAGCCACACGAAATTATTATTGAAGTCCAACACTAGATATGAATTCTGATAATGTGTATAAATAAGGCAAAGTATATAATGTCCATAGTCTAAACAGAAGAATAGCAGCATGTTTATCTGTTGTCTGCTACAAATCGAATCGAATCACTAGTGATCTGCATTCAGGGTAGTCGCCCAGCTGGCAGGTTCCTTATATGTTGTTTTCCTAGCCTTTTCTGAAATGACTGCAATGAATTTGGAAATTTATCGAACATCTCCCTTGGTAAGTTATTCCAATCCCTAACTCCCCTTCCTATAAACGAATATTTGCCCCAATTTGTCCTCTTGAATTCCAACGTTATCTTCATATTGTGATCTTTAAATGTTCTATTGAGAGAACGAAAGCACGCATTTTCTATTTTGTAAAACGAAGTCGATAGCACCTTACTTAGTACACGCGGAAGGTTCTATAATTTTAGATGTAATGATTTCGTGTGGGTACTTTTAGCCTGGTGCTGTCCTTCTAACGCACGCCCTAAAACGAGTGTGGGCGGCGTTTGCTGTGTAGGAGAACTGCGAGATTTTGTAGTGGCAGGTAGTGTTGTGTGTGATATCTGAGTTGCAGAGATGTTGGGAACGGTATAAAAACACTCAGTCCCCAAACCATTGGAAATAATCATTTAAGTTTAAAGTTTCCGGGAACTGAAACCGGGCCTCTCAACTAAACGCGACTACGCTGACCATTCAGGCAAGGAGCCGGACTGTAATTTTAGATGAAAATAATTCAGTACGCCAGAACAATCTGCCCCGCATCTTTCGAACGTATGAAGGTTCAGCAAACTTACTTTAATAGACTGGGGTGTAGAAACTTGGGACGATATCGCCAGTGGGAAAACCAATAAAATTAATAACTCTAATTAGGATGTATTACATGAAAGTTCAAAACAGTCGTTTCATGAGCAAGAGCTAAACTGCGTTCTATAAAGCAGAAATGAAGCTGTTTGTTTGACATAAGAAAAGATACAGTACTAGTCATCATCAGGAACATCACCACTAGTACCTCCAATTTTCTTCACACTTTCGCTTTAGAGACCGCCCCTCTTCTTCTTGTAATGAATTGAAGTATATGAAGCTTTCAACATACAACATTCCATCCCTTCACTTCACATGGAACTGAAGCCTATCAGTGAATTGACACTCCTTACACATCTCTACCTAGATAAACACTTAATGTTATCGATATATGTGGCTTTCTTGTCTGTATTATATATTAACTCCCAGTTCACTTTCTATCATTTCATTTACAGTTGAATAGTGGCTACATTTCAGTTACCATATTGAGGTTAAGCTGCCTGCTGTCATTTCTTGATGGATACAGTACTTTTGCATCCATCTCTTGGCACAGGCCAGAGTAAAGTGTAGCTTCCACCGAAGTCCCAGTCAACATCCATGGCTGTGACAATATGGCAGTTGCTGGGGTATGGGTAGTGCTGAGTAATGACATTCAGAGCATGACTAGTGCATCTGAGTGTTATGAAAGGTGCTGCTCATAGGGTCAGTCGTGCTGCAATAGTACTTTCTGACCCAGTGCGGAAAGCAATGGCAAACTACCTCACTCCTCATCGTGCCTAGTACGCCTCATTTTGGTGCTGCCATTGGTTTTTGGGGTTTCCTTATAACCGCACAACCTTTGGCGGTGCTATTTGAGGATCCAACTAGCCTCTAGGCTGATGACCTAACAGACAGACATTGAGGTTAAACGTATCCTCGTTTTACACAATGTAATATGTATCTGTCCCTTTTCTGTCTACTCCCATCTCGTAGTACAATGAACTCTGACTTATTCAGAGTGTTTCTAAATAACATCGACCATCACAATGTGTAAAATTACTCTTTGAACAAGTTTTGTTTGGGAATCGTTTGTTTAAGTACCGGAATACAGTATATTGAATTTTTTTGTGAGATGAACATTCAGGACGGGATTAATAAAATCAGTTATATCAAAAAACTTGTAAATGTAATAAACAAGTAATAAACATTGTAGATGCTCCATTTCACTCAAACAATAAAGAACCAAAAAGCACAATAAAGTAAATCGAAACTATGAACAGAACAAACGGAGACATCAGGGTAGTCGCCCAGCTGGCAGATTCCTTACATGTTGCTTTCCTAGCCTTTTCTTAAAAGACTGCAATGAATTTGGAAATTTATCGAACATCTTCCTTGGTAAGTTATTCCAATCCCTAACTCCCCTTAATATAAACGAATATTTGCCCCAATTTGTCCTCATGAATTCCAACGTTATCTTCATATTGTGATCTTTAAATGTTCTATTGAAAGAAATGTTCTATTGCGGAACACCGCAATTGGCACTGGAACACATGTCCATAAATTTCCAGGCGGAGCCTGCACGACGTCTCTCTGAAAATCCGTAGGTAATTCACCTAGTGCCATGGTTACGCGTACCACGAGGCCTTCTTCTAAGCCAGTGTAGCTTTTATGAAAATTCGTAGATCGCTATAATAACAGCATCACGTAAATACTGTGTTGCTAAATGGAATTTGGCCAGCCCCGTGGTGTTTGGATTGCGAGCATAGGTCTTACAGGGAAGTCCAGGTTCGGTTCTCGGTCAGTCCAAGGATTTTAATTCTGGTCTGAGGGCTGGAATGGGATTCACTCAGGCTTCGTGAGGCACCTGACGAGGAGCCTGGTATGAGAGGCAACGGACTCAGTCACGACAGCCAAGCAGGTCATAACGCTACAACATACGCAGCCTATCTAACTGGACATCTGACGTCTTTGGAGAACACGGCCCTTAAGAAGCTGTGTGTGCCAAGGCTTTGTTTTCAATTGAATTTACGTTTCATTGCTCAGACTAAAAGCCTCCTTGAATGAACTAGGTAATCCATAAACCTTCGCTTGCGGATCATACCGCTTCTACTTCCAGAAATCTTATCTTGAAACAAGAATTCAACCCCGTTTCCAGTCACTTTTACACCCCCACCCCCACACAAGTGGCCTTTCCGAAATAAAAAAATACACGTTTATTTCTTTTTAACAGAGATAAAAATATCATTTTTCACTTCTGTTACATGTTAAGTTTTCTGAGATATACTGTAGAAATTCTCATTGTAATATTTCACCCCCTTTTAGTTCGCCTTAAGTGGAGTTTGCAAAAACAAATCAACTATGTTCCTTTACTTTAAAAGGCGATTCCAAATACCGGTTTATACGTCTGTAACATTTCACGTTTCTAAGATATACTGTAGATATAGTCTTTCTAAAAATTCGCCCCAAATTGTCACTCCTGTTTAACTACCATTAATTGGATTTTCCAAAAACCAAAAAATACGCGTTTCTTTATATTTAAAGGAGATCCCATATACCAATTTTCAGGTCTGTAATATGGTCTGTTTCTGAGACATAAGTATCCTCGTTAAAGTCATTCAACAACTTTAATACACTTTTTCACCCCTATTATTGGGATTTTCTGAAAACAAAAAGTACGTGTTCTTTTATTTTTAAAGGATATTCTAAATATCAATTTCTACATCTGCGAACTTTTCAAGTTTTGAGATATGGATACACTCATTTTAAAAATGCAGCCCTATTTTCACTCCCCCCAATATTTGGAATTTCCAAAAACAAAAAAATACGTTTTCCTTCATTTTTAAAGGAGATCCCAAATACCAATTTTCAGGTCGGTAATATCTTCAGTTTATGAGATGTAAGTATCCTCATTAAAGGCATTAGACCCATTTTTCACCACTTTTCATCCCTTCTACTGGGATTTTCTGAAAAAAAGTGTTTCATTATTTTTTAAGGAGATTTTAAATACCAATTTCTACATCTGTAAACTTTTTAAAGTTTTGAGATATAGATACAGTCATTTTAAAAATTCCCCCACCCGGTTTTCACTCCCCATTATTTGGATTTTCCAAAAACAGAAAATACGTGATTCTTTATTTATAAAGGAGATCCCAAATACCAATTTTCAAGACTGTAATATTTTCAATTTCTGAAATATAAGTAGCCTCATTAAAGGCATTCAACCCATTTTTTCACCCTATTTCACTCTTCCTATTGGGATTTTTCGAAAACAAAAAATACGACTTTATTTACTTTTAAAGTAGATTCTAAATACCAATTTTTACATCTGTAAACTTTTAAAGTCTTGAGATAATGATACATTCATTTTAAAAATTCACCCCCCTTTCAACCCCCTTAGCTATGAAAATTCCAAAAATCCTCCCTTAGCGAGCACCTACATTGTAATATAAATGTATCTTCAAAATTTCATTTCATTACGTCCAGAAGTTTGGCTCGGCGATGATGAGTCAGTCAGTCAGTCAGGACATGTTCTTTTATATACATAGACTAGTAAGATACCCGCGCTTCGCTACGGTATTATACTGAATGTTATAATTGAATGTTTAACGTTTCATACATAATCCGCCAAAATTCGCAATCTGACTCGTTTCCTGACAGAATCCGCCAAAATTCGCGATTTGACCTGTTTTCTGAGAGATTACGGCAATGTTTCTCCCGTTTTCAATCATTCTTTCCAGCAATCGATTTCGTACTTCCCGGGCTAGGTCCTGGTATTCCGCCCGGTTAGTTGGGTCCCTAAATCATTGCCATCTCTTCCTATAGGCATTTTTGATATGGATCAAATCCTTGAGGGAATTCGGCGTGGTGTCGTCTTGGGTGCCTTGGCGATACTGAACCCGCGGCCGGATTGCATTCGTAGTCATTATCCTGCCAGGACCCGTTTCCAGCGCGGTTCGCACATTTTGACGACGGTCCAGAACTTAATAATAATAATAATAATAATAATAATAATAATAATAATAATAATAATAATAATAATAATAACGATTTTGAGGTACACTTTAGATATAGTATTTCTAAAAATTCGCCCAAATTGTCACTGCTGTTTAACCACCATTAATTGGATTTTCCAGAAACCAAAAAACATTATTATTATTATTACTACTATTATTGCCAACGGCCGTAGCCGTGTTTAAACACCGGATTCCGTGAGATCTCCGAAGTTAAGCAACATTGGGGCGTGGTTAGGAGTTGGAAGGGTTGCCACGCGCTGTTGGTGGGGGTAAGGGAATGGAGGAGCGGAAAGGAACTGGCCACCCTACCGCACGTAAACTCCGGCTCAGGAATACCTCTGCGGAGGTTCGGACCTGCCTTCGGGAAGAATAACCCTTACCTTACCTTACTACTACTACTACTATTATTATTATTATTATTATGATTATTATCATTATTATTATTATTATTATTATTATTATTATTATTATTATTATTATTATTATTATTATTATTATTATTATTATTATTATTATTATTATTAATAATAATAATATTATTATTATTGATGTTCAGGATCCCACAGCAAGATGCAAGACCGCTACTTGGCGGTAAATTACTTCTGCTGCCATTATCATTGCTGACTATGTGACCAGCACCATTGTCGCGCATAGGCAAGTGCGCGGGATTTCTGGCGATACGAATGATATACTTCCGTGCATTATTGACCTTAATATAGAGGTGAGCAATTGCACCGTCAATGTCATTCCTATCGTTTATTACAAATGGGTTAAAATTTTTATTTATATGCCAGGAGAATCTACTGTAGATTAATCTAAGAACGTTCTCCAAAGGAAAAGATGGCTTTTGAAAATGAACCCAGGAAAGATTAAAAATGATCGGTTTATGATCAGAATAATTACGTTGAAAATCCACAGCCTGTTTCCAGTCATTCGACCGGGTCAAGAATGGAATGAATGAAGCCCCCATCTAGTGTCGACGATGGGAATTATGCCGGCTGCCGAAGCCTGTCGCACTCCTCTGGGGCAATGATTGATGAATGACAAATGAAATGAAATGATATTGGAGAGTATCGCTGGAATGAATGATGACAAGGAAAGCCGGAGTACAGGAGAAAAACTTGTCCCACCTCCGCTTTGTCCAGCACAAACCTCACACGGAGAGACCGGGATTTGAACCTCGGAACCCAGCGGTGATAGGCCGGCGCGCTGCCACCTGACCCACGGAGGCTCATAATAAGTGCATTATGAACAGTAAAATAAATTGGTCTCAACTCCTTTTTCACCCCACCGCAGTTAAGTCGATTACGCCCCATCCCCAGAAAAATAAGGCGTGTTTCTTTATGTTTAAAGGAGATTCCAAATACCAATTTTCAGGTCTGTAATATGGTCTGTTTCTGAGACATAAGTATCCTCGTTAAAGTCATTCAACAACTTTAATACACTTTTTCACCCCTATTATTGGGATTTTCTGAAAACAAAAAGTACGTGTTCTTTTATTTTTAAAGGATATTCTAAATATCAATTTCTACACCTGCGAACTTTTCAAGTTTTGAGATATGGATACACTCATTTTAAAAATGCAGCCCTATTTTCACTCCCCCCAATATTTGGAATTTCCAAAAACAAAAAAATACGTTTTCCCTCATTTTTAAAGGAGATCCCAAATACCAATTTTCAGGTCGGTAATATCTTCAGTTTATGAGATGTAAGTATCCTCATTAAAGGCATTAGACCCATTTTTCACCACTATTCACCCCTTCTACTGGGATTTTCTGAAAAAAAGTGTTTCATTATTTTTTAAGGAGATTTTAAATACCAATTTTTACATCTGTAAACTTTTTAAAGTTTTGAGATATAGATACAGTCATTTTAAAAATTCCCCCACCCGGTTTTCACTCCCCATTATTTGGATTTTCCAAAAACAGAAAATATGTGATTCTTTATTTATAAAGGAGATCCCAAATACCAATTTTCAAGACTGTAATATTTTCAATTTCTGAAATATAAGTAGCCTCATTAAAGGCATTCAACCCATTTTTTCACCCTATTTCACTCTTCCTATTGGGATTTTTCGAAAACAAAAAATACGACTTTATTTACTTTTAAAGTAGATTCTAAATACCAATTTTTACATCTGTAAACTTTTAAAGTCTCGAGATAATGATACATTCATTTTAAAAATTCACCCCCCTTTCAACCCCCTTAGCTATGAAAATTCCAAAAATCCTCCCTTAGCGAGCACCTACATTGTAATATAAATGTATCATCAAAATTTCATTTCATTACGTCCAGAAGTTTGGCTCGGCGATGATGAGTCAGTCAGTCAGTCAGGACATGTTCTTTTATATACATAGACTAGTAAGATACCCGCGCTTCGCTACGGTATTATACTGAATGTTATAATTGAATGTTTAACGTTTCATACATAATCCGCCAAAATTCGCAATCTGACTCGTTCCCTGACAGAATCCGCCAAAATTCGCGATTTGACCTGTTTTCTGAGAGATTACGGCAATGTTTCTCCCGTTTTCAATCATTCTTTCCAGCAATCGATTTCGTACTTCCCGGGCTAGGTCCTGGTATTCCGCCCGGTTAGTTGGGTCCCTAAATCATTGCCATCTCTTCCTATAGGCATTTTTGATATGGATCAAATCCTTGAGGGAATTCGGCGTGGTGTCGTCTTGGGTGCCTTGGCGATACTGAACCCGCGGCCGGATTGCATTCGTAGTCATTATCCTGCCAGGACCCGTTTCCAGCGCGGTTCGCACATTTTGACGACGGTCCAGAACTTAATAATAATAATAATAATAATAATAAAAATAATAATAATAATAACGATTTTGAGGTACACTTTAGATATAGTATTTCTAAAAATTCGCCCAAATTGTCACTGCTGTTTAACCACCATTAATTGGATTTTCCAGAAACCAAAAAACATTATTATTATTATTACTACTATTATTGCCAACGGCCGTAGCCGTGTTTAAACACCGGATCCCGTGAGATCTCCGAAGCTAAGCAACATTGGGGCGTGGTTAGGAGTTGGAAGGGTTGCCACGCGCTGTTGGTGGGGGTAAGGGAATGGAGGAGGGGAAAGGAACTGGCCACCCTACCGCACGTAAACTCCGGCTCAGGAATACCTCTGCGGAGGTTCGGACCTGCCTTCGGGAAGAATAACCCTTACCTTACCTTACTACTATTATTATTATTATTATTATCATTATTATTATTATTATTATTATTAATATTATTATTATTGATGTTCAGGATCCCACAGCAAGATGCAAGACCGCTACTTGGCGGTAAATTACTTCTGCTGCCATTATCATTGCTGACTATGTGACCAGCACCATTGTCGCGCATAGGCAAGTGCGCGGGATTTCTGGCGATACGAATGATATACTTCCGTGCATTATTGACCTTAATATAGAGGTGAGCAATTGCACCGTCAATGTCATTCCTATCGTTTATTACAAATGGGTTAAAATTTTTATTTATATGCCAGGAGAATCTACTGTAGATTAATCTAAGAACGTTCTCCAAAGGAAAAGATGGCTTTTGAAAATGAACCCAGGAAAGATTAAAAATGATCGGTTTATGATCAGAATAATTACGTTGAAAATCCACAGCCTGTTTCCAGTCATTCGACCGGGTCAAGAATGGAATGAATGAAGCCCCCATCTAGTGTCGACGATGGGAATTATGCCGGCTGCCGAAGCCTGTCGCACTCCTCTGGGGCAATGATTGATGAATGACAAATGAAATGAAATGATATTGGAGAGTATCGCTGGAATGAATAATGACAAGGAAAGCCGGAGTACAGGAGAAAAACTTGTCCCACCTCCGCTTTGTCCAGCACAAACCTCACACGGAGAGACCGGGATTTGAACCTCGGAACCCAGCGGTGATAGGCCGGCGCGCTGCCACCTGACCCACGGAGGCTCATAATAAGTGCATTATGAACAGTAAAATAAATTGGTCTCAACTCCTTTTTCACCCCACCGCAGTTAAGTCGATTACGCCCCATCCCCAGAAAAATAAGGCGTGTTTCTTTATGTTTAAAGGAGATTCCAAATACCAATTTTCAGGTCTGTAATATGGTCTGTTTCTGAGACATAAGTATCCTCGTTAAAGTCATTCAACAACTTTAATACACTTTTTCACCCCTATTATTGGGATTTTCTGAAAACAAAAAGTACGTGTTCTTTTATTTTTAAAGGATATTCTAAATATCAATTTCTACATCTGCGAACTTTTCAAGTTTTGAGATATGGATACACTCATTTTAAAAATGCAGCCCTATTTTCACTCCCCCCAATATTTGGAATTTCCAAAAACAAAAAAATACGTTTTCCCTCATTTTTAAAGGAGATCCCAAATACCAATTTTCAGGTCGGTAATATCTTCAGTTTATGAGATGTAAGTATCCTCATTAAAGGCATTAGACCCATTTTTCACCACTTTTCACCCCTTCTACTGGGATTTTCTGAAAAAAAGTGTTTCATTATTTTTTAAGGAGATTTTAAATACCAATTTTTACATCTGTAAACTTTTTAAAGTTTTGAGATATAGATACAGTCATTTTAAAAATTCCCCCACCCGGTTTTCACTCCCCATTATTTGGATTTTCCAAAAACAGAAAATACGTGATTCTTTATTTATAAAGGAGATCCCAAATACCAATTTTCAAGACTGTAATATTTTCAATTTCTGAAATATAAGTAGCCTCATTAAAGGCATTCAACCCATTTTTTCACCCTATTTCACTCTTCCTATTGGGATTTTTCGAAAACAAAAAATACGACTTTATTTACTTTTAAAGTAGATTCTAAATACCAATTTTTACATCTGTAAACTTTTAAAGTCTCGAGATAATGATACATTCATTTTAAAAATTCACCCCCCTTTCAACCCCCTTAGCTATGAAAATTCCAAAAATCCTCCCTTAGCGAGCACCTACATTGTAATATAAATGTATCTTCAAAATTTCATTTCATTACGTCCAGAAGTTTGGCTCGGCGATGATGAGTCAGTCAGTCAGTCAGGACATGTTCTTTTATATACATAGACTAGTAAGATACCCGCGCTTCGCTACGGTATTATACTGAATGTTATAATTGAATGTTTAACGTTTCATACATAATCCGCCAAAATTCGCAATCTGACTCGTTTCCTGACAGAATCCGCCAAAATTCGCGATTTGACCTGTTTTCTGAGAGATTACGGCAATGTTTCTCCCGTTTTCAATCATTCTTTCCAGCAATCGATTTCGTACTTCCCGGGCTAGGTCCTGGTATTCCGCCCGGTTAGTTGGGTCCCTAAATCATTGCCATCTCTTCCTATAGGCATTTTTGATATGGATCAAATCCTTGAGGGAATTCGGCGTGGTGTCGTCTTGGGTGCCTTGGCGATACTGAACCCGCGGCCGGATTGCATTCGTAGTCATTATCCTGCCAGGACCCGTTTCCAGCGCGGTTCGCACATTTTGACGACGGTCCAGAACTTAATAATAATAATAATAATAATAATAATAATAATAATAATAATAATAATAATAATAACGATTTTGAGGTACACTTTAGATATAGTATTTCTAAAAATTCGCCCAAATTGTCACTGCTGTTTAACCACCATTAATTGGATTTTCCAGAAACCAAAAAACATTATTATTATTATTACTACTATTATTGCCAACGGCCGTAGCCGTGTTTAAACACCGGATCCCGTGAGATCTCCGAAGCTAAGCAACATTGGGGCGTGGTTAGGAGTTGGAAGGGTTGCCACGCGCTGTTGGTGGGGGTAAGGGAATGGAGGAGGGGAAAGGAACTGGCCACCCTACCGCACGTAAACTCCGGCTCAGGAATACCTCTGCGGAGGTTCGGACCTGCCTTCGGGAAGAATAACCCTTACCTTACCTTACTACTATTATTATTATTATTATTATCATTATTATTATTATTATTATTATTATTATTATTAATATTATTATTATTGATGTTCAGGATCCCACAGCAAGATGCAAGACCGCTACTTGGCGGTAAATTACTTCTGCTGCCATTATCATTGCTGACTATGTGACCAGCACCATTGTCGCGCATAGGCAAGTGCGCGGGATTTCTGGCGATACGAATGATATACTTCCGTGCATTATTGACCTTAATATAGAGGTGAGCAATTGCACCGTCAATGTCATTCCTATCGTTTATTACAAATGGGTTAAAATTTTTATTTATATGCCAGGAGAATCTACTGTAGATTAATCTAAGAACGTTCTCCAAAGGAAAAGATGGCTTTTGAAAATGAACCCAGGAAAGATTAAAAATGATCGGTTTATGATCAGAATAATTACGTTGAAAATCCACAGCCTGTTTCCAGTCATTCGACCGGGTCAAGAATGGAATGAATGAAGCCCCCATCTAGTGTCGACGATGGGAATTATGCCGGCTGCCGAAGCCTGTCGCACTCCTCTGGGGCAATGATTGATGAATGACAAATGAAATGAAATGATATTGGAGAGTATCGCTGGAATGAATGATGACAAGGAAAGCCGGAGTACAGGAGAAAAACTTGTCCCACCTCCGCTTTGTCCAGCACAAACCTCACACGGAGAGACCGGGATTTGAACCTCGGAACCCAGCGGTGATAGGCCGGCGCGCTGCCACCTGACCCACGGAGGCTCATAATAAGTGCATTATGAACAGTAAAATAAATTGGTCTCAACTCCTTTTTCACCCCACCGCAGTTAAGTCGATTACGCCCCATCCCCAGAAAAATAAGGCGTGTTTCTTTATGTTTAAAGGAGATTCCAAATACCAATTTTCAGGTCTGTAATATGGTCTGTTTCTGAGACATAAGTATCCTCGTTAAAGTCATTCAACAACTTTAATACACTTTTTCACCCCTATTATTGGGATTTTCTGAAAACAAAAAGTACGTGTTCTTTTATTTTTAAAGGATATTCTAAATATCAATTTCTACATCTGCGAACTTTTCAAGTTTTGAGATATGGATACACTCATTTTAAAAATGCAGCCCTATTTTCACTCCCCCCAATATTTGGAATTTCCAAAAACAAAAAAATACGTTTTCCCTCATTTTTAAAGGAGATCCCAAATACCAATTTTCAGGTCGGTAATATCTTCAGTTTATGAGATGTAAGTATCCTCATTAAAGGCATTAGACCCATTTTTCACCACTTTTCACCCCTTCTACTGGGATTTTCTGAAAAAAAGTGTTTCATTATTTTTTAAGGAGATTTTAAATACCAATTTTTACATCTGTAAACTTTTTAAAGTTTTGAGATATAGATACAGTCATTTTAAAAATTCCCCCACCCGGTTTTCACTCCCCATTATTTGGATTTTCCAAAAACAGAAAATATGTGATTCTTTATTTATAAAGGAGATCCCAAATACCAATTTTCAAGACTGTAATATTTTCAATTTCTGAAATATAAGTAGCCTCATTAAAGGCATTCAACCCATTTTTTCACCCTATTTCACTCTTCCTATTGGGATTTTTCGAAAACAAAAAATACGACTTTATTTACTTTTAAAGTAGATTCTAAATACCAATTTTTACATCTGTAAACTTTTAAAGTCTCGAGATAATGATACATTCATTTTAAAAATTCACCCCCCTTTCAACCCCCTTAGCTATGAAAATTCCAAAAATCCTCCCTTAGCGAGCACCTACATTGTAATATAAATGTATCATCAAAATTTCATTTCATTACGTCCAGAAGTTTGGCTCGGCGATGATGAGTCAGTCAGTCAGTCAGGACATGTTCTTTTATATACATAGACTAGTAAGATACCCGCGCTTCGCTACGGTATTATACTGAATGTTATAATTGAATGTTTAACGTTTCATACATAATCCGCCAAAATTCGCAATCTGACTCGTTCCCTGACAGAATCCGCCAAAATTCGCGATTTGACCTGTTTTCTGAGAGATTACGGCAATGTTTCTCCCGTTTTCAATCATTCTTTCCAGCAATCGATTTCGTACTTCCCGGGCTAGGTCCTGGTATTCCGCCCGGTTAGTTGGGTCCCTAAATCATTGCCATCTCTTCCTATAGGCATTTTTGATATGGATCAAATCCTTGAGGGAATTCGGCGTGGTGTCGTCTTGGGTGCCTTGGCGATACTGAACCCGCGGCCGGATTGCATTCGTAGTCATTATCCTGCCAGGACCCGTTTCCAGCGCGGTTCGCACATTTTGACGACGGTCCAGAACTTAATAATAATAATAATAATAATAATAAAAATAATAATAATAATAACGATTTTGAGGTACACTTTAGATATAGTATTTCTAAAAATTCGCCCAAATTGTCACTGCTGTTTAACCACCATTAATTGGATTTTCCAGAAACCAAAAAACATTATTATTATTATTACTACTATTATTGCCAACGGCCGTAGCCGTGTTTAAACACCGGATCCCGTGAGATCTCCGAAGCTAAGCAACATTGGGGCGTGGTTAGGAGTTGGAAGGGTTGCCACGCGCTGTTGGTGGGGGTAAGGGAATGGAGGAGCGGAAAGGAACTGGCCACCCTACCGCACGTAAACTCCGGCTCAGGAATACCTCTGCGGAGGTTCGGACCTGCCTTCGGGAAGAATAACCCTTACCTTACCTTACTACTATTATTATTATTATTATCATTATTATTATTATTATTATTATTATTATTATTATTAATATTATTATTATTGATGTTCAGGATCCCACAGCAAGATGCAAGACCGCTACTTGGCGGTAAATTACTTCTGCTGCCATTATCATTGCTGACTATGTGACCAGCACCATTGTCGCGCATAGGCAAGTGCGCGGGATTTCTGGCGATACGAATGATATACTTCCGTGCATTATTGACCTTAATATAGAGGTGAGCAATTGCACCGTCAATGTCATTCCTATCGTTTATTACAAATGGGTTAAAATTTTTATTTATATGCCAGGAGAATCTACTGTAGATTAATCTAAGAACGTTCTCCAAAGGAAAAGATGGCTTTTGAAAATGAACCCAGGAAAGATTAAAAATGATCGGTTTATGATCAGAATAATTACGTTGAAAATCCACAGCCTGTTTCCAGTCATTCGACCGGGTCAAGAATGGAATGAATGAAGCCCCCATCTAGCGTCGACGATGGGAATTATGCCGGCTGCCGAAGCCTGTCGCACTCCTCTGGGGCAATGATTGATGAATGACAAATGAAATGAAATGATATTGGAGAGTATCGCTGGAATGAATGATGACAAGGAAAGCCGGAGTACAGGAGAAAAACTTGTCCCACCTCCGCTTTGTCCAGCACAAACCTCACACGGAGAGACCGGGATTTGAACCTCGGAACCCAGCGGTGAGAGGCCGGCGCGCTGCCACCTGACCCTCGGAGGCTCATAATAAGTGCATTATGAACAGTAAAATAAATTGGTCTCAACTCCTTTTTCACCCCACCGCAGTTAAGTCGATTACGCCCCATCCCCAGAAAAATAAGGCGTGTTTCTTTATGTTTAAAGGAGATTCCAAATACCAATTTTCAGGTCTGTAATATGGTCTGTTTCTGAGACATAAGTATCCTCGTTAAAGTCATTCAACAACTTTAATACACTTTTTCGCCCCTATTATTGGGATTTTCTGAAAACAAAAAGTACGTGTTCTTTTATTTTTAAAGGATATTCTAAATATCAATTTCTACATCTGCGAACTTTTCAAGTTTTGAGATATGGATACACTCATTTTAAAAATGCAGCCCTATTTTCACTCCCCCCAATATTTGGAATTTCCAAAAACAAAAAAATACGTTTTCCTTCATTTTTAAAAGAGATCCCAAATACCAATTTTCAGGTCGGTAATATCTTCAGTTTATGAGATGTAAGTATCCTCATTAAAGGCATTAGACCCATTTTTCACCACTTTTCACCCCTTCTACTGGGATTTTC
This sequence comes from Anabrus simplex, assembly GCF_040414725.1. Taxonomy (NCBI): domain Eukaryota; kingdom Metazoa; phylum Arthropoda; class Insecta; order Orthoptera; family Tettigoniidae; genus Anabrus; species Anabrus simplex. The sequence continues at coordinate 273,038,646 of NC_090266.1, forward strand.
TGAAAAAAAGTGTTTCATTATTTTTTAAGGAGATTTTAAATACCAATTTTTACATCTGTAAACTTTTTAAAGTTTTGAGATATAGATACAGTCATTTTAAAAATTCCCCCACCCGGTTTTCACTCCCCATTATTTGGATTTTCCAAAAACAGAAAATACGTGATTCTTTATTTATAAAGGAGATCCCAAATACCAATTTTGAAGACTGTAATATTTTCAATTTCTGAAATATAAGTAGCCTCATTAAAGGCATTCAACCCATTTTTTCACCCTATTTCACTCTTCCTATTGGGATTTTTCGAAAACAAAAAATACGACTTTATTTACTTTTAAAGTAGATTCTAAATACCAATTTTTACATCTGTAAACTTTTAAAGTCTTGAGATAATGATACATTCATTTTAAAAATTCACCCCCCTTTCAACCCCCTTAGCTATGAAAATTCCAAAAATCCTCCCTTAGCGAGCACCTACATTGTAATATAAATGTATCTTCAAAATTTCATTTCATTACGTCCAGAAGTTTGGCTCGGCGATGATGAGTCAGTCAGTCAGTCAGGACATGTTCTTTTATATACATAGACTAGTAAGATACCCGCGCTTCGCTACGGTATTATACTGAATGTTATAATTGAATGTTTAACGCTTCATACATAATCCGCCAAAATTCGCAATCTGACTCGTTTCTTGACAGAATCCGCCAAAATTCGCGATTTGACCTGTTTTCTGAGAGATTACGGCAATGTTTCTCCCGTTTTCAATCATTCTTTCCAGCAATCGATTTCGTACTTCCCGGGCTAGGTCCTGGTTTTCCGCCCGGTTAGTTGGGTCCCTAAATCATTGCCATCTCTTCCTATAGGCATTTTTGGTATGGATCAAATCCTTGAGGGAATTCGGCGTGGTGTCGTCTTGGGTGCCTTGGCGATACTGAACCCGCGGCCGGATTGCATTCGTAGTCATTATCCTGCCAGGACCCGTTTCCAGCGCGGTTCGCACATTTTGACGACGGTCCAGAACTTAATAATAATAATAATAATAATAATAATAATAATAATAATAATAACGATTTTGGGGTACACTTTAGATATAGTATTTCTAAAAATTCGCCAAAATTGTCACTGCTGTTTAACCACCATTAATTGGATTTTCCAGAAACCAAAAAACATTATTATTATTATTACTACTATTATTGCCAACGGCCGTAGCCGTGTTTAAACATAGGATCCCGTGAGATCTCCGAATTTAAGCAACATTGGGGCGTGGTTAGGATTTGGATGGGTTGCCACGCGCTGTTGGTGGGGGTAAGGGAATGGAGGAGCGGAAAGGAACTGGCCACCCTACCGCACGTAAACTCCGGCTCAGGAATACCTCTGCGTAGGTTCGGACCTGCCTTCGGGAAGAATAATCCTTACCTTACCTTACTATTATTATTATTATTATTATTATTATTATTATTATTATTATTAATAATAATATTATTATTATTGATGTTCAGGATCCCACAGCAAGATGCAAGACCGCTACTTGGCGGTAAATTACTTCTACTGCCATTATCATTGCTGACTATGTGACCAGCTGCCGAAGCCTGTCGCACTCCTCTGGGGCAATGATTGATGAATGACAAATGAAATGAAATGATATTGGAGAATATCGCTGGAATGAATGATGACAAGGAAAGCCGGAGTAACAGGAGAAAAACTTGTCCCAACTCCGCTTTGTCCAGCACAAACCTCACACGGAGAGACCGGGATTTGAACCACGGAACCCAGCGATGAGAGGCCGGCGCGCTGCCACCTGACCCACGGAGGCTCATAATAAGTGCATTATGAACAGTAAAATAAATTGGTCTCAACTCCTTTTTCACCCCACCGCAGTTAAGTCGATTACGCCCCATCCCCAGAAAAATAAGGCGTGTTTCTTTATGTTTAAAGGAGATTCCAAATACCAATGTTCACGTCTGTTACCTTCAGTTTTGAAATGTAAGTATCCCCAAAAAGTAATTAATTTTTCACCTGTTTTCACTATCTCCCACTCCCTCTAAGTGAATTTTCCGGCAAAAAGTACTTGTTCTTTAAAAGTAAAGGATTTTCTAAATACCAATTATCACGACTGCAGTTTTTGAGATATGTGTCCTCATAAAAGGAATTCAACTCCTATTTCACTCCCGCCCCAAATGTGTTCCCCCCACCCCCAACGCGTTTCCTTTGCTTTTAAAGGAGATCCAATACCTATTGTCACGTCTGTAACAACATTAGTCTTTATTAGATGTAAGTATCCTCATACAATTAATTCATTACATTTTTGATTATTTCACCCCTCCCCTCTATTGGATTTTCCGAGAATAGGTGTTTCTTTCCTTTTAAAGCAGATTACAAATACCAAATTTCACGTCTGTAACATCTTCAGTTTTTGAGATATCAGTATCCTAATTAAAGGAATTCAACCCCATTTTCGGTCACTTTTACTCCCACCCCACCCACCCAAGTGGTTTTACCGAAAACAAAAAATGCACGTCTCTTTATGTTAATAGAGATAAAAAATACCATTTTTAACTTCTGTAACATGTTAAGTTTTTTAGATATACTGTAGAAAATCTCATTTTAAAATTTCTCCCCCTTTTTAGTTCCCTTTAAGTGGACTTTACAGAAACAAATTACCTATGTTTCTTTACATTTACAGGAGATTCCAAATACCAGGTTTTACGTCTGTAATATTTAACGTTTCTGAGATATACAGTAGATATAGTCTTTCTAAAAATTCGCCCCAAATGATCCCTCCTATTATACCCCATTAATTGGATTTTCCAAAAACAAAACAAATACGTGTTTATTTATTTTTAAAGAAGATCCCATATACCAATTTTCTGGCCTGCATTATCTTCAGTTTCTGAGATATAAGTATCTTCATTAAAGACATTCAACCCATTTTTCACCCTTTTTCACCCCTCCTATTGGAATTTTCATAAAGCAAAAATACGTGTTTCTTTATTTTTAGGGAAGATTCTAAAGATCAATTTTTGCGTGTGTACATTTTAAAGTTTTGAGATGTAGGTACACTCATTTTAAAAAGTCATCATTTTTCCCCCACTATTTGGATTTTCCAAGAAAAATGACCGTTTCTTTATTTTTAAAGGAGATCCCAAATACCAATTTTCACGTCTATAATATCTTCAGTTTCTGAGATATAAGTATCGTCATTATAAGGCATTCAACCATTTTTTCACTCCTTTTCACCCCTCCTATTGGGATTTTCTGAAAACGAAAAAATACGTGCTTCTTTATTTTTTAAGGAGATTCTAAATACAAATTTTTACATCTCTACACTATTAAAGTTTTGATATATAAATACACTCCCTTAAAAAATTCATCCCCTATTTCACCCACCATTATTTGGAATTTCCAGAAACAAAAAATACGTGTTTCTTTATTTTTAAAGGAGACCCCAAACACCAATTTTCAGGTCTGTAATATATTCATTTTCTGAAGTATAAGTAGCCTCATTTATGACATTCAACCCCTTTTTCATTCCTCCGATTGGGATTTTCCGAAAACAAAATAATGCGTGTTCCTTTATTTTTAAAGGAGATTCTAAATACCAATTTTTATATCAGTAAACTTTTGAAGTTTTGAGATATAGATACACTCATTTTAAAATTCATCCCCATTTTCACCCCTTTAGCGACGGAATATCCAAAAATCCTCCCTTAGCGAGCACCTACATGGGCACCTACATTGTTATACAAATGTATCCTCAAAATTTCATTTCTTTATAACCAGTAGTTTTGGCTCGGCGATGATGAATCTGTCAGTCAGTCAGTCAGTCAGTCAGTCAGTCAGTTAGGACATGTCCCTTCATATATATAGATTACTCAACACAAAGGCTAATAAATATTTCCAAGGTTTTATGTTACTATTCGAAAGGCTATTTGTATTCCCACCGAGCTCGATAGCTGCAGTCGCTTAAGTGCGGCCAGTATCCAGTATTCGGGAGATAGTAGGTTCGAACCCCACTGTCGGCAGCCCTGAAGATGGTTTTCCGTGGTTTCCCATTTTCACACCAGGCAAATGCTGGGGCTGTACCTTAATTAAGACCACGGCCGCTTCCTTCCTACTCCTAGCCTTCCCCTGTCCCATCGTCGCCATAAGACCTATCTGTGTCCGTGCGACGTAAAGCAACTAGCAAAACAAAAAATGTATTCCTTCATTCGTAGATCATATTGCTTGTGCTTCCAGCAATCCTGTCTTGAAATTATGTAACACAAGGGCTAATCATTATTTCCAAGGTTTTACATCACTATTTTCAAGGCCGTTTCCTTTCGCTGTATGGGGTGGAACGTTTCTTGTAGACTGAATAGGTAGGTAACGAATATGAAAACAGCGGTTGCCGTCTCGTTATCTTTCCCCACACACACCAAGTACACACCAGCTCGATTTGTTCTGGGTGATTTCCGACAAAAGAGTAGCGTTACAAAAATGTTGCTAAGTTTAGGTTGGGAAGAATTGAGAGAAAGAAGAAGAGCTGCTCGACTAAGTGGTATGTTCCGAGCTGTCAGCGGAGAGATGGCGTGGAATGACATTAGTAGACGAATAGGTTTGAATGGCGTTTATAAAAGTAGGAAAGATCACAATATGAAGATAAAGTTGGAATTCAAGAGGACAAACTGGGGCAAATATTCATTTATAGGAAGGGGAGTTAGGGATTGGAATAACTTACCAAGAGAGATGTTCAATAAATTTCCAATTTCTTTGAAATCATTTAGGAAAAGGCTAGGAAAGCAACAGATAGGGAATCTGCCACCTGGGCGACTGCCCTAAATGCAGATCAGTATTGATTGATTGATTGATTGATTGATTGATTGATTGATTGATTGATTGATTGATTGATTGATTGATTGATTGATTGATTGATTGATTGATTGAATACAGTCATCACCACAATTGCAATAGAGCTGCATAGTTCATTCGAAAGTGGTCACATGCTTATAATAAAAGTATTTAAATAGTAATAGGACTTAATTGTAATCCTTCTGTTGACATGATTAAAAGGTATGGGAGGACGAACCTCAGAAATCGTGTCTGAGGATGTTGAGATTTAAGTCACTTGTTAAATCATAAGAAAAATGTTTTTTTGATTATGTAACGATAGTGAACAAACAGTACAATTTCCTGCAAGGGATATTACGGTCAAGAATGCATCCATAGATCGAAATATTACTAGCAGCTTTGTTGGAGTATACACTGACTGACAGAGCAAATGCAACACCAAGAAGGAGTGGTCAGAACTTTATGCCAATTGCAGGGTAGACTGACGTCACTGAGGTATGCTCATGATGTGAAATGCGCCGCTGTGCTGCGCACGTAGTGAACGATAAATGGGACACGGCGTTGGCGAATGGCCCACTTCGTACCGTGATTTCTCAGCCGACAGTCATTGTAGAACGTGTTGTCGTGTGCCGCAGAACACGTGTATAGCTAAGAATCCAGGCCGCCGTCAACGGAGGCATTTCCAGCAGACAGACGACTTTACGAGGGGTATGGTGATCGGGCTGAGAAGGGCAGGTTGGTCGCTTCGTCAAATCGCAGCCGATACCCATAGGGATGTGTCCACGATGCAGCGCCTGTGGCGAAGATGGTTGGCGCAGGGACATGTGGCACGTGCGAGGGGTCCAGGCGCAGCCCGAGTAACGTCAGCACGCGAGGATCGGCGCATCCGCCGCCAAGCGGTGGCAGCCACGCACGCCACGTCAACCGCCATTCTTCAGCATGTGCAAGACACCCTGGCTGTTCCAATATCGACCAGAACAATTTCCCATCGATTGGTTGAAGGAGGCCTGCACTCCCGGCGTCCGCTCAGAAGACTACCATTGACTCCACAGCATAGACGTGCACGCCTGGCATGGTGCCGGGCTAGAGCGACTTGGATGAGGGAATGGCGGAACGTCGTGTTCTCCGATGAGTCACGCTTCTGTTCTGTCAGTGATAGTCACCGCAGACGAGTGTGGCGTCGGCGTGGAGAAAGGTCAAATCCGGCAGTAACTGTGGAGCGCCCTACCGCTAGACAACGCGGCATCATCGTTTGGGGCGCTATTGCGTATGATTCCACGTCACCTCTAGTGCGTATTCAAGGCACGTTAAATGCCCACCGCTACGTGCAGCATGTGCTGCGGCCGGTGACACTCCCGAACCTTCAGGGGGTGCCCAATGCTCTGTTTCATGAAACTTTACATGTAATACTAACTCGTCGTAAAAAAAATCTGTCCTTCACTTAAATATATCAATATAATATTTTTTTCTGTAAATACTTTCCTCTTCTCTCTGTCATGAATTAAAAGTTATAAAATGTTCTTTGAACTTCCTTCTGGTGAGTGTAACTTGTGTCTCTGAGTAAAAAATTCCACGTTTTTGGAAGATTTCCCTTGCACGTTATAAATGGCAATGCCAAAATCCGGCATGATATGCGTCTACCGAAATTGTTGCTTTTCAAATATAAGGGTGTCAGTGTGACAAGGGAGATAACTTCGTTTCAAGTTTCAGATATTTTTTGGATTTCAGCACCTTTGCTGCAAAGTATGTTCCCAGTCCCTCTTTTCTTTGGGACACCCCTTGTAAGAATCCCGTAGAAAACTTTCGTCGCCAAGTTATCCTATACCCTTAGAAGTTTACCAGGCCAGTAGGCCGTGCGGTTAGGGGCACCCAGCTGTGAGCTCGCATCCGGGAGATAGTGGGATCGAACCCCACTGTCTGCAGCCCTGAAGATAGTTTTCCGTGGTTTCCTATTTCCACACCAGGCATATGCTGGGGCTGTACCTTAATTAAGGCCACTGCCGCATCCTTCCCAATCCAAGGCCTTTCCTGTTCCATCATCGCCATAAGACCTATCTGTGTCGGTGCGACTTAAAGCAATTAGCAAAAAAAAAAAAAAAGTAAAGAGCACCCTTAAAGGTTAGAGGCCAACTAGATACAATCATGCAGCATGAAAGGGATGCAACTTTTTGGAATTTATTTGTTCATTTCTTTATGACGTCCCCTTCCTCCAACCTCTCATTCCGCCCCTAGTGCGACTTCCGGATTCCAAATTACCCCGGCAGATTTTCTTTAAATGTTGTAAATGAATACACTTATCACGTGAATGCAGATGACTCGTTTTGCACTTTAGATCACAGCACCTCTGCCGATTAGGTATTATCACCGCGCAATGTTTCCGGCTCCATGGCTAAATGGTTAGCGTGCTGGCCTTTGGTACAGAGGGTCCCGGATTCGATTCCCGGCCGGATCGGAGATTTTAACCTCCATTGGTTAATTCTAATATATCGGGGGCTGGGTGTGTGTGCCGTCTTCAGCATTAGAACTCATCACAGGTAGACGGTGTCAGCTCGAAAGACCTGCACTCTCTTGATACAAGATAGATGAACTAGCTCAGATGATAATCTTTGTAGTTATTACTGTAAAATTTCCAATAATCCTACTTCACTGATTGAAGAATACGGGTACCAAGCGAGTTGACCTTGCGGTTAGTGGCGTGCAGCTGTGAGCTTTCATTCCGGACGTAGTGGGTTTGAAACCCACTGTTGGTAGCCCTCAAGATGGTCTTCCATGGTTTCCCATTATCACACCAGGCAAGTGCCACGGTCGCTTTCTTCCCACTCCTAGCCATTTCCTATACCATCTCTGCCATAAAACCTATCTGTTTCGGTGTGAAATAAAGCAACTTGTTTAAGATTACTGTTAGTAACAGGATGTTGTTGGGGTGGGAATGTGGAGTTGAGTTTTCGTAAAAACATAATTTGGTGCAAATCTGGCTTTCGGTGAAATGAATTCACGTTAGATAGTCATTGAAATTGTATTTACAAGTGGCCGATAATAACCACTGCGAGAGACGAATTGCATCATAATGGATAAATGTCAATAAATAAATAAATAAATAAATAAATAAATAAATAAATAAATAAATAAATAAATAAATAAATAAATAAAAATAAATAAATAAATACAACTTATTAAATGATTCTATCTTTTCGGATGCTGTATTTTTTATATTATTCATTGCAAACTAACTTATCTGGGTGGTCACCTACCTAATTATTTAGCCAGAGCATATGTTTTAACATATTTCGTATTTCTTAGAATACTGTACACCTGGTATCTTCTGCCCTAATTTTACTCAGTCAACCGCAATTGTACCGCTGTGTTGAACGTAAGATTATCTATTGAATGATACACATGTAGGGGATCGGAATTCACATTTAAAAGTCGATATGAAACAAGTTAAGATATTCTCATGTTTTCGACACCACGTAAATTTGTTCTGAATGGTCGGGTGGCAATCGTTGTGATACAGCCGTCTCGGGCTCAGAGATAGCCTTCGAATTGTGTTCCACATAAGGGGTCGTAATGGATATTTTTTCAGTAAAATCACTGAATTGTTTGTTTCAAACTTTCTATGATCAGAGTCACTTATTCACAAACTACCGTATACAGTACTCCGCTACAATATCACCTGTATTTAACTGATACTCTCTCAAGTACATGCGAACAAAAAAAAAAGGGATCTATTTTTGAAAATCGGTGGGCGCGTTCACTCACTACGGTGGTTCGGATCGCCCTGAGTGCGCGTAATCGAATACCGAAATCAAGACGCCCCCGCGGGGACAGGATAATCCATCGCGCTAAATTTATCGTTGTACTAATTATCTGTGGCCCTTAGTTACCTAGCGATATCGTCCGACTCGTTGGCTGAACGGTCAGCATATTGGCCTTCGGTTCGATTCCCAGCCGGGTCGGAGATTTTAACTTTAATTGGTTAACTCCAATGGCACGGGGGCTGGGTGTATGTTTTGTCTACATCATCATTTCATCCTCATAACGACGCGTAGGTCGCCTACTGGCGTCAAATAGAAAGACCTGCACCTGGCGAGCCGAACCCGTCCTGGGATATCCCGGCACTAAAAGCCATACGACATTATTTTTACCTAGTGATATCGAAACATCAAATGTATTCTTTACAGTTTGCAAGAAATAGCATGTGGTAAGCAGGCCTATTTTCGTAACGGCGAATGCAGGTCTGTGGAGTCAGACATTGTCACGTCAATATAATTAATGTTATTTTGGTCTAGACTTGTGAAGTTTCTATCATGTAACCCTTTGAAAACACTTGTTTTACGTCTTGTTATAGATCACAATTCTCATTATTGGACATTTGTTGGAAGTTGTCTAAATATAACCTGCACCCTTAAATGGGGCATATTTCTCATCATGCAGGTACAGAGGAAGTTTGGAACACTAGGCTGAGGTAAATTCCATTACTCTACTCAGAAGTGAACGTGCAGTCGAGAGGGAACCCGAGTTCTCGATATTCCTTCACATCGGAGATCACTGTGTCATGTGATAGTCTTGTGATTAATGCAGCACGACAGACCCTGAGACAGACAGCTTTTAGAAAGCCGGAAATGTTATTTGTTCTTGAAAACATAGCGGTGAATATTCATCACCGCAAGGACGAGAGGCTGCATGCTGATCGCTGCTCATCTCACGTATTACGTCATTTCTTAGCCGAGGTTCAATTCAAATCTTTGGTGTTCTTGAGAACACTGTTTTAATTTAGAAGCCGTAAGGGACGTTTTAGTATTAAGACACTATTTTTGGGGAGTAATTCAAAGTGATAGTCCGCCTCTGTGGTGTAGTGGTTAGCGTTATTAGCTGCCACCCCCGGAGGTCCGGGTTCGATTCCCGGCTCTGCCACGAAAATTTGAAGTGGTACGAGGGCTGGAACGGGGTCCACTCAGCCTCGGGAGGTCAACTGAGTAGAGGTGGGTTCGATTCCCACCTCAGCCATCCTCGAAGTGGTTTTCCGTGGTTTCCCACTTCTCCTCCAGGCAAATGCCGGGATGGTACCTAACTTAAGGCCACGGCCGCTTCCTTCCCTCTTCCTTGTCTATCCCTTCCAATCTTCCCATCCCTCCACAAGGCCCCTGTTCAGCATAGCAGGTGAGGCCGCCTGGGCGAGGTACTGGTCATTCTCCCCAGTTGTATCCCCCGACTAAGAGTCTGAAGCTCCAGGACACTGCCCTTGAGGCGGTAGAGGTGGGATCCCTCGCTGAGTCCGAGGGAAAATCCGAACCTGGAGGGTAAACAGATGATGATGATGAATTCAAAGTGATGTTGCCGTTTTCAGATCTGAAGTACAAAGAGTTCCAGTCAATAATAATTCAGTGCCCACATTAACACTGATGAAGTGAAGAACTTTATACTTATTGTTTGGTAACTTATGTTGTCAGAATTTGTGTGATAATCCTTCAATAAATGAGGCTAGTAATCGGAAAGATCCTCGAAGATTGAATAATGGCAATAGTGTTTACATTATCGTTTGTTCAACTGCTGTATATTTTAAGGAGACAATAAATTGAAAGAATTAAGCGGTTGAAGGACTTCGTCAACAGACTTGTAAACTATGTTTTCTTTCTGCTTCCAGTATAACAGCGCACTAACACGTTTAAGATCTTCAAAACTATGGAATGTGAAAGGGCTGAGATTGGTAAGGTAGTAGCCATAGCTTCAATTAAGACGCAGCCTCGTGTGAAAATGGTAAAGAACGGAAAGGCCATCTTCAGGGCTGCTGACGATGGAATTCGAATCCATCATCTCCTGATTGCAAAATTATAGCTACACACCGCCAAATGCCCAGCCAATTCACCCCGTTTCAGTTAAGGTTCTAACGTAGATAGATCTAAAGTGAGCTCTGTAAAATGTCAACCGACTGTACCGGGATTTGATCTCGTGCATAGGAACTGAGTGTCTAACCCACTACGTTGAAATGATTATTTTTCTGGACTAAAAATAATCTATCGCAAAATGTTACTGGAGTTAATGTGAAGGTATACGAGCACGATTGCAATGTAAAAGGTGCCTAAGCGGTATCTAATCAATATATCCAACTCAAAGAGAGGGCACAGGTTGAAACATATTCCTTCGTTTCCTGTTTGCCTCCTTCATGCACTTATCACCCACAGCCTGCTGCCTAAATCCTGATAACATTCGTTTCTGTCGTAATCGTAAATGTAAATTTTCGTTCATTCCTTTTGGAAACAGTAATGAAGCAGGAATTTCATAACGATAAATTGAACTATTCAACGAGAAGGAGTGTGACAAAAAAACTTTTCGATCGAGTACAGTTCATAATACTCGTATAAACGAATGCTGAATCAAAAACCCTATTAAATATGGAATAACACGTTTAGTCCAATGAAATTGTTCCATATGAAGAACAGTGTGAGGAAACAGAACATAACTTTTAAAAAAGGTTTAACAAGGCTCACCTTACACTACCGTAATGCCGTGTATAATTTGAATTCATAGGCCGTGGAACAATGTAACAAATTCTTGGAGTAAAAATTCGTGAATGCATCCCTGTATAGAACTTGTACTTTTTAAATTTTAAGTGACTTGATTAATCTGAAGATATCCATTTGATTGGATAATTATCTCTGTGTTTAATGAATTTACTATTAGCTTTCATGTCTGTTGTAATGTGAATTATTCTCTCTCCGTTCTATCATTCACATTCTAGCTGACAAGGAGGTTGACACTGACAGTACAGTTTCTGTCAGTAGCGAAATTGTCCTTCCCAGATGCAGTTATCCTACGGTAATCAGGCAATTGGAAGTGCCGAAAGTCCCCTTTTATACTTCGGAAAATATAATGTATGACTACTTTTTCTCCGATTGAATTACTGTATTAATACGGTCATTCACAAAGGAGTACTGATTGTTATCTCTGAAGCGAAGACTTGGGTTTCTTGACACTGTTGAATTTTAAATGTTCCCCGTCAACTCCCCAGAAAATACGGCCGGTACCTTCAGAGTGAATGATCCGTTCCTAAGGAATAAATTCTGTGCAACGTTCACATCAACCTTTCTGTTACGGGAAGAGGAATAAATTTTCCAAAAATGAAAAAACCCTACGGCACAACAGACCCGAAGGGCCATGGCCTACCAAGCGACCGCTGCTCAGCCCGAAGGCCTAATCACGTAGGCAGAGTTGATCTCGAACCAGACCTCAGATGTAGGAAAAAAATCCCTGACCTGCCTGGAAATCGAACCCGGGGTCTCCGGATAAGAGTCAGGCACGCTACTCCTACACCGCGGGGTCCGGCAAGAAATTTTTAGTCGATACATATTTTATATAGTATAATTTAGCCAGCCCCGTGGTGTAGGGGTAGTGTGCCTGCCTCTTACCCGGTTGCCCCGGGTTCGATTCCCGGCTAGGTCAGGGATTTTTACCAGGACCTGACGGCTGGTTCGAGGTCCACTCTGCCTGCGTGATTAGAATTGAGGAGCTATCTGACTGTGAGATAGCGGCCACTGTCTAGAAAGCCAAGAATAACGGCCGAGAGGATTCGTCGTGCTGACCATACGGCACCTCGTAATCTGATCGGCTACGAATGGCCACTCTTAGTACTGTCCACTTGCAAGTTCTTCTTCCTTACGGCACAGCAGGCGGTCCAGGCCGTTGCTATACTTGCGAACGGTTAACACAGAGCTACGGGCCACTTGGCACATGATGACTGTTCGTTGGTTCGACTCCAGAGACAGTCCAGTAATTTACACAGTCACATGCAGTAAACAACTAAACAGCTCAACAGTATTCAACAGCACGGCGATACTCAAAACAGCGTACATTAACACAAGTCCATTTATACTCACACTACGTCGGCGGCTTCCCTCGCTGATTCACGCCGACCCTCAGTCCACAGAAATACACGAACACACAGTACAGTCTTCCGTTCCGTCGTCCCCGGCCCAAACACTCACTGGTCTCTCCGACACCACAAGAACAGCTGCTCGTTCAGACATCGGTGGGACACTAGCAACAGCCAACACCTCTGTCGCCCTCAGCCCAGTCACCGAACCCAAACACAGTGAGTCTCACACTGACTTCACTACTGACCCCGAATCCAGCACTAACTCTGACTCCACCACGGAGCCCAACACTGACCATAGCTCCACCACGGAGCCCAACACTGACCATAGCTCCACCACGGAGCCCTGCACTGTGACTGAGTGCCCAAGGCTAGCCTCCCTTTTTATAGCTCGGGTTATTTGAGTCAGAATTTTCGCGAGGTGGCTAGAGACAGAACATTCCTGTTGAATCTCCGAGAAACTCAGAGGTAAGTCGGCCGACGAGAACAATATACGGAAAGGCCGGCCCCACCCCACAAGCTGGCTGGCAGATCCCAGGTCGTCTGAGTCACTAGCTCCTTCCTGGAAGTACCGAAAGGGGATACCACGGGGCTGGGACGTAACATTTCCCCCATTCGAGAGCTGATCGTCCCGATCAGTTACCTTCCCAGTTGTACGTCGGTATAGCGCCCGCCGATCTGGATGTACCATCTTCGTCTTGCACCTTGGCCTCCGTCGTACTTGGTAGCTGACGCCATTTATTCCTCTTAGAAGGTGGTAAGGGCATTTCCATATCTTCTGGAGCTTGAAAGACTAGGATTTCTTCCTTACAAGATTATAAAGGCATTCTAGGTCGTCTTCGTGATTTTCAGAGGTTTCCGCTCGTTGGTCGTGTCGTAACTTCACCGGTCGCTTCTTTTATTCAAACTCTTCTTGATCACGTTGCCCACATCCTCCGGTCTCGCTGTCAGATCCACTCGGTACCTGTCGGTCGGATTGGGATTGTCCTCACGCTGGCCGAACCCTAAATCCACTGGAAGGCGCTGCTTTCTTTCATACGGCGTCATCGCTGGAGTAGATCCCGTTGCCTCGTACACTGCGGACTGGTAAGCCAGGGAGACCAGGGGAAGATGCCGATCCTCGTCCTTCTGCATTTCCGTTCAGGCGTCACGGCTCCAGTTTCCTTCGAACTCTACGGTCGTTATTCGGCAGGGAGCTTCGTGTTCGGCCTCCCTCCTGGAACAGAACATGCAGTCTTCTGGACAAGGTTGTTGCGGGTACGGTGTTTTTATTATTATTATTATTATTATTATTATTATTATTATTATTATTATTATTATTGCTAGATGCTTTACGTCGCACCAACACAGACAGGCCTTATGGCGACGATGGGATAGGAGAGGCATAGGAGTGGGAATGAAGGGACCGTGGCCTTAATTTAAGGTACAGCCTGGTGTAAACATTGGAAACCACGGAAAACCAACTTCAGGGCTGCCGACAGTGGGGTTCGAACCCACTATCTCCCAGATGAAAGCTCACAGCAGCGCGCCCCTAACCGCACGGCCAACTGGCCCAGTATTATTATTATTTCTTCAGGAAAGATAAAAAACAGATCATGGAAGCGATGTATTCAACATGTGCTGGGCAACGAGAGGATAACCGTGGATGGTACAAAGGGACACTATTGATGAAGAAGAACTGCCAACTTCTGATGAACAAAATAGATGTATTCAAACACAAGCCACATGTTAAAAAGAGTACAGCAAGAAAATATTGGAAGATCAGAACACATTACACAATATATTTTTCAGATGTCAGTTACATAAATATGACTTGGATTTTATCCGAATAGAATAAACAAACAGGTACATGAAACATAACAGATGTTTCTCAACCAACAGTGCAACGAGTAATAAAAATCATTAGGGAAATAGGAAAACAATTGTATAGAAGAGTGAACCGAAAAGCAAGGTTTTAATTTACCAAGTTCAGGCATAGCATAAAATTTAACCTGAATAGAGGATAGTGAGTTATTGCAAATGACCTGTTCTAGACGCGAGTCGATATTGCAGAGATGCATTTAGGCCCACTAAAATAAAGTTACCAGTCCAATAGTTGAGTATAAAAGATCTTCATGGTAAAACAAAAGTATTTAAAGCACAGAAGTACGAAAGGTTTTCGAGCTTATTGACAAAATAACGTTCATCGTCACATAAATTCTAACGGCATATAAGTTAAAGGAATTAGAGTTCCGCTTCTCTCTTACTGATAATGATCGAGTGCCACTAATCGAAAATATAGTGATGCAAAATTTACAAATGAGAATTTTTACAGTACCTTATGACCGAATAGTAAAGTCCCATATAGAGGTGAAAAGTTACACCAGCATAGCAAAAAGATGTTCCCCTCTTTCCAACGGCCGAATAACGCCCTGAAACAATAGTTAAAGAGTGCTGCTTATATAGGCCAGTTGAAGAGGGGAGGTACAGAGGAAATCATGACACACGGCACTAGAAACGCAGAGAACGTCCATGAAGAGTGTAGAGTGGATGAGTCCATGACGTCATCCACTTTTGGCGCAGGTAATAGGCTGACAGTAGTCCCGTAGCTATGGCAGTTTGCGGATGACAACCGTCGGGAAGAAAGAAGCGGAAAATGACGAATGCAGCGGAGGTGAGTCGACAATGTTACAAGGTCTTCGGAACAGAGCGTCGACATGTGGAGCATACTTTGTCTCGTGAAGACCCTCGTCGACATTTCTCTGTCCGTCACCCATACACTTCTGGCCATCCTCTGTCTTCTTCCGGTCGTCCTCTATCTTCTCCACGCTGTCTTCCGTCATCTCCTGATAGTCATCCAATATCTTGTGGCCATCCTCCTTCTTAGTCTGGTCGTCTTCAGTCTGCTTTCGGCCGTCTTTCATCATCTTATGTGCGTCATCCGTCTACTTCTGGCCGTTTTCCATCTTCTTCTGACCATCTTCTGTCTTCTCTTGGTCTTCGTCTTCCAACTTCTTCTGATCATCTTTTATTTCCTTTAACATCCTCTTCTGACTTTCAACTATCCGCTTCTGGCTTTCTTCCGTCGCCTTATAGCCTTCTTCCAACTTCTCCATCGTCATTTTGACGCCTTCGTCTGTCTTTTTCTGCCCTATATCATCTCCTCCTTTCGGTTTTCTTCCATCATCTCCCCAATCTTCCTCAACATATTGAAGAGTGCATTTAACTGAGACGCCAATTTCACGTGGCCTCTGGTCTCAACAGGCATGCGGTAATTAACAAAAGATGAAAAACTAAAAATGTATATGTGTGTGCCCACTATACACCGATGGTCTGGAATGCTCCCGACGGCTGTCATACCTGTAGTATCTGGTCCGCTGATTCACTCTGATTACAACGATGTATCACACATGGCGTCTATACCAACTACTGACACCAAATTTTTACTAATAAAACTCCAAATGTTTCATTACTGTAATTTTGCTCATAATGACCCAATAAATGCACGCACACATACATACACACAGTTCTGATCGGCTGTGAATGGCCACACTTACTAATTACTGTCTATTTACAAGTCTCTCTTCTTTACGGCACAGCAGGTGGCCCAGCCCTTTGCTATACCTGCGAACGGTTAATCATTAATTTCACTTCCTCAAGTCCAGTCACCTCATGCAGCAGCTGCGGGCAGAACGCTGGATCTGAACACAGGACTACGGGCCATTCGACACAGGATGACTGTTCGGTGGTACGACTCCACAGACTGTCCAGTAAATTGCACAGACACATGCAGTTAACAACGGATCAGCTCAACAGCATTACACAGCAGGACGACACTCACAACAACGTACATTAACAGAGGTCCATTTATCCTCACACTCACGATATCGGCTTCCCTCGTTGACTCACGCCGAGCCTCAGTCCACAGAAAAGCACGAACACACAATACAGTCTTCCGTTCCGTCGTCTCCGGCCCAAGCACTCACTGGTCTCTCCGACACCACAACAACAGCTACTCGTTCAGACATCGGTGGGACACTAGCAACAGCCAACACCTCTGTCGCCCGCAGCCCAGTCACCGAACCCAAACACAGTGAGTCTCACACTGACTTCACCACTGAGTCCAACACTGACACCACCACGGAGCCCAACGCTGACTATAGCTCGACCGCGGAGCCCAACTCCGAACTCGAGTCCACCACCAAAACTGGCTCCACCACGGAGCCCAACACTGTGACTGAGTGTCTGCGGCTAGCCTCCCTTCTTTCGCTTAGGTGTTTTCAGTCAGAATTTTCGCGACGTGGCTAGAGGCAGAATATTCCCGTTGAATATCCAAGGAACTCACAGGTAAGCCGGCTGACAGAAACAATGTACGGAAAGGCCGGCCCCACCCTGTTGTAAACAAGGTTGGGTTTACAAAAACACAACTTCTTTATTTACTTCACATGTAAAATTACAATATTTATACTAACAAAACTGAAAGTTATCTCGAAGCAAATTGAACTATGAATTTGGAAAAAGAGTCTGTCTTTGTACACTATATACACGTTGGAGTATTCACGTTCACTACTATTTCGGAAAGATAGTCCTTGTGACATGAAAAGTTCTTGATAGTCGAAAACTATCAGAAGCACTGACGTAAATATCTCAGAGAGTCCTTCCTTGTTGAAGTGTCTGAGTTCATTAACGTAAGTTCAATGACTGAAGAGTTCCTACTTAGCAAAACTAAGTTGATAATGGGAGCCCGCATTAGCTAGGGAATGATAGTGGCATATAATGGTAAGACTGGGCATGGACAGCGGAATAGGCAAGAGGAGCGGTGACCCGAGGTGAGACCTCTTACTGCCAGAAATTCAGTCCACCTGGCCGAAGCACATTTTCAAGAGGAGTAGCCTCCGTGCTCGACGTAGGGTGTATTCTGGAGCTGGACACCGGGGTCAGTGGGCGTCTGGACAGACTAGGAGCTCCTTTTTATAGCACACACGACGTTCCAGGCACGCGCACTGAGAGCTGCGCGTCGAGGCTCGAAGAATAACACACTGGCACGCGTGTAGCTGGCTGGCGGATCGAGAAGGGAGCGACGGACATACAACACCCTCCCCTTCTAAATACGCCGGTACGGCGTGAAACGGCGGCGGCGCTGGCGGCGACTGCGATGCTGGGCCGGAGCTGCTGATGTCTCTGTTGTATTGTCCGGAGCTGGGACTGGGCGGAGTGGCGCTGCCTCGTCCTGAAAGGACGGTTATTAAATGGTCTAAAGCTCGTTCAGCAATAGGTTTATCTGGCTTAGCAATGGCATCAATAGCTGGACATGGGCGGTAGCGCAGACGTATCTGGTCTTGATGGCGGCAGATACGTTTCTCCGTAGTCTGTATCTCGTAGAGACGATGACCCAACGATCTGCAGATGACTCCAGGTATCCAGAGTGGGTTGGACTTGAATGTCCGGGTGTAGACCTTGTCGTTGACGGAGAACTTCGGTGGTGAGGTCTGAGGCTGGGCCGGAAGAGGCTGCAACAGAGAAAGTAAAGTTCTGTGAGGTCGTCCGTGGAGCTTCTGTGCAGGAGTGATATTATCAGCGCCGGGCAGAGTTCTGTAGTTGCTTAAGAGTTGGAGCAATGCTTGGTCTTTAGTTAAACCTGAAGAGACAGCTTTTTTCATACTTCTCTTCAATGTTTGTACAAAGCGTTCAGCTTCACCATTAGATTGAGGGTGAAAAGGCGGTGCTAGGATATGACGAATGCCATTATATGTACAAAAGTTCTTAAAAGCAGTAGCTGTAAATTGAGGTCCGTTGTCCGAAATGAGTACTTGAGGTAAACCTTCTGTAGTAAATATTTTCTGAAGAGCACGAATGGTAGCTTCTGTCGTAGTAGTTGAATGCATATCCACTACATATGGAAAGTGCGATAGTGAATCGATGACTATTAACCACATGGAACTGAGGAAAGGACCTGCGAAATCGATGTGAACTCGTTCCCATGGAGTAGTAGCAGGAGGCCATGAAGCTAGATCAGAAGACGGGGCGTTCTGATTCATTTGACATTGTTCATAATGACGGATGAGTTTTTCGATGGCGGCATCAATACCGGGCCAGTAGCAGTGTTGACGTGCTAGTTGCTTTGTTCTGGATATACCCCAATGGCTTTGGTGTAATAATTCGAGAACTTGTTTCTGTAGGCTAAGTGGGATAACCACTCGGAAGATGGTGCCTGTTTCTAGGAGTACGACTCCAGCACGAGTCATGAGACGATGCTGCAGACGATGATAAGGTGCAAGGTTGGCAGGAAGCTTGCTCTGAAGAGGCCAACCGTTGCGGATGTAAGTACGCACAGTAGCAAGTGTACTGTCCCTATCCGTAGCTTTAGCTATGCAGGTAGCATCAATAGGAAAACTGGATACAGTATCTTCAAGTTCTATGTCCAACTGAAGACATTCAGATTCCTGAGAATCGAAGGCAGTATCAGGACCAACTGGTAAGCGTGAGAGGGCATCCGCATTACAATGCTGGGATGTGGCTCGATAGACAATCTGATAGGAATAATCAGAAAGGAACATGGACCATCTTTGAAGCTTTCGGAGGGAATTCTCAGGGATCTTATTACCAGGGTGGAATAAGTGTACGAGAGGCTTATGATCAGTAATGATCAGGAAATGGTTGCCATAGAGATATTCATTGAAACGGCGAATACCAAAGATGATGGCTAAAGCTTCTTTCTCT
Organism: Anabrus simplex; assembly: GCF_040414725.1. Classification (NCBI taxonomy): domain Eukaryota; kingdom Metazoa; phylum Arthropoda; class Insecta; order Orthoptera; family Tettigoniidae; genus Anabrus; species Anabrus simplex. Next base: position 273,058,037 of record NC_090266.1, read on the forward strand.
ATCTGTGAGTATCAACGTTGATGGTCATTAAGTGTTTTCGAAGCGAAGGCGATGGGGCGTTCCTGTCCATGACGATCCTCCTGGGAGAGAACGGCACCGACACCGTAGTCTGAAGCGTCAGTAACTAGCGTGATGAGCTTGTCGGGTTGAAAATGAGTGAGTTGTATAGCTTGAATTAAGGCGTTGTTGATGGTTTTCCATGCCTGTTGGCATTGCGGAGTCCACTGAAATTTAACACCTTTTTTACGTAGAGCGTTTAATGGAGCTGCCATTGTAGCGAAGCGGGGAATGAACTTATTATAGTAGTTCGCTTTGCCTATGAATGACTGGAGCTGCTTGAGGTTCTGAGGTGCCGGCATGTTTACGATAGCTGAGACATTCTGTGCACTAGGGCGAATTCCAGTCTTATCAAGTATATGTCCTAGGTAGTGAACTTGAGGCTGAAAGAATGTACATTTAGCGAGATTCGCTCATAGGCCATTGTCTTTCAATTTCTGGAGAAGGAGGCGTAGATTGGTTAGATGTTCCTGATGATCTTTTCCAGTAACAATAATATCATCCAGGTAGTTAGCACAACCGGGAATGGAGGCGGTGAGTTGAGCTAAATAGCGCTGAAAAATAGCCGCTGAGGATGTAACACCGAAGGGGAGCCGCTGGAGCTGGAGCAGTCCGAGAGGAGTGTTGAGTGTTAGAAATTTCTTAGATTCTTCGTCTAAAAGTAGCTGGAGATATGCTTCTTTAAGATCAACACGAGAGAAGAATTGTCCACCAGAGAGACGACGGAATAAGTCTTCTGGACGTGGAATAGGAAAGATATCTGTGTCGATGTGTGCGTTGACGGTAGATCGAAAATCTCCACAAAGTCGAACATTACCATCAGGTTTCTTGATGACCACTAGTGGAGTAGCCCATTGACTAGAAGTAACTGGTACCACAATTCCAGTTTGTATCCATCTGTCTAATTCTTTCGTGACCTGGTCTTGAAGTGCTAGGGGTACTGGACGTGCTTTGAGGAAGCGAGGCTTAGCTCCGGATTTCAGCTGTATGTGAGCTGTATAGTCTTTTGCTGTTCCGAGCTGAGAGTCGAAGACTTCAGGAAACTGCTCTAGGAGAGCGGTAACGTCAGAAGTAGGATGCAATGTAGATACGACGTTAATGTTGTCATGTATCTGGAAACCAAATAAGTTAAATAGATCCATGCCCATAACGTTGGAGGCAGTGTAGTTGTTAACTACGAGAAGAGGAATGGCCTTCTGAATTCCTTTATAACTAGCCTGAAGCTTGATTTGACCTTTAATGTCAATTTTCCTTTTGTTAAATGTCACGAGCTGGATGTCAGCTGGAGAGCAGGAAGGTGAACCTAAGTCGTGGTATGTAGCCAGGTTAATAATAGAGACAGGTGATCCTGTGTCTAATTGAAAATCGACAGATCGATCAGAGAATGAGAGAGGAACGATGCTCTTGTGAGAATTATTTGTGGGAAGAATAAGATTGATCTGATCAACTTCCATGTCTTGGCGGGGCTGTATATGCTTCCGGCGTGCTGCAGGAGTCTTAGCAGGGCGGAGAGAACTCTGACATACAGTCTTAATGTGTCCAAGTTTATTACATCGTTCACAAGTGGCTTTGAAAAAACGACAGTCACGACGTTCATGATGCTTGAAACAGCCTCGGCAGGAAGGCAGGAGTTTCGAGTTGTTTTTAGAATTGGGCTTCCTTGTAAAATTACGAGAGGGACCCGTGCGAGAATGCTTGGTAGAGAGCGCCTTGTCTGCGCGGTTCACTGTAGCAGAGGACTTGCGGGCCTGAGGCGAGACTTGAGCAACTTCGTGTGGAGAAGCTATGGCTGCGGCAGTCTTGGTAGTAAGCTCATAAACCGTAGCAATACGCTGGACGTCTTCTAAAGAAGGGTTACTCTTCTTGACAGCGTCAAAACGTATTTTGTCCTCAGGAGTATGTAAAATTACCATGTCCCGAATGAGAGAATCAGTGTAGGGTGAACCACAACCGTCCTTGGAGCATATGAACTGGCAGGGTTTAGCTAGACCACGCAATTCAGTTATCCATTCAGTATGTGTCTGATGGGGTTGCTTTCTGCTCTGAAAAAATTTATAGCGAGCAGCCACTATGTGAGGAGCTTTGGCATAGTGTTCAGTGAGACGGGCCAAGAGCAGTGCGAATGGGACTTCAGAGAGGTTTTCTTCTGGACTTAATTTACGTAGTAATTCACACGTAGCATTGCCAACCGAACTAAGAAATAGTGCTCGGCGGCGTTGATCATCTGTGACAGAATGGCAGATGAAATGCTGTTGTAAGCGGGCTAAATAAACTGACCATACTTCCTTAGCCGGATCAAAAGCAGAGAACGGAGGAATAGCTGATGGCTGTGTAGAGACAGAAATAGCTTGAATAGCCTGAATTAATGCTGTCTGTTGTTGTTGCATAAACTGTTGTTGTTGCTGCTGTAAGGCCTGGAATACTGTAGCGAGTTGCTCAGCTGTAGCCATTGCGAGATGCGTGCAATAAAGAGCAAGTATAGCTGTGTGTCAGAACTGGTTGTAGGCGAGACCTTGACCGGTATAGCGGGGAGTGAGAGAGAGAGCAAGCAAACACGCTGGAGCGTGCCACACAGGTGGAGCGCACGACAGAGAGCTGTGGAATGTCGGTTGACGTTCCGGAGTGTGAAGAAGTCTAATAGCTTCAGTTGAGAAAAGCGAACTGCTGTGATAGGTCGTACGGGCGCCAATGTGGAATGATGATAGTTACGTAGTATAATGTCACTGTGCCCATGAGGGGACAATATCCCGCAAGAGTTTGTTGGTCTGTTGCAAATGAGTTGATAACCGAATGGACACAGGCTTGCACTTTGTTTCGACCGAGTGGGCGACACACTGAGCACTGATTGACTTCGTCGCCAAGGTATAAGTGTCTGAGGGCACGGAGTTTGCTGTATCTCGGTGTGAATGAGTGGATGACGGGGCCTATAAAGTTCGTGCTGTGTCTCGTCACCACTGAGTGTCGATTGGGGCAGATGAATTGCAAGTTTGTTATCCCGTCGCCCCAGAGTTGACGACTGGGGCCGATGAATTGTAGTTTTTTTTTACCTCGTCGCCACAGAGTTGTGTTTTAAACAAGGTTGGGTTTACAAAAACACAACTTCTTTATTTACTTCACATGTAAAATTACAATATTTATACTAACAAAACTGAAAGTTATCTCGAAGCAAATTGAACTATGAATTTGGAAAAAGAGTCTGTCTTTGTACACTATATACACGTTGGCGTATTCACGTTCACTACTATTTCGGAAAGATAGTCCTTGTGACATGAAAAGTTCTTGATAGTCGAAAACTATCAGAAGCACTGACGTAAATATCTCAGAGAGTCCTTCCTTGTTGAAGTGTCTGAGTTCATTAACGTAAGTTCAATGACTGAAGAGTTCCTACTTAGCAAAACTAAGTTGATAATGGGAGCCCGCATTAGCTAGGGAATGATAGTGGCATATAATGGTAAGACTGGGCATGGACAGCGGAATAGGCAAGAGGAGCGGTGACCCGAGGTGAGACCTCTTACTGCCAGAAATTCAGTCCACCTGGCCGAAGCACATTTTCAAGCGGAGTAGCCTCCGTGCTCGACGTAGGGTGTATTCTGGAGCTGGACACCGGGGTCGGTGGGCGTCTGGACAGACTAGGAGCTCCTTTTTATAGCACACACGACGTTCCAGGCAAGCGCACTGAGAGCTGCGCGTCGAGGCTCGAAGAATAACACACTGGCACGCGTGTAGCTGGCTGGCGGATCGAGAAGGGAGCGACGGACATACAACACACCCCACAAGCCGGCTGGGAGATCCCAGGTCGTCTGAGTCACTTGCCCCTTCCTGGAAGTACCAAAAAGGGCTATCACGGGGCTGGAGCGTAAAAATACGATAGAATTGTAAATTTTGTTCTAAAATAGTTTAGACGAATATATTTTCGCTGCTTGCTTTACATCGAACTAACAGATCGTGGGTTTTCGTTGAGAGGATGGGAAAGCGCTTGGATTGGGAAAGTAGCGGTCCTGGCCTTAATTAAGGTACACTCCCAGCATTTTCCTGGTGTGAAAGTGGAAATCCACAGAAAATCATCTTCGCGGCTGCCGACGGTGGGATTAGAACCTACTATTTCCAGAATGCAAGTTCAGTGCTGCGTGACCCAAACAGGACGGCCAATTCGCTCGGTTTAAGAGAATATCCGGTATTTCACTGACAACAATACAATGACCGTGAACTATCTTGTCAGTAAATTCCAGATACATACAACGTTTTCTGAGTAACAAGTTTTCTTAGACAAACATGGTAACCATGCTTTAAAGTTAGTAATACTGTCTTTATTAACTTCGAAAATATTGAACTTGTTCTTCTTGACAGATGCTCTTTGTATGAGTTCACAGTATTGCTTAACTGTGTATATTCTATCTGCCTTACAAAGTACTTTCTTAACGAGACCAAAATCCCTATTGCAGGGCAGAAATGAGTGGCCCTTTTGGGGGTAAGTACTGTTTTTTTTACCCTGAACCGGCCTGTTTCAGCTAAACCCATCAAGAATCTCACTAAAGTATTGTTTTTATTTTGTCCAGGACAGTTATCACTGAACAAGTGAAGTTCTGATATGCTTGGGCTTAGTGTTGGCTACTGAATGCATTATTCGAAGCAGTGTATCGATTCATTCAAGTGTCCGAGTGAATCGATTCACAGGAACGGCGAGCTCACGGCACACTATTCAGCTTACTCCCAGCGGACAGTGCTGAGGGGCGCACTCACTGGACGTTGACGGGGAGCCGAGCTTCCGCTGCAGCGGGACAGTGAATCATGGCACATCGTTAGAATCGGGAATGAACGCGGCTCAGTGAGACACAAGATACACACGGCTCCTTATCGGCTCACTGGACACGCGGAGAGCCGAGCTTCCGCTGCTGCGAGACATTCCGGGAGCCATGGCACACCGAAAGAATCGTGAACGAACACGGCTCAGTGAGACACAAGATACACTCGGCTCACTGGACACGCGGAGAGCCGAGCTTCCGCTGCAGCGAGACATACAGCGAGCCATGATTCACTGAAAGAATCGTAGGCTATAATGGACTCTCGAGCTCGGCTCATTTGAAAATAATACCCATTTGCATTTAATGTCCTCTTCTTTAAATAAATAATAGATGGATTTATTTGCAGTGTTAAAAAGTAGTCAAAACATAATTCTGAAGTAGCTAGCAAGTAGGTAGGCTATTAGTTTATACTATTTATTAGTTTAATGAATCTTAGTATTATAACTTAGTTGACAGTTGACATTTGACAATTAAACTCAACACTAGACCGCCGTATGACTATGAGTCATGCTCATGACCACTGAAAAGTACCTGTTTTATATTGGGAAGAACGGCTCAGTATTCTCTGTTTTTTTTGCTATTTTCTTTACGTCGCACCGACACAGATATGTCTTATGGCGACGATGGGATAGGAAAGGCCTAGGAATGGGAAGGAAACGGCCGTGGCCTTATTAAAGTACAGCCCCAGCATTTGCCTGGTGTGAAAATGCGAAACCACGGAAAACCATCTTCAGGGCTGCCGACAGTGGAATTCGAACCCACTATCTCCCGATTACTGGAAACTGACCGCATTTAAGCGACCGCAGCTATCGAGCTCGGTTTCTCTCAGCACATATGGCACATCGTTGCACAAGACTTCAATCATATGTGGACAGACGCAATAACTTAACCAACAGTATGCTGAATCAGAAAACCAGTGGGCTACTGTACATCTCGGGTAGCCTATACAAAATATGACGATTTAAAAAAAAATCCTCAGCTGATAGAAAAATACATATTTTCAAAAATGACTGAGCGAGTTGTCGTGCGGTTAGTATCGCGTAGCTATGTGCTTGCATTCGGGGAATGGTAGGTTCGAATCCCACCGTCGGCAGCCGTTAAGATGGTTTTCCGTAGTTTCCCCATTTTCACACCAGGAAATGCTGGGACTGTACCTTAATTCAGGCCATGGCTGCTACCTTCCTAATCCTAACCTTTCCCACCCTGCGTCGCCGGAAACCTTCGATGTATTAGAGTGACTAGCATTTTTTTCTAAGAAAGGAGTTCATAGTATGAAGACCAGATGTCAGCTGCGAGTACTGAATGCTGTTGCTACTGTCTTACCAGCACATACTACACAGATGCAGTAGGAGCGGTGACTAATGCGCCGTGAATCGGATCACTGTATCGATTCAGTAACGTGAACGGAATCAAATGAATCGATTCAGTAAAATGAATCGAATGTCCCATCGCTACTTGGGCTTACTTCATTGTCAATGTTGTCTTTCAGGAAACTACACAATTCATCTGGTGATTTTTTCGCTATCCCTTCATGATACACATCTCATTCCATATTGTGCATTCTCATATCATGTATGCCAAACGTATTCACACTTAACTGCCTGTAATAGTGTATGTCTTGCACATGAATATGTGACAAGGAAACAGGTGCCATGTAATCGAAACACAGACCAAGCACACCTTCCTCGTGTTCACATCTTGCAGTCACTACTTTTATCGCACGATAGAATTTCTCGCTTCTGCGCTTGTGTATCAACTATTCTAGAGCAGCGTCCGGCTCCATGGCTAAATGGTTAGGGTGCTGGCTTTGGTCACAGGGTCCCGGGTTCGATTCCCAGCAGGCTCGGGAATTTTAACCATAATTGGTTAATTTCGCTGGCATGGGGCTGGGTGTATGTGTCGCCTTCATCATCATTTCATCATCACGGGGTGCAGGTCGCCTACGGGAGTCAAATAAAAAAAGACCTGTATCTGGGGAGCCGAACATGTCCTCGGACACACCCGGCACTAAAAGCCATACGCCATTTCATTTCATATCTGCAGCAGCAACTCTTCTGGCACTATCACACAGAAACATACTCTTGATCTTACAAGTGAGTTCTTCACAAGTACTGCAGGTATGCTTTTCAGGTTTGCCAAACCGCAGAGAAAAGTTCCGTTTAAAATACTTCCCGTAAAACTGATACTTTATCTTAGCATCGGGACACAGTACCGGTACCATAAATATTTCATAAATCTCCTTCACAGATAATCTTGCACCTAAATATTTCATTTCCGTTCCCGCGTAATGTGAAAACTCTATGGGAAAGGACGATACAAGATCATGAATTTGACGGCACACATTTCCAGAAATAGCATTTGCACTTGATGAATTACCACGTACATCACTGTGTGATTTTCCCTGTTTTAGAAGTGTCAGCAAACGATAAACCTTCCTAGGTGTTACACTGTGAGCTTGCTGAAATGCAGTTTTGCAAACACAAACACGGCGCGATCCACAAAGCACGTGATACTTCGCAGAGAGAGATCTTGGTTCTTTTTATATTAGTATCTTCCCTAGAACGTTTCCGTCTCACTTCTTCCATTTCTATGACCGTTGTAGGTGTATATCCTGCTTGTCTTTTGTGTTCATTCCATTGAATGTTTCCATGATTGAAAGCATTTCTTCGTCCGTAACGTCAACCAAACAGCCGCGTCGACATCTGTTGAAAGAGTTCAATAACTTACGAGTGAGCTTTTATATACGACAACAATATTTCCAACAACAAAAGGAGTTGGAATAATATGAAGAAACACTTTTTGGTTATACATGCCCACATCCAATTTATTTATTTCTTCCAGGAACATTCTTGGCTGCCCAGTTCACATAAGGCTCACCCTTCACCCTACCAACTCGAATTACATTTCTCTTATAAGTATCGGGATTCCTTACACCTTTCTTTCTCGTTCTGTGTGGAGAACTACACTTGCCATCATCACTTGAAGTAGTCATTTTAAATAAATCAAATTAACCTTCTTTTGTTTTATCAGAAGGTGCTGTAGATATGACATGTCTACCAATCGTACAAAACTGTGGACATGTTCCCTTTCTGCATTTAGCCATTCGATTGTAGCGTAACTATTCTTATTAGATTGTATCTTGCTTGCATTTTTAGCTTACATGTAGTTCTGTTCGCAATAATAACAGTAATAACAATCTTTCTATACATGTTCGCATTTAGTGTAACTACACATTTCTCTAGTTAGCCGGTTATTCCTAGTATTCTGTGACCAGGATAAGACTCAGTAGAATAATCGTTGTGTAGCTATTTTATCCTCTGATTTCTTGCTTGCGTTATTGTGGTGAAATTTTTATGTAATGTACATTATTTCCTTCCTGTGATATATACTATTCGTCGTGCTGACCACACGGTACCTTATAAACTGCAGGCCTTAGGGCTGAGCAGTGGTCGCTTGGTAGGCTAAGGTCCTTCAAGGGCTGTAGTGCAATGGGGTTTGATTTGGTTTGGTTTGTATGATATATACTTCTAGTCACAGAATACGTTATTTTATTTCTGTTGATATTTCCATATTATTTCGGATTATTTAACATTTCTTTGAAGAGATAAAGGGTATACCTGAGGGAGGCAGGTGTAAGATCTGTGGGTGTGAGTGAGAATTAATGAAGACGAGGGAAGGAACAGCTAGTATGAGGGAGATAATTTGGCTTGTAGCAGAAGACAGGAATAAAAATAGTTCTCCCTCAAAAAATCTACAATACCGGTATGTAAACAATAGGGGGAGGGGAAGGATAGGGACACCCTGTGAAAGACAGGTGAGCTAAGGAAAATTAGGGCTAAGAGTTTTCCTTTTGAAGTGGGTCCAGGAGAGGTATCGTGAGGAATTGGTATGATTTAATGCATTTATATCAGCAGAAGGAAGATGGAGATCAGGGAAATGCTACAGAGGAGGGGCGGGGCCAGAGGAAAGGGAACGTTAGGAAATGGAAACACAGATAGAGGATAGGAAGAGGGTGGTGGGAACAGGGTAGTGAGAGAGAGAGAAGAGAGGAGGAAGTACGATCTGCAGGCGTCAGAGAAGTTAAAGATGACCAGGAGAGGAGAGGATATAATGCGGAGGTTGTGGTAGAGGCTTTTATCAAGGATGATTTAATTGTTATGTATATGGGGAAAATGCGTAGAGAACAGGGTAGCAAAGTGGAGTGTTTTCCACGAATTAGGTTAAGGCAGATGTTAATGAAAATAGAAGGGATGGAGGAGGGTAAGGAGGTAGTGGTAATTTTCAACGTTGTTACCAATGATATGAGGCAAGCAGGAATATGTATTAACATAGTTTGGGATGTGTGAGATCTAGTTACGCCAACGTGGAAAAAGTTTAAAGAAACAGAGATTGTTATTATTGGAATACTGTGAAGGAAAGACTGACTGGATGATGACTGGGAATTTAAATGAGATTATGGAGTGGGTACGAATGAAATAGGGAGTGGGATTTTTAGATCGTATTGGGTGGGCAGGAGATAGGGATCTACGTTCATGTGGCTTCCACAAGAACAGCAATGGTATATAAGAATAGGTTTGTCTAGAAGAGTTACAGGGAGGTATATTCAAAGATACGGGGTGGACTAGGGAGCGGTGTAGAAATTATAGGAAGCAGGAAGTCATGTAAGGATGACTTAATATTGTTGGTGTTAAAAGTGGAAATATTATAAAGAAATGAATAGGATTAAGTAATCTATATATATATAATAACTTGTCCTGACTGACTGACTGACTGATTGACTCATCATCGCCGAGCCAAAACTACTGGAATAAAGAAATGCAATTTTGGGGATACATTTATTTTAGGGTGTAGGTGCTCAATAAGGGTGGATTTTTGGATATTCCGGCGCTAAGGCGGTGAAAAGGGGGGTGAATTTTTAAAATGAGGAAAACTGTATCTCAAAAACTTAAAAGTATACAGACGTAAAAGTTGGTATTTGGAATTTTCTTTAAAAATTACGAAACACGTATTTTTTACTTTCGGGAAAGCCATTAAGGGGGGGGGGGTAAAAATGGGGGAAAAGTGGTTGAACACCTTTTATGAGGGGACTTATATCTCAAAAGCTGAAGATGTTACAGACATGAAAATTGGTACTTTGAATCTGTAAATAATCTTCAGTTTTTGAGATATGTGTATCCTCTTAAAATGAATTCATCTCCGTTTTCTTCCCCCCCTACCAAGTTGATTCCCCCTACCCCCAAAATGCGTGATTATTTTTAAAGAAGCTTCCACATACCAGTTTATACGTTTGTAACATCTTTAGATTTTTTGATATATATATTCACACAAATAATTAAACTAATTTTTCAATTCTTTCACCCTCCCCCCCTCCGACGTTATGGGTTTATCCGGAAACAAAAGAATACGTGTTTCCTTATTTTTAAAGGAGATTCTAAATACCAATTTCCACGTCTGCAACATGTTACGTTTTTGAGATATACTGTAGATAGGGTAATTTTAAAGACTCACCCCCCTTTTTAGTTCCTTTAAGTGGAATTCTTTGTATGAGGATAATGATATCTCAAAATCTAAAGATGTTAATGACGTGAAAATTGGTATTTGTAATCTCCTTGAAAAATAAAGAAACGCGCCTTTGGGGGGGGGGGGGGCGGGGGTTGAATCAACTTAACGGGTAGGAAGTGGGGTTTAAAAAAGTGTTGAATTAGGTACTTTTATGAGGATACTTATATCTAAAAAACTGAATATGTTACAGACGTGAAAATTAGTACTTGGAATCTCCCTTCAAAATAAAGAAACACGCATTTTTTGGGAAAACCGACGTAAGATGTGTTTGGTTGAAAATAAGTAAATAAGGAGTTGAAATACGTTTATGAGGATACTTTATCTTAAAAACTGAAGCAGTTACAAACGTGAAAGTTATTTTGAATTTCCTTTCAAAATAAAGACTCACATATATTTTGTTTTCGGAAAGTCTACTTAAGGCGGGAGAGGGGTGGAAAGAAATGAGGAAGAAGAAGAAGTTGAATTATTCTTATACATTTATTTCAAAAACTGGAGATGTTACAGACATACAGACATGAAAACTGGTAAAGGGAATCTCCTTTAAAATTAATGAAACACGTATTTTTTTCGTTTTCTGAAAATCCAGTTGAGGGGCTGAAAAGAATTGGAAAAGAATGTGAATTTTTAAAATGAGTACCGATATATCTACATTATATGTCAAAACTTAACATGTTAGTGACAAGAAACTTGGTAATTGAAAGTTCTTTAAAAGTACAGGAACATCTACCGTTTCGTTTTCGGAGAAGGCATTTAACGGTGAGTGAAAAAAATGTGAAAAATACTTGAATAATTTTTCATGCTGATAACTATATCCTAAAAACTGAAGATGTTACAGACGTGAAAGTTGGCATTTGGAATCTCCTTTAAAAACAAAGAAACATGTATTCATTTTTTCGACTTGAGGGAAGAATTTTTCTCACATGTACAGTTCTATGTCGCATGGTCGTCTTAGTCCAAAACATGGTTTACAAAGTATTTCTGGGGTTAATGAAACTCAATTTTTGGGCGAGTTTTTATACTTTAGGAATTTTCAGAAAATGTCTTAGTACAATGCCGAGGAACGATTACTTTTTTCAAATTACGAAATCCACGCTAGCGAAGCCGCGGGTAATTGCTAGTTTAATATATATTTACAAGATATTTTAAAAGGAATTCAATCTTGGCTGGGAAGTGATATTATGGATTCGGAAACTTTTTCACGTTACCGGTACCGAAGGTGTTTACCATAAAGACAGGTAAGGAACGATATGAGGGGGATTATTCATACTGGTGAATGAATTTAAGCTGTGAAAATGTTAAAGACGAGCAACATGTAATTCTAATAGGCAACTGGATGCTTTTGCGATGCACAGACCCGGCAAGGCTGGCACTGACGCTGATTCGGAATTATTTGATAAGATAATCATCTCTGTACGTAACGGCACAGAAAGGAACGTTATTGTAGCGGATGACGTCAATTTACCAAATCATACCTGGGAAGAGAATGCAATCGACGGGAAGCGTGACAAACAAATGGTGATTTGGTTAATAAAAAGGAAGCTGAATCAGACAGTGACGTAACAAACTAGAGGGAAAGATACTCTAGACGTGGTGCTGATAAAACCAGATGAGCTATATATAGAAAGTGAAGTGATAGGTGGTATAAACATGGTAAAGGTAAGGGTTATTCTGCCCGAAGGCAGGTCCGAACCTCCGCAGAGGTGTTCCTTAGCCGGAGTTTACGTGCGGTAGGGTGGCCAGTTCCTTTCCGCTCCTCCATCCCTTACCCCCACCAACAGCGCGTAGCAACCCATCCAACTCCCGACCACGCCCAATGTTGCTTAACTTCGGAGATCTCACGGGACCCGGTGTTTCAACACGGCTACGGCCGTTGGCAGTAATCGTGGAGCTATTTCAAAATTAGGTCTATTAGGCAATACCGTACGGCTGATAAAAAGGCATGGGGACATTTTTAAAAAGCAATTATGATCAATGATAAATGGTAAATAAAATTTAAACAATCTATGGAATGTGTTTAAAGCAGTTGTTGAGTAGCTGAAAAACAGGTACGTACATTTAGAGGTGATAAGGAATGGTAAGGGTCCATCTTATTATACCAAGGAAATATAGAGGTTAAGAAGGGGGTTCAGAATAAAAAGGAATAGACTTAGGATTGGTTGCGGAAGTAGGGAGAGTTTGAAGGAACTTACTAGAAAATTGAATTTAGTAAAAGAGTCAGGTAAGGAGAACTTCATGGCAAACGTTTCCGATTTTGTGTTAAGTTGATAAAAAACCTCATATCACAATCCTCTCTGTGATGCATAGGCGGCGGAAATTTCACCTGGCCTTGCGAAGCTAAGGAGCGCTAAACTTCAATATTGCAGCGAAGGCATTCATCCCCTTCTTCATGCATGAGAGACGCATGTCAGTGTGTGGCAATCTGTTGCCGTGTGAAGAGATGCGAGTTCGCTTCACTAGTGAAGGTTGTTCACATAAGCCAGTAACGCACCAGCCGAGGTTAACACTCAGGATTTTGAAATAGTTCTCTATGCAGACAACTGTGGGGACTGGGGAAGAATCATGTCATAGTCTCTGCATTGTTGTACGCGGTAGTTTACTACAAAAAGCATTACTGCGAATTTCTTTGAAGTTAGACAGGTCATAATGAGGGCGACTCCTGCCATTCCGTTATATAAAGAAATGTTGAAAGAGCTTTGAAATCCAAAACCACCTACGTACCAGCCCACTATTCATCTAGTGCAAAGAAAAGTGGAAGTGTGTTTAGAGTAAGCCGGTTCCGTGATGTAGGGGGCTCCGGGTTCGATTCCCGGCCAGGTCAAGGATTTTTACCTGGACCTGAGGGCTGGTTCAAGGTCCAGTCAGCCTACGTGTTTAGAATTGAGGAGCTAACTGATGGTGAGATAGTGGCCCCAGTCTAGAAAGCCAAGAATAACGGCCGAGAGGATTCGTCGTGCTGAACACACGACACCTCGTAATCTGCAGGCCTACGGGCTGAGCAGCGGTCGCTTGTTAGGCCAAGGCCCTTCAAGGGCTGTAGTGCCATGAGGTTTGGTTTGGTTTGGTGTTTAGAGTAAGCGCAATGGCTCATGCTGATTTTGTTGATGTGGAGAAAATTACATCTGATCTGACCAATTATCACTTCAACGAAAAAACTCAAAGAGAGAAATTTCAACTCAATAGCATCGTAATGGTAGTAGTCACCAAGGACCATTTGGACCGCTACTTCTACAAAGGTTGTTGCACTGAAGATGAATTGAAGTCGGTAATAGTCTGCCGTAAGAAAAGGGAAAATACAAATAACGTTGAAAGTTATGGATTAACCCCAGCTTATCCGGCATCTTTGCCAATTCCGAAGAAGAAATTTGACGACTTACAGAGCCTCATTCGCAAGTGATCCATACCGTCTCTCCAGGCTTCTTTACCGACAAGCTTAGAATGCGAATAGGATACAAAAAACTGATTCGTCAATGTGGACTGAGGGGCAGTACTCACAATACCATTATATTTTTAGCTTAGATTATTTATTTGGTTTGATTTGACTAACTGCAAGGACAATTTGACTGTATCAGTATTGGTCTATCCAATGATTTCAATAGGGTAGATTACGGCAGATTACTGACCAAAATAAGGGCTATTGGACTGGACAAAAGAGTAGTTAAACGGGTGGCTAAAGTTCTGGAAAATATGTTTTTTGTTTATCTTAACTTTTGTTTTAAGTTATGTCGCATCGACTCAGATAGGTCTTATGGCAACGTTGGGATACGAAAGGCCAAGGAGTGGGAAGGAAGCGACCGTGGCCTTAATTAAGGTACAGCCTGGTGTGAAAATGTGAAACCACGGAAAACATCTTCAGGGCTTAGATAACGATTGATTGATTGATTGATTGATTGATTGATTGATTGATTGATTGATTGATTGATTGATTGATTGATTGATTGATTGATTGATTGATTGATTGATTGATTGATTGATTGATTGATTGATTGATTGATTGATTGATTGATTGATTGATTGATTTGCGGCAATAATAACATACTGTAATGCGCTTGAAATTAACTGTGCAGACCTTTTTATTAATGTGATGAAGGCGTGTGAACTATTAAAAAACAGCTCTTGTCTCAGAGACAAAGGGATATAATTTTTAAAATATGGAAATATCTTTACCTAAGCAAGTGTAGAAATATTGTCAATCAGAAGCTGAAATGGATATTGAAATCATATTTTAAAAATTTTGTAACTCCTTCCGGACTGTATTCGCGACTTTCAACACGACCCATCTGATAATACAGACGTTATTAAACATGATATCTTCTTCCTTTTGCTTCCGACATTTCTGTTGAATATTTACTCTGAAGTAATTGTAAAGCTTTCATTGAAATTCTTGTCATGGAAGGAGGGGGCAAATATAATACAGAAGTGAAGAGATAAGCATTTTTTCTCTAGGACATATGACATCCATCTGTGAACTATCGTTAATTTACCATTATACTGAATCCATATAGCAATCAAGAGTCACGAGGATCACTGTTAGTGAGCCCGATGCTTGAACGTGATAGATGCCATAGAATTGTGGAATGGCAAACCAACTTTATTATCACCGGAACGTAATGAAAAATATAAGTTGGCTTAAAAATTAGCATTAGCACACAACGTCGTTCAGTCTCCTGATGATGAAAATGAAAAGAAACCACTTCTGATAAGTCATTTTATTGCTGCTATTTACAAATTATTTTAAAACTCATTAATTTTCACTCGTTTGTAATGTTGCCGTATAATATTCTAATCATATTAGACAATCAAAATTTTCAAGTAGTAGTCTTGACCACTATAATTTTTAAGTTATAAATGCTTACCTGGTACCTAGATAAAATTGAAGTTGGATTCTGATAACATTCGAATATCTCAAAATTTATTAATGTCATAATAAACTATTCTGTGAAATTGTTTTACATTACCTAATAGTGTTTCTTGAGCAGTTGTTTGCTTGGGTGGAATTAATTATTTTTTACATTATTAGATTCCATTTAATCCCTCTGATTAAGAAAACCATCTAATTGAACAGAATTAAATCTTCTCGTAATGAAAAAGAAAATACTGTGCAACGATCTCACCTTTATTTCTCACGACAAATTCAAAATTAACGAAGTAACCTTCTCCACTTATGAAGATAAAGTAATTCAATGCCGATACTCCACAACGCTGGTAACACACATCAATGATTCATAATAATCATTATAGAAAAATTTCCAAACACAAACAAAAAATGTACTCTCAATCAACGGTGTGCAAAAAAATAAAAGTAATACAAACTACAAGTTAAACAATTATCACATACTGTACATAGCAAAATGTTGGACACGTTATTTACAAGATCATTTAGCTCAAGTCCACTCAATTGTTACTAATTTAAAGGTGCAGAGGAAAGTTAGAATACATAAGTCTCATTTGAAGAACATCCGATATCACACGCTATCACCATAACAGAGCACATATTTTGACGGAAGCTTTAAATGAGTCACTCAAAAGATATGATTCGATTGAAATCCTGCGAAAAATTCTCCATGAATAAAAATAAACAATTTGAAATATCAGCAAAAGCTGAGCATAAATATTAACCTAACACGGACGTTTCCTATCTTTAAACATGGACAAATCCCATCTCTGGCATGAGCTAGCATAGTCATACTAATATCCTATACAGTCAAGTTCGTAAAAATTACATTAGTGCTCCACAAATTCATTAATAACAACAATCTAGCTCCAAAATACTCCACAAATTCATTACACATTATAATTGGGGCTCGGCGACCTAAACTAGATTTTCCGCAAGTACAGAACAAAATTGGTCACAAGTCCTGGGCACACACGCATGCTCGATTCCGCTTTATGAATTATTATTATTATTATTATTATTATTATTATTATTATTATTATTATTATTATTATTATTATTATTATTATTATTATTATTATTATTATTACTATCCCATATACTAGCTTGCCAACATCCGAAAGAAATAAGTTGAAATGGCTTATAGGAGCAGCATGTCTCATTAGATGACTTAGTTCGAAATCACAACTAATTAAATACGTAAAAATATAGTTCACCAGTTGATTTAAATTAGTTGATTTATCGCACGTGTTTCTGATTACTACCACATGATCTTTAAATTTCACAACGTTGAATTAAAGGAAATATTCTGATGAGAATATTCACTCGTAAAACGTGACTACACGTCATGCACTATCAGACAAATTGATCCCAAATCCATGGCCAAAGACTAATGAAAATATTTGGAATAGAGACAATTCTACAGGCCAAAAAGTGGTAATTACATTTACATATACGAGAGATACTGAGAAAAAGGAGAGTTAGTAACTGGTTTGCAGAGAACATGAATTTTAGCCGTCACATTCTGTCTTCGTGGTCACCTAATTGCTGTTCCCGAAACTTTAGAATCGAAATTTAGGTCTACGCGTCCATGTTTAGGCCAGCAAAATGTTCATCCAGATTGGGTAAAAGTCCATATTTAGCTTTTGTGTCCCATGCTGAAAGTTCATCTTGACGAAATGATGATCAATTGAAGTATATTTTTTACCTCCAACCTGTAACTGAAATATACGTCTAAGTAGTGTGCTCACATACAGTACAATAAGTGCGAAGTCCAATATGTCGTGGGTAAACTTACCTTAGCTTTTTCAAGAACAGTTTTTATTTATTATTTATATCGTGTCAGAAGCATACGTAAGTTTAAAATTAAAGATAAGGAAGAACATAAAACATAATATAAATACTCCAATGGCGAAGAGCCACATTAAACTATGTGAGCCCAAAACCTTGCAACATCAAGTGCATTTGGCTTCGCTTTAACCAGGTCTTCTGTTGTGCAGCTGAATGGACATGAACTGCATTGCAGCAAATGGGCTGTGGTCTGCTCTTCTCCACATACACACAAGGTACTGTCCACTTCGAAACCCCATTTCTTCTGGTTTACCCTGCACCGCGTAACACCAGAGCGCAGTCTGTTCAGTGCTCTCCAATTCACCCAATCTGTGACATGGCCAGGAGGGAGTTCCTCTTTTGGGGTCATCCATTGACTGATCCTCGTATGTTGACTCCTGACGCGCCATTCTTGAATTCTTGCTTGCTGCGCTGTTCCTGCAAGTGTTTCGGTTACTCTCAAGAAGCTTTTCCTAGACTTAAGCCGCTGGCGTGGTGGCTCATATCCAAACAAAGGGTGGGCTTCCGATGTCAACACCTTTCTCTTTTCTTTCTTGGCTGCCACTTCACGGCGAATATCGGGAGGTGCTATCCCTGCAAGGCAATACACTTTTTCCAAAGGTGTAGGTCTCAAACATCCAGTAATAATGCGGCAGGTTTCGTTGAGTGCTACATCAACTGCTTTGGTATGGCAAGATTTGTACCACACCGGGCATGCGTATTCAGCTGCGGAATAGCAGAGCGAAAGGGCAGATGTCCTCACTGTGTCTGGTTGTGCTCCCCAAGATGTTCCAGTTAGCTTCCGCACAATATTGTTTCTAGCAGCCACTTTCTGCTTGATGTTCAAACAATGTTTTCTGTAGGTTAAGGCACGATCCAGAGTGACTCCGAGGTACTTTGGGGTAGGATTGTGTTGTAATGTTATGCCTTGCCAATTGACCTTCAGAGTTCGGGAAGCTTCTCTGTTGTTTAGATGAAAAACACAGGTTTGCGTCTTAGTTGGGTTTGGTGTTAGTTGATTCTTCTTGTAATAGCCAGCAAGAGTGTCTAGAGCTGTGGACAACGTTTGTTCAATCGCCTCGAAGTTATCCCCCTGAGATGTGATGACACAATCATCAGCATAGATGAAACTATTCGTCCCGGCAGGAAGAGGCTGATCATTGTGTAAATATTGAAAAGCATTGGTGCCAACACGCTTCCCTGAGGTAGTCCGTTCTTCTGTATCCTCCACCTGCTTCTTTTTCCCTGGAACTCAACGAAGAAACTTCGATTTTGAAGTAGGTTTCTAATGGCACAAGTCAGATGGAAGTCCTTTGTCATGTTGTATACCTTTCCAAGGAGAATTCGGTGATTAACAGTATCATATGCTGCCGAGAGATCTATAAATGCAGCTCCTGTGATTTTCCGGCTTTCAAAGCCATCTTCTATGTGTTGACTTAATTTCAACACCTGCGATGTGCAGCTTTTCCCTCTCCTGAATCCAGCTTGCTGTGGAATCAGAAATGGCTCAATTTTATCAGTCAACCTATTGAGGATTAGTCTCTCCAGAATCTTAAAAAGATGGCATAATAAGGAGATTGGCCTGTAGCTCCTAGGGTCATTTTTATCTTTGCCTGGTTTTAAAATGGCTATGACCCTAGCCTTCCTCCATATTTTAGGTATCATGGAAGACTGAATGCAGTTATTCATGAGTTCTACCAACCAGCACTTCGCAGTAGGACCAAAGTTCTTAATTTGTTCCATTCGAAGGTCATCGAGTCCTGCTGACTTCCCAATCTTACACTTACTGAGAGCTAATTCCAGTTCAGTTAGTGTGAAATGCTTAGATAACTCATTGCTCTCGTCTGGTTGTCTGACTATAGGATTCTTCCCTACTTTCATGGAAAGCTTTGGTTTTCCATTAAGCAAAAGTTGGTGTGCTATTTGAGAGTAAGAAATAAGCCACGGGCATCTACAGTAACTCATCACATAATGACGTACAAGGGATTCGAACTGGCATTGGTTGATAAAGATATCATGTCGAAACTTGGCTCTCTCTAGAGTGTGCGGCTGTCGGCAGTAGATAAAATACTCGCTCGGCATGGTCCACAAGTTTGGAAGGGTAAAATACCTACATTGACACGTATTGGTTTGAAATAATTATTATACCCACTTTTCAACAAACATAATATCTGTTTTTCTAAAAGGAGCAATAGGCTCAATTACGAATAGAGTAGTGAACACATCAGTATATTAAAATCCGTTAATTTACGTGTGGCGAAGAGATCTCAAATGATGACGAGGTAGCCAGAAGGGATGTATTTAATTTTGTGCATTTGTCTTTATCTGATGGTGTGCTGGCCTGCCATGATGATAGGTTGGTGTGATATTGTGATGTGATATGGTGGCCTGAAATCAAGTGCTGGTCTCAAGTACTATAGACACGTTGTGAATATTGACTTCCTGTAACACTATACAAGCTTCAAATCGTTAAAGTTTCCGCATTTTCCGTGCACGAGTGTGTCCTGAAATAGAACATAAATATTAATTATTCGTATTATGTTTTCAGATAGTCCTGTGTTCAATTACTGATCCTCTACTGAACTGTTCTGATTTGGTAGTGTGTTTTTACAAATTGTAAAAATTATCCAAATCATTTTTTTCTGAAAAGCATAAATCTGATAGAATTCCTCATGTTTTATATCATTCCTTATTCAAGCACATGTTTTTGATCACATGTTGGAGACTCCGGATGTAGATTTATCTCTGTACTCGGAGATGATAGCAGCCATAAAATCCAGCCGCCACCCTGCTTGATTTAGTATCGATTTCCTGGAGCTACCATGTTTCCTCTTCTAAAGACTGTTTGCCTTGTAACAAGAAGAATTTCGAGGATCCTCACGATATTCTCGAGAACCTTTCCGAGCTACTCTCACAACGATTTAAAAGGCGACGTACTATGGGGAAGAATTTGGAATAATGACACTGTCGTTGTTCCCCCATGAGTCTACATCCGAAACTACTGATGAAGGAACAGAATGAAAGCATGTGATGAGAGCCAAATAAAGTTCATTACTCAGAGAATCGGTTTGCTTAGTAGTTATAATGCAAACAGATATTACAAGAAAAACACATTTTTAGGAAAACTCTAAGGTACACATTGGGGATTTTGAATAACGAAGCAAATTGTACAATGTTACTTGTTCGTGACTCTCCGAGAAACCTGCGCTAATATTCCACTTTGAAACCTGCCTCTAACTTAAGTCTTCAGCCAGGAGGCTGGTTGAATCCTCAAATAACATTACAAAAGACCGTGTGATTATAGGAAACCTGCAAGAACCTATGGTGTCGTCATAACGAGGCGTACAAGGCAGGGTGATGAATGAGGTAGCTGGCCACCGCTTTGTTCAATTAGCCAGAAAGAGCTATTGCTGCACGACCAGCCCTATTAGTACTGCATTCACAACATCCAGATGCTCTAGCTGTGCTCCGAATGTCATCATTCAGTACCTCCCACACTCAAGCAGCTACCATACTGTCACAGCTTTATGTGAGACTGAGACTACGGTCGAATGTGATTTTTTTGGCCTGTGCCAAGAGATAGACGCAAAGTTACTGCGTCCATCAAGGAATGGCAACAGTCTATTCAAATTGTGTAAGTATCGTCAACGAGAGGATAGTGTGTTCAACATTAACTCACCAGAAATCGTTAAATTCAATTGATTTACTTATACAAGGTGGGAGGAATATGGTTAGCCAGTCGATGCAATAATTTACGATTACATATGTCGGAACGAGCAAAAAGACGTTAATAAAAGTAAAAATTACATATTTTTGGAAAAGGGAGGAGAAACAGTATGTAGCAGGCTACAACCCCGGTTGCAGTAGTCCGCTACTGTACGTAAACCAGAAGCAGGTGAACCACCCCGATTATGTGCCATTACTTAGAGCCAGGTATTCTTGTAAAGAGAGGAAGAGATGTGACAAACTGCTTGTGAGTGTAAACACGGGACATAAATAACAACCCATCTGAGAATCATTCATGCTTGGCCGAACTGACCATACAGTGTCTCACAAGGGAACCCCACGACTTTCCCGGTTTTGAACTTTATGAAATTCAGTAATACCGTGCGCACGGAGGTAACAATATCATATTTTAAGTAGTTTGTTTTGGAGCAATTTCTATATCCGGTTAATGAAAAGAACTTCGAACGTCTCCCTGTAAACAGGCAACCTAAAAGCGCCTTTCGGTAAAATGTAAGATAGGCATTTCGTTGAAACGTAATCTCAGCCAAATCATGCCGGATAACGCATCTAACTTGAGTAATAATAATACTATTAATAATAATAATAATAATAATAATAGTAATAATAATAATAATAGACATGATACTGAATAGGCTTTTTGGCTTATCCCGTGACAAGAAAATAAGGTGAAATTCTGTACGTTTCACACAGGATTGTTTAAGAAGCCTTTCTCGTGGACAGTCGAGATTTTCTTTTGATGACGCAGAGCACAGTTCTCTGCGAAACGTAAAGAATTTCTCCTTAATTTCCTGGCACGGAATAAGCCCAAAAGCCTATACAGTATCATGTCTATAAGTACGGGCCGTGAAGGCATCAATGGCAATGATGATAATAATAAATATAAAATGCCGTACCTCTAAAACGGAAATTTAACATGATGAGGGTCATCCATGGTGACGAAATTTTCAATACAGAATTATCTGCCTGTGTTCATCCAAATATCAACCAATGCTTTGCTACGCGTGGTAAAACAGCTAGTATTATTCGTATGCCTTCCTGCATTCCGTATTCAGATATTCTAGACATTAACCATAATGTATCAGAAAGATACAATGTAGATAACTGTAGTAAAATGCGATAATAAACTGCGGATCGAACATTGTGCTCTTTATAAACATTATCGTGAAATTCCCTCATCTAATTTAATTTCTGTTTTTCAGGCAATTCGATAGGAATTGATATCCCGAGATAACAATCAAATGTCATTTCTTCATTACGTTTTGCCATAAGGCCTACAGGTAGGAGCTTAAGGTTTAACTCGAGAGAGAAAGAGCTTCGAAATGAAGTACTTCACCGATGTTCATTTTACCTCAGTTCAAGTAGTATTACTGAGATTTATAAAAATCAGACTCGGGAAATTCGCAGGGTTCCCTGGTCAGATTTCCTGTTTGGAGTGCCAACCTTTGGCATGTATGCAGGCTTCATATCCCTGAATCCAGTCGTGTTGTACTGCAACCAAGACACCAGGTTTATAATGAGTAACCCCTGCTGCTTGAAAAATACGTTCCCGCAGGTTCATCCAAAGCGTCGACTTCAGCTCTGTACACGTAATATTTTATGTCCCCGGAGACATAAAAGTCCTGTAGATTAATGTCTGGAGATCCTGCAGGCCAACTGACGAGTCCAAGTAGTCTTATGTTCCGTTCACGAAATGTCTGATCGAAATGCTTTCGCACAGGGCAGCTTATAAGCGTTGGTACACCTTCGTGTTAAAACCGCATGGTTCAATGCATTTAAAGCAATGCTAGTAACGTACTTGCGAGGAATTCTCATTAAGCCACACCGGTGAACTGCGCAGCTAAGACGGCTGGTAAAAGTAACCGATCTCATACAATGTCCTTCCAAATATTGATTGACAACCCATGATGGAAATCCTCTTGACGCACAGCGTGATGATGTCTCACAACTTATGCCGGAGTATTGTGCTCACTAAACACTAATTGCCACGCGAAAATAAACTCATCGATCGCTACCACTCGTCAAAAAGTCTGGATTGCATGCTTGACCGATAGAGCAATGGTACAATTGCACGCCCAGTAGAGTGTCAGTTGATGGCAGACACTGCACGCACTGAATATGTCACACAGTCTCATTAGCTTTTCTCGTATTCTACGCACGGTCCGGGTGGATAAACCGACGGTACTTTCCATCCTACGAGTATTGTCCAGTACTACGCCCTGAGTATACCTCCACCATCGCCATGCAACGTTCTTCCACGTTAAGATTGCACGTAGGCCTACAGGTCCTCGATGTTCATTGCGCGGCGTCACACTACCTGCACCATGAATAGGCTGTTCTACTGTAAGTACCTCTACTGGATTTGGTACCCATCTGTCAGGAAAAGTTTCCTGATAATTTTGAGAAGCTCGGCATATATTCTGACGAGTGTCACTCTAAGCTAGCGACACATAGAGATACTCGTGGTTTGAATACACTGCTATCATCCAAGCATAGTTACTCCGTACAGTTCCACATTAATAATTGTTTTCGTGACCCTACAAGCTAAGAGAGATACCCGTAACTGAACAGCTGTTAACTAGGTGAAAGACACTTATACAGCTGATAAGCGACGTCCGTAGCGAAGGGGAGAGGAATAGTGGCCACCGAATCAAAGCAGTGCTGCTGTCTTTGCAAATATTACCTCCTATACTCTCGCAGACATACGCACGGCACTTTAAGAGATCTGTTGTCAAACAGCGTCTGTTACCGTTGCGACTAGAAAATGATGTGAATAACACGGATTTTTGGGCGAACCGCTCGCTGTATGCAGGAATAACACATAGCTTTTTCTTTTGCTTTTGTTATGCTGTACAACCGCGATCACAAAAATTCCGGATGGAAAAGGAAACAGCTAACGTTTGGACGAAGATTTCGGCCAAGCCTGAAGATAAAGGAGAAGTAACCGAGACAACGTCAAGTGTGCTCGTCTTCCAGGAGGTGTGGCTTGTGATGCGCACTCAGAGGTCACTCCCAAAACAATTTCTTCGGGAACTGATTAAGATGTTTCTACGTACAAACATTCTGGCTATACTAGCTTTTCCTAATCAAGGAAAACAATTAATTAACTGTAAGTTAATCGCGATGAAGTGTGCATGATGTAATCCCACCCCAATACATGGCACGTAATTGTTTGATCAGCGCTGAAAATAACTTCATAGGAACGGTTTTCCAAACGCCCTTGCGTCTCTGATATGCATAATTATTTAATACCAGGTTATTTTGACTTTGGGTTTTGAGGATAACAATTATTATTATTATTATTATTATTATTATTATTATTATTATTATTATTAGTAGTAGTAGTAGTAGTAGTAGTAGTAGTAGTAGTAGTAGTAGTAGTAGTAGCAGCAGTAGCAGTATTTAACAGGGCCTACAGACATGGAGAAAAGTATTCATACCCCTACCCATCCAACAGAAAATGCTCTATTGCTGGACCAATACGGAGTACAGGTCAAAATTGCAAACCCAAACGTATACCGTGTATAACAGTGATCATTACAAAGCACAAATTAAACTGGAAATAAATAACAGTACATAACAAAGCAACAAACGCGTACTCCATGGCACTACTTGTCTGGACATAAGTATTCATACCTTATGTGTAAACATGGGGTTGGAACGTGTAAACAGAAACCTGTGTTGCTCCGTGGCATTAGTTGTGTAGTAGATGCAGACAGAGACGGACTGATCAGCTGATCAGAGACGGTACTAGTCCAATGGCGAGGAAAACTAGGGAAACGTCTGCTGAAGAGAGACGACTTATTCCACGCCTTCACCGCCAAGGAAAATCGTATTCTGAGATCGGAAACATCATTGGAAGAAGTAAACCAAATGTGCAAAGCATCATACAAAGTATAAAAGGACAGTATGTTCTTATAAGCAAGAAAAGAAGTGGACATCCGAAGAAACTGACTGCACGAGAAGAAAGGTCCATAGTAACCACAATTAAGAAACAACCACACACTACATCTTCGGCAATAGTATCACAGCTGGCAGAATATTTCCATCATACAGTGTCACACAAAACAGTAAGGAGGGTCCTTCATTCCCTGGGTATCGATCTAGGGTCCCAAGAAAGAAACCGCACATAATGAAAGTGAATCGACGGAAGAGACTACAATTTGTGAAAGAACATGTGGTGAAAGATAATGCGTTTGGTCGAGAGTGATGTTTACAGATGAGAAAACATTTCATATTTTGCGAAGTGATGGAGGCATTTCAGTGTGGACACGCCCCAACACAGAGCTCGATGAGCAGAACCTCGTTACCACTGTGAAGCACGGCGGGGTGGGGTTATGGTGTGGGGCTCAATGGCCGCTTCAGGTGTTGGGGAGTTGGCATTTATCGAGGAGACCATGGAAATATTTCAATATCTGAATATCCTGAAAGAAAACTTTCGTAAAAGCGCTGAAAAGCTTGGGATTTCCAGTGAGTTTTACTTCCAACACGACAATGACCCCAAACATACGGCGGAAATTGTTCGTTTGTGGGTACTCTACAACACGCCGCAGACACTAAAAACACCTCCCCAATCGTCGGATACCAACCCCATCGAATATCTATAGAGAGAATTGGAGTCCAGACTAAGAAAACACCACATAACAAGTAAAGCACATTTGAAATAGTTACTTCAACAAGAATGGGGGAACATTTCATCTGAACTAACACTGAAACTGTTGTTCGCAATGCGCAGCAGGTTAAAAGAGATAATATAGAGGAAAGGCAAACAAACGTGCTACTGATCGAGTTGGTAATATCTGTTTCTTCATTGAGTTGTGAACTCTTGTGGGATACGGTATTAATACTTATGTCCAGACAAGTAGTGTCATGGAGTACGAATTTGTTGCTTTATTACGTACTGTTATATACTTCCAGTTTATTCTGTGCTTTTTAATGTACACTGCTGTACAAGGTATAAGTTTGGTTTTGTAATTTTGACCTGTACTCCGTATTGGTCCAGCAATAAAGCATTTTGTATTGGATGGGTAGGGGTATGAATACTTTTGTCCATGTCTGCATATTGATGAAGATACTGGTCATTCTCTCTTACAGTTGTTGAGCGCGATGCCATTTGATAATGAAGTCATAGTTGAGACCGCTAACATTTCAGCCAGACCTCGCACAAAAGAATTAAAGAGAAACGGGAGAATTTGACCCTCAATGGGTTGACACACACATTACGTGTGTTGCCTTGAAGGAGGTGTGTGGTTCCTCCCTTCATTCTCCTCTCCGTTCATTGTCGAGCCAGCGGGACGTGTGGGCAGGCTGGGAAGCAAGTACCTTCCCCTCCACGCGTATTTCGTTCATGCTGGATATGCTCGTACTTCCGTTTTCTCCACCTCTCCTCACACTTCAGATGTGTGCATGTGTGAACGCGTCTGATGGATGTGACCAATGAGAGGGAGTGTGCAATCAGGTACTGGGTGTTTCTGAGGGCTGTACTTATTTCTTTCCTGAAATGAATATTTCTGGCCACGAGATACTTAAGATTTCGAGTATACAATATAGAACAAATACCCAGCCTATAGAGAGTACGCTAGAGATTATCAAAGGAGTCAGTATCTTTCATCCTAAATGATGTAACTTCTATTATACTTCTTTCACGTCGTTCGTTTCGATACAACTTAAAGGAACGAACGTTCTGGACTGCCGAAGCAAAACCCTTCCACCGTGCATTGCGTAAAGTCTGTGGCAATGTCGTTGCTGAGTGTAAAAATTTACTTCCTTACGTCATATTCACATTCTTCTTGTAATTCTTCCTGGCCTATAACCGATTAGCTGGGTTAGTACTTACGTGTATTAAGCCTAGTTACGGCCGGATCACTATTCTAACGCTAGCCTTACATAAAAGGATATATTCATAATTACGTGCTTTTCTGATATACCGAGTTGAGTGGCTGCTCGTGTTAAAGCGCTTCGGCTATGGAGCCAAGTTCTGCATTTAGGAGACGCGTGGTAGTCCTAAGAATAGTTTTCCGTGGTTTCCCATCTTCCCTTCATGGCAAATACTGGGACAGTTCGAATTCATAGCCTACAGCCGAATCCTTCCACCTCCTTACCCAATTTTCACTCTTCATTATCCATTTCACCTTCATTAGCTCCTCAACTGATGTTGGCGTCTGGAAGGGCATCCGGACGTAAAAGCATGCCAAGCAAACAAAACGTATTTCTGTGAAATGTTGTTCCTGTCTGTTAGTACCAGCAATCATTCTTGCTGTTTTAATGTTCGTTACTTCTAACTTACGAATAAAATATTCTGCATCCACCCAGCGTTAACTGCTTTTAGTGAAATTGGTCTTACAACAGGTTGATGCAAAGATAGTTCCGTTCTAGGAGTCACATCTTTCTTACAGAATACCGTCGATCGCAAATGAGGGTTCATTGCATTAGTTTTGTTACACCTTGATTCAATTTCACTCAGTGTACTGCACATCCTAAGTACTTGAAATGATCCATCTGTACCTGTTTTGCATTCCCTACTTAGCATTCATCCTCTTAGGTCTCCTTCCTACTGACAACACTTTCGTCTTGGTACTGTTAATTATCTTATCATACTACACCTCCTTTCATGCTTCAGAATATTTTGTCGCGATGTGTGCCATATGATTTGCTAGACCTTGCCAGGGTCTAGGGAGAGGAGAGCTAGCTTGGCCCTGCCTGAGAGCAGTTGACGATGCTGCTATCCTTCGGCTCCACCCTTCGTCGCGTTGTCACGACTTGGGAGAACGAATCAGGAGTGAAAAAGCGGCCCCCTACCTACATATTCCTGTGAGCCTTAGATAACTGTTATTAGACAACTGTTAAAAACCCTTTGTCCTGTTATTGTTTCTTACGTGCCGAAATTGTTAATAAGTCACTTGGTTCCTTCTCTCATGTAATCTGACTATCACTTTCCTGTAACTAAGTTCTCTAACCAATCAGTGCCCGGGGGTTTGTATGGAAATTCGCTCTAGGTTCTAATATAGTCTAGAATTTTCCTCTAGGGCGCAGGTTGAGGAGAGCGCTTTAGGGCCGTCTTGTCCGATTTGCTCCGTTGATTGAGAGTGCAACTTTAAGGAAGTTATATGGGGCAGAAGGCAGGAGGCAGGAAGTGGCCTGCTTGAAGAAGTTCCAGAGCTAACAGGTAATGGCAGAATTTACCTAACTATATGATTGTGCCCGCGTGTGTTTTGAGGGGAGGGTTTCAGCAGTTTTCCTTGAAATTTAATATGTCATCTTTTCATATTTCGCTGAAATTTAGGACCTTCTGCGCAGTCTTTGGAATTAATTGTATTCCATAAAGGAAAAAATATTTAATGTAAAGGAGCAGGAGTGGTGACCCTGGGAACTCTCCATTTCTACTTTTGAGCTGCGTGGCTAAAGTTTTTCAAACCCTAAAATCTTTGAAATTTGTCTCGGCCTTTGAACGTTCCTCTTTAGTCACCTTTTGTCGCTTAAGGTTAGCCTCTGTGTCCTTGGGCCTTAAACCCACTTAGGTTCTTGTCTTTTCCTGAACATTCTTGCAAGGAGTGCTGGTGTTTCGCCTCCTTGCCTTTGGTTAATGGCCTGATTTTGTTGTAACCTTCGTTTTTCCTTCTTAAGGCCTGGTAGAATGGGTGATATGCCCCATATTCTTTGCGGTTTTGCGGGTAACCCTGTCTGCGTTCGGTTTCCCTTGGGGAACATACGGCTACTTTACCTGGTTGTGAAATTCCACCATGGGGCAATTATGAAGTGGGGCCACCCTAGGGGTTCCTAGTGTAATTGAAAACGTAAATAGCAACATACTGCTTGATTGAGTCTAGCCTCTATGATTATGGAGCTCAGATTTTATGATGTGTACCTGTTAGGAGAAATTATGCTCTTTCATATGTAGGTTAACGACTTAGGGTTTCTCCCAATTAATCTTGTACCCGATTAAAGACTTCTAAGTCCAATGTATTGTGGGAGCTGACGAGCTCGTTGTTAATGTGAATATTCTCAAGTATTTTTTCTTAGATTGCTCTCCGACTCGTCGACTGAATTGTCAGCGTACTGGCATTCAGTTCAGAGGGTCCCAGGTTCGATTTCCGGCCGTGTCGGGGATTTGAATCGGTTCTGATTAATTCTTCTGACTCGGGGACTGGGCGGTTTTGTCCATCCCAACACCCTCCTCTTCATATTCACACAACACACAACACAGAAACACGCAAGTGCTTACATCCCACCATATAGGGTTGGCGGCAAGAAGGTCATCCGGTCGTAAAACAGTGCCGCGCGCGTGTGTGTGTGTGTGTGTGTGCGTGTGTATGTGTGTAACGCAGTTCGCACCCGCGAACCCACACGTGTGAGAAAGCGGTAGGAAAAGTAGAAGAAGAAGATTTTTTCTTGGATTACTCTACTTGGGTTTTAACCCTCTTGGAGCCAGGCGGTAGTACGAGGACCAGTCCTTTAAATTGCCAAAGCCGATCAGGTCGGCCTTTAAAAATCCAGTCGGAAGTTGCCAGCGCTGATTACATTGAACGGCAGAAAATTCTACGGTATACGTAATTTTGTGGCAACCTATAGTGACGTGTATACTTTTGTGACAACCTATATTGAAGGGGCTACACGTTATTTGTGTGCCCGGCATTGCTTTGGCGGTTTTAGGAGAGTGTTCTGTCTTTTACAAGAGTTGTTTCCTGTGTTTAGAAATGCCGCTAACCTTCCTGTAAGAGATTTTTCTTTGCACAGAGTGGTTTTGTGAAAGCAAAATGGCAAGTGTTTCACGTAGTACTTTTTAAGCGGGTACTGATGAGGATAAAATGGTGTATTTGGAACGGTGCGAAGTTAACGCGTATTATATGTTAGAGAGCGATAGTGAATTTAGTTCAGAGAGTAGTGACGAAATTATACCAGACACGCCCCCTGGATCACTGCAGCAAAAGAAGAGACGTTTATTTCTTTCAAACGGCACTTAAGCTACTGTGAATGTGGTGGTAGGTGAAGCTAGTGATGGCAAAGTTGATGATGAATATGGTAATGTCTCTGGAGAAATTTTCATGGAAATTTCTCTCAATGAATCTTGCAACATTCCTGAACCTCGTGTCTCCTTCATGGAAATTCCCAGACATCAACATGCCCTTCATCTGATTCTCCACCCATATTATACTTTAATTTATTTCTAGTTTCTCTCTGCTAAACCCCATAGCCACAGAGACCAATTGCTACGCTGAGAAACTCCTTACATGTAATGAACTGTCACCCAGTTTCCGATCTCCATATACGAGCCGAGCTACATTTAAAACTTGCGTTAGTCTTAAATATTTTTATTGGCTGTATAGATACTGATCGTGTTAGTAATAAGTGTTTCTGTTAGTGTAAATACAAAACCATACACCTAAGTGCTTCAATAGCTGTCTAAAACTTTGGACGACAACATAATATTATCTGGTGATAAGTCTTTAGCTCAACAATTTTTGTTGAGTAAAATTATCTTGTCATTTTCCTTATTTCTACTAGTGACATTTTTTATTTGTACTTTTATTGTTTTTCTTTTTCTCGTTGTGAGTAATAATTTTATAGAATTCTGCTCAGAAATAAATCATTTTTCATTACACATATGCCGGTCCTCTCGGGCCAGGTGTAGGATGCCTGCCTCTCACCTGGAGGTCACGGGTTAAATTCTGGGCCACGAAAGGGATTTTTACCCAAACCTGAGGGTTGGTTCGAGGTCTACTCAGCCTAAGTGATTAGCTGATTACAATTGAGGACCTATCTGAGTGTAACATGTCGACCCCGGTCCAGAAATCCAAGAATAACGACCGAGAGGATTCGTCGCATTGCCCATGCGTCACCTCGTGTACTGCAGGCCTACGGACTGAACAACTTTCGCTTGTTAGTCCAAGCCCCATCAGGGCTTTAGTGCCATAGTTTTTTAATTATGTATATTCTGTTGTATTGCAAATATTTCTTTCCAAATAGGTAGTCTACTGAAACAGAAAGTGAGAAAATGTTCCTCCGTGAAAATAAAAACTATAGTATCAACTATAATATTTTTGTATTTTAATAACAGAATATTTTTTTTATTCTATGTAGTTCGCACTAAAAAATTTCTTGTCGGTTTTTGCCACACATCGATACATATACGCGAATTTTATCGGGGAGTAAAATTAACTTGTTTATACTAGTGACATATGTTTGAGTTTTTATCCTTATTATTTATACACTGACTGACAGAGCAAATGCAACACCAAGAAGGAGTGGTCAGAACTTTATGCCAATTGCAGGGTAGACTGACGTCACTGAGGTATGCTCATGATATGAAATGCGCTGCTGTGCTGCGCACGTAGCGAACGATAAATGGGACACGGCGTTGGCGAATGGCCCACTTCGTACCGTGATTTCTCAGCCGACAGTCATTGTAGAACGTGTTGTCGTGTGCCACAGGACACGTGTATAGCTAAGAATGCCAGGCCGCCGTCAACGGAGGCATTTCCAGCAGACAGACGACTTTACGAGGGGTATGGTGATCGGGCTGAGAAGGGCAGGTTGGTCGCTTCGTCAAATCGCAGCCGATTCCCATAGGAATGTGTCCACGGTGCAACGCCTGTGGCGAAGATGGTTGGCGCAGGGACATGTGGCACGTGCGAGGGGTCCAGGCGCAGCCCGAGTGACGTCAGCACG
Source organism: Anabrus simplex (assembly GCF_040414725.1). NCBI lineage: Eukaryota > Metazoa > Arthropoda > Insecta > Orthoptera > Tettigoniidae > Anabrus > Anabrus simplex. The sequence continues at coordinate 273,089,588 of NC_090266.1, forward strand.
CGAGGATCGGCGCATCCACCGCCAAGCGGTGGCAGCCCCGCACGCCACGTCAACCGCCATTCTTCAGCATGTGCAAGACACCCTGGCTGTTCCAATATCGACCAGAACAATTTCCCGTCGATTGGTTGAAGGAGGCCTGCACTCCCGGCGTCCGCTCAGAAGACTACCATTGACTCCACAGCATAGACGTGCACGCCTGGCATGGTGCCAGGCTAGAGCGACTTGGATGAGGGAATGGCGGAACGTCGTGTTCTCCGATGAGTCACGCTTCTGTTCTGTCAGTGATAGTCACCGCAGACGAGTGTGGCGTCGGCGTGGAGAAAGGTCAAATCCGGCAGTAACTGTGGAGCGCCCTACCGCTAGACAACGCGGCATCATGGTTTGGGGCGCTATTGCGTATGATTCCACGTCACCTCTAGTGCGTATTCAAGGCACGTTAAATGCCCACCGCTACGTGCAGCACGTGCTGCGGCCGGTGGCACTCCCGTACCTTCAGGGGCTTCCCAATGCTCTGTTTCAGCAGGATAATGCCCGCCCACACACTGCTCGCATCTCCCAACAGGTTCTACGAGGTGTACAGATGCTTCCGTGGCCAGCGTACTCTCCGGATCTCTCACCAATCGAACACGTGTGGGATCTCATTGGACGCCGTTTGCAAACTCTGCCCCAGCCTCGTACGGACGACCAACTGTGGCAAATGGTTGACAGAGAATGGAGAACCATCCCTCAGGACACCATCCGCACTCTTATTGACTCTGTACCTCGACGTGTTTCTGCGTGCATCGCCGCTCGCGGTGGTCCTACATCCTACTGAGTCGATGCCGTGCGCATAGTGTAACCTGCATATCGGTTTGAAATAAACAATTATTCGTCCGTGCCGTCTCTGTTTTTCCCCATTTTTCATCCCTTTCGAACCACTCCTCCTTGGTGTTGCATTGTCACTGTCAGTCAGTGTATTTTTCTCCTTCAAAGTCATTATTTTATAGAAATATTTTCAGAAATCTATTATATATCAATACGTTTATATATTTGAATTGCAAATGAGTTTTTGAAAGTAAACATTGAGACAGAAAGTGCAAAAATGTTTTCTTTTCCTGAAAATAAACATTTACGAAAACTATAATATCAACAATAAGACGTTTTTAATTATGTACAGCACTCTTATCAGTTTTTTATTCTGTGTAGTCGACATGTAGAACATTTCTTGCCAGTATTAGCCGTACACCGATAAATATACGCGAATTTTAAAATGCATGTATCTCCACTAAAAACGGCCTGGCACTTTACAGTAGCACAGTGGAGGCGGAGCGCTGGCTCCTTCTGGGTGATGGCGAACGGCCGGCCAGATCGGCTCCTCGTACTAAGAGGGTTAACAGAGGGAATAAAAAAAAATTTAGTTAATGTAATTTTTTTCTGTAAGTGATCCCTTGCCCAGCCAGCCATTCACCCCAGCACGCTCAGTTACTCCACTCATCAGCTTCACGCACACAGTCTGTTAGCAATCACGAGGCACAACGTCTCTTTCTTCACTCGACTCCAGAGAAGTTCGTCTACTCACACAGTGAACTATTCATTTCATATTACTCAGCAAGCCAACAGCACAGCGACCACACTTTAACATTAGTCTCTGTCGTACTCCTCGAATCCACTCAGCGACGACAACCACGACGATCACTACTGCTGTCCAGCTTCACAACATGAAGACAACAACTACTCCACAACAGTCAGCACTACGAACTTCGGGTGCGGCCGGAATGAGAGCATATTCTTTACGCTTTACACAACATCCACAAGAAACAAGACGAATAGAACGATAGTAGGGAGAGGCTGTCTCTATGCCCTCCAAGCTGACTCACTAGTTCTTCCAGGAAATGCCGAAGAGAGCTACAGACAGAGGACTGGCACGTAACGATATCATTACTACATGATCTTTCATTTAATTCCATCACTTCTTCTTGACTCTTTAACTTTTCCTCGCTATGTTGCTAAACACGTACAATAGTCTGAACGAGACGAAACTTCTTAATACTCCTTCAAGCTACCTTGAGTAGCTATTAATGCTCTAATTTGCCTTAGCATAGGGCTAATTCAGTATCTACTGCCTTTTGCACGTGCGGGTGACGATAATAAATTTGAATTACTATTAACAAATACATCGCTATAGGGAAATATCCCGAAGGTATTGATCAGTTACAGTATTGTGATAATAAATGAGCCGATTTCTTGTGCTCATCAACTCCTTTGACACTTCCCTCTTCACCCCTTTCTAATCATCCTGGATTTAGAATGTTAACCTAGTAGTATTTCTTGTACTATTTTCTTTCCGTGGAATTACCCTTTGTAATCTTGTTGTTGTTGTCATTGTTGTTGGGTAATTATATTTAAACTTTCCTTTAATATCAATTGTAATTTTAATCTAGTTGTAAGCTCAACCAATAGTATTATAAGCCGTAGCGTTAAGCACTGACAAAACACTCATATTCATAAACCAAAAGAAAACACATTGAAAGACTAGAGATAAGTTCATATTCACAGGGCATGTTCATTAGTACGTTCTGCAGAAACGACTAGCATTTCAATCACCTAGGTCCAGCACGTGTCCTGTTGCCTAGTAGGTACTGGGTCCTCCATGGGCAGTGATAAATTGTTCCATGCGTGATGCCATCGACGCATATACGACGTGAGTGGCGACCTAGTTTATATCCATCCATGCTGCATTCACCTGGTTGCACAGTTCATCTTTGGTGGTTAGCACTGGATCACAGCGCCGCACCCGCCGTTTCACCATATCTCACACATTTCGATTGGCGAAAAGTCCGGTGATTGGGCGGGCCAGGGCAACAGTCCGACATCCTGGGACACCAAGAATGCACGTGTTCGTGCAGCAACATGTGGTCGCGCATTTTCCTGCTGAAATATGGCTGTTGGTGTGTCGTGCAGAAAGGGTATAGCTGCGGGTCGCAGGATGTAATTCACGTAGGACAAACTGGTCACATTGCCCTGGACACGCACCAACTGTGATTTGTGGTTCTACCCAATAGCTTCCCACACCATAAGGCCTTGAATTGGCGCTGTATGTCTTGTGCGAATGCAGTCAATGTGATGTTTCTCGCACTGGCTGCGGTCAACCAAGATGTGCCCATCATTTTCAAACAAACAGAACCTGGATTCGTCCGAAAACACTATCCGCTGCCATTCCTGTCCCCAGCAACGTCCTTCCATACACCATTGCAGTTGAGTATGTTTATGCACATTAGTCAAAGGTAGGCGGAGAAGTGTACGGTGCGCCGGTAAACCAGACCGTATAAACGGTGACGGACTGTAACTCCTGATAGCGTACGACATGTTCCACTGTTCAACTGTTGTGCCAGAGCCGAGAAGGACGCAGATCTCTCCTGCAATGCCATTCGGATGAGGTGTCGATGTTTTTGGAGGGTGGTCTGGGTGGTGCGACCAGACCCATCTCGTCGTGTTATGCGACCTTCTGTGAACCTTTCTGCACACACCCGTTGCACTGCCGACCCACTTCGTCTCACACGAGCAGCACTATCCCTGATGGATGCATCACGTTCTCTCATGCCAATAATGCGCCCTCTTTCAAAGTCACTCATTGGCAGTACGGTCCTCGCATACGCCTGCGTGGCATCCTGCAGGTCTTCGCAAGTCATACTGATCCATTACCTTCGGTTTATTGCGACAACGAGAGCCGCAAGCACATTTTACTAGTCGATGGTGGTGGGTCGATATATCGATGTGGACCTTGAACCTGGGGGCCGACATGGTTCAAATGCTAATCAATTCTTCAGAATATACTAGTGCACATGTCCTGTGAATATGAACTTCCTGTCGCTAGTCTTTGAAGATGTTTTGTTTTTTATGAACACGAGTGTATTTAAATTTTGTGTGAATTTGTGTATGATGATGTTGGATTTTAAATGTTAAATTAGTATTATTACTCGTAATATTTTCTTTTCATGGAATTGCTTGTTGTGCTCTTGTTGTTGTTGTTGTTGTTGTTTTTGTTGTTGGGTAATGGTGTCAACTTTATTATTACACTACTGTAAGTTACCACTGCCACCGGGATATTTTCCAAACACGATGTATTTGTTAATAAATAAATAAATAAATAAATAAATAAATAAATAAATAAATAAATAAATAAATAAATAAATAAATAAATAAAAAGTAAATGAATTAATCATATCCAATAGGGCTCATGTCTGGTGAATTTTTAAGCCACTATAACAGAGGAAAATTTTCTTCTTCCGAAAAGTATTTTACTGACCGGGCAGTATGGTATTGGAGTTTCTTCTTACATAAAAACAGAGAATTTGAAACATTATCTTAGTTGAGGTAGCAGGCGTATCTTCTACCTCCTTGTAGTAGCCCTGGAGCATTGTTCCCTGAACCACGTACAGACGTCTATTACCATTCCGAATTACCATAGACCAGATCATGACCTGGATGACATTTTTCGTAGTAAGCAGAACGCAACATGACACCTTCGCACAAATTGAAATTTGTTTTGTATTATATCAAAAGTTGACTCATCACTGAAGCAAACCTGAAGCAAAAAGTACATATCATGTTCATTTGCTTTATGTGTGGACTTGAGCTCCGTAGTTAGACGAATATATACTACTAGCAAGATACCCGTGCTTCGCTACGGTATTATACTGAAATTTATAATTGAATGCTTATTGTTTTATATATAATCCGCCAAAATTCGTGATCTGACTCGTTTTCTGCGAGAATCCGCCAAAATTCGCGATCTGACTGGTTTTCTAATAGATTACGGCAAGTTTCCTCCCATTTTTCAATCTTTCTTTCCAGCAACCGATTTCGTACTTCCCGGGCTAGGTCCAAGTATTCCACCCGGCCAGTTGGGTCCCTAAATCTCTGCCATCTTTTCCTATAAGCATTTTTAATATGGATCAAATCCTTCACGAGATCGGGCGTGGTGTTGTCTAGGGTGCCTTGGCGGTACTGAACCTGCGGCCGGACTGCATTCTTAGCCTTTACCCGTCCAGGACCCGTTTCCAGCGCGGTCCGCACATTTGACGACGGTCCAGAACATTATTACTATTTTTATTATTATTATTACTATTATTATTATTATTATTATTATTATTACTATTGTTATTATTATTATATTAGATGTTCTGCACCCCACAGCAACAGCAAGATGCAAAACTGTTACTTGCCGGGAAATTACATCTGCAGCCATTGCCATAGTTGACAATGTGACCAGCGCCATTGACGCGCGTAGGCAAGTGAGCGGGATTTCTCGCGATACGAATGATATACTTCCGTGCATTATTGACCTTATTATAGAGGTGAATAATTTGACGGTCAATCCCATTCCTATCGTTCATTTCAAATCTGTTTAATTTTTTTATCTACTGTAATATAAGAACGTTCTCCGAAGGAAAAGATGGCTGTTGAAAACGAACCCAGGACAGATTAAAAATGATCGGTTTATGATCAGAATAAGAACATCGGAAATCTACAGCCGGTTTCCAGTCATTCCACAGGGCCAGGAATAGAATGAATAAAGCCCCATCTAGCGGCGACAATAGGAATTGTGCCGGCTGCCGAAGCACTCCTCTGGGGCAATGATCGATGAATGACAAATGAAATGAAATATTGGACAGTGTTGCTGGAATGAATGATGACAGGGAAAACCAGGTATCCGGAGTAAAACCTGTAACGCCTCTGTTTTATCCAGCACGAATGTCACGTGGAGTGACCGGGATTTGAACCACGGAACCCAGCTGTGAGAGGCCAGCGCGTTGCCGCCTGAGCAACGGAGGCTCCTTATAAGTACATTATGAACAGTAATATCAATTGGTCACACCTCATTTTGCACCCCACCGCCGTTAAATTTATCTACCACCCCCAAAAAAAATTAAAAGAAGGGGTGTTTCTTTATGTTTAAAGGAGATTCCAAACACCAAAGTTGACGTCTATTACCTTCAGTTTTGAGATAACAATATCCCCATAAAATATTTCACTTTTTCACTTTCTTTCACACCCCCCCCCACCCCCTAAGTGAATTTTCCGGCAAAAAATTACTTGCTTCTTCAGTAGTAAAGGACCTTCTAAATACCAATTATCAAGACTCTAACTTCTTCAGTTTTTTTTATTTATGTGTCCTCGTGAAAGGAATTCAACTCCTTTCACCTCCCGCCCCGCAAGAGGGCTCCCCCCCAAACGCGTTTTTCTTTGTTTTTAAAGGAAATCCAAATACAAATTTTCACGTCTGTAACAACTTTAGTCTTTATTAGATGTATGTATTCTCATACAATTAGGTCAATTAAATTTTCAATTCTTTAACCCCCCCCCTCATTGGATTTTCCGAAAATACGTGTTTCTTTACTTTTAAAGCAGATTCCAAATATCAAATTTCACGTCTATATCATCTTCATTTTTGAGATATCAGTAGCATAATTAATAGAAATCAACACCATTTTCAGTCACTTTTATCCCCCCCTCCACCCAAGTGGAATTTCCGAATAACTAAATATACACGTTTCTTTATTTTTAATAGAGATAAAGAATACCATTTTTCACTTCTGTAACATGTTAAGTTTTTTATATATACTGTTGATATTCTCATTTTAAAATTTCACACCTTTTTTTCCCTTACGGGGTGTTTCCAAAAGCAAATCACCTATGTTTCTTTACATTTACAGGAAATTCCAAATACCCACTTTTTACGTTTGTAACATTTTATATTTCTCAGATATTCTGTAGATATAGTCTTTCGAAAAATTCACACCCATTTGTCACTACCGTTTAACCGCCATAAATTGGATTTTCCAAAAACGAAAAATAAGTGTTTCTTTATTTTTAAAGGAGATCCCATATACAAATTTTCATTTCTGTAATATCTTCAGTTTATGAGATATATGTATCCTCATTAAAGGCATTCAACTCTTTTACACCCCTCCTATTGGGATTTACAGAAAACAAAAAATACGTGTTCCGTCATTATTAAAGGAGATTCTAAATATCAATTTTTACATCTGTAAACTTTTAAAGTTTTAAGATGTAGACACACTCATTTTAAAATTTCACCCCCTTTTCACCCCCTATTATTTGGATTTTCCAAAAACGAAGAAATACATGTTGCTTTATTTTTAAAAGGGATCCCAAACACCAATTTTCAGGTCTGTAATATCTTCAGGTTCTGAAATACAAGTAGCCTCGTTAAAGACCTTCAATCCATTTTTCACCCTTTTCCGCCCTTCCTATTGGAATTTTCCGAAAACAAAATAAACTTGTTTTTTTTATTTTTAAAGGAGATTCTAAATACCAATTTTTACATCTATAAACTTTAAAAGTTTTGAGATATAGATACACTCATTTTAAAAATTCACTTCCTTTTCACACCCCCCCATTAATTGGATTTTCCAAAAACAAAAAAGTAAGTGTTTATTTATTTTTAAAGGAGATCCAAAACAAAAATTTTCAGGACTGTAATATCTTCAGTTTCTGAGATATAAGTATCCTCACCAAAAGCATTCAACCCATTTTTCAGCCCTTTTCACCCCTCGTATTGGGATTTTCCGAAAACAAAAAATACGTGTTCCTTTATATTTAATGAAGATTTTAAATACCAATTTTTACATCTGTAAACTATAAAAGTTTTGAGATATAGATACACTCATTTTAAAAATTCACACCCCCTTTCCACCCTCCCATTAATTGGATTTTCCAAAAACAAAAAAATACGTGTTTCTTTATTTTTAAAAGAGATCAATAGTACCAATTTTCAGGTCTGCAATATCTTCAGTTTCTGAAATATAAGTACCGGTATCCTGATCAAAGGCATTCAACCACTTTTCCACCGTTTATCACCCCTCCTATTGGGATTTTCTGAAAACAAAGAAATACGTGTTTCCTTATTTTTAAAGAAGATTTTAAATACCAATTTTTACATCTGTAAACTTTTAAAGTTTTGAGGTATAGATACACTCATTTTAAAATTTCAAGCCCCTTTTCACCCCCTTAGCCAAGGAATATCCAAAAATCCTCTCTTAGCGAGCACCTACATCTTAATATGAATCTATGCCCAAAATTTCATTTCTTTATGTCCAGTAGCTTTGGCTCGGCGATGATAAATCAGTCAGTCAGTCAGGACAAGCTATTTTATATATATAGAAGACTAGCAAAATACCCGCGCTTCGCTACGGTAATACACTGAAATTTATAATTGAATGCTTATTGTTTTAGATATATAATCCGCCGAAATTCGCGATCTGACTCGTTTTCTAATAGATTACGGCAAGTTTCCTCCCATTTTTCAATCTTTCTTTCCAGCAATCGATTTCGTACTTCCTGGGCTAGGTCCAGGTATTCCACCCGGTCAGTTGGGTCCCTAAATCTTTGCCATCTTTTCCTATAAGCATTTTTAATATGGATCAAATCCTTCAGGGGATCTATCGTGGTGTCGTCTTGGGTGCCTTGGCGGTACTGAACCCGCGGCCGTACTGCATTCGTAGTCATTAGCCGTCCAGGACCCGTTTCCAGCGTGGTCCGCACATTTGACGACTGTCCAGAATATTATTATTATTATTATTATTATTATTATTATTATTATTATTATTATTATTATTATTATTATTATTATTATTATTACACTGACTGACAGAGCAAATGCAACACCAAGAAGGAGTGGTCAGAACTTTATGCCAATTGCAGGGTAGACTGACGTCACTGAGGTATGCTCATGATGTGAAATGCGCCGCTGTGCTGCGCACGTAGCGAACGATAAATGGGACACGGCGTTGGCGAATGGCCCACTTCGTACCGTGATTTCTCAGCCGACAGTCATTGTAGAACGTGTTGTCGTGTGCCTCAGGACACGTGTATAACTAAGAATACCAGGCCGCCGTCAAAGGAGGCATTTTCAGCAGACAGACGACTTTACGAGGGGTATAGTGATCGGGCTGAGAAGGGCAGGTTGGTCGCTTCGTCAAATCGCAGCCGATACCCATAGGGATGTGTCCACGGTGCAGCGCCTGTGGCGAAGATGGTTGGCGCAGGGACATGTGGCACGTGCGAGGGGTCCAGGCGCAGCCCGAGTGACGTCAGCACGCGAGGATCGGCGCATCCGCCGCCAAGCGGTGGCAGCCCCGCACGCCACGTCAACCGCCATTCTTCAGCATGTGCAAGACACCCTGGCTGTTCCAATATCGACCAGAACAATTTCCCGTCGATTGGTTGAAGGAGGCCTGCACTCCCGGCGTCCGCTCAGAAGACTACCATTGACTCCACAGCATAGACGTGCACGCCTGGCATGGTGCCGGGCTAGAGCGACTTGGATGAGGGAATGGCGGAACGTCGTGTTCTCCGATGAGTCACGCTTCTGTTCTGTCAGTGATAGTCACCGCAGACGAGTGTGGCGTCGGCGTGGAGAAAGGTCAAATCCGGCAGTAACTGTGGAGCGCCCTACCGCTAGACAACGCGGCATCATGGTTTGGGGCGCTATTGCGTATGATTCCACGTCACCTCTAGTGCGTATTCAAGCCACCTTAAATGCCCACCGCTACGTGCAGCAAGTGCTGCGGCCGGTGGCACTCTCGTACCTTCAGGGGCTGCCCAATGCTCTGTTTCAGCAGGATAATGCCCGCCCACACACTGCTCGCATCTCCCAGCAGGCTCTACGAGGTGTACAGATGCTTCCGTGGCCAGCGTACTCTCCGGATCTCTCACCAATCGAACACGTGTGGGATCTCATTGGACGCCGTTTGCAAACTCTGCCCCAGCCTCGTACGGACGACCAACTGTGGCAAATGGTTGACAGAGAATGGAGAACCATCCCTCAGGACACCATCCGCACTCTTATTGACCCTGTACCTCAACGTGTTTCTGCGTGCATCACCGCTCGCGGTGGTCCTACATCCTACTGAGTCGATGCCGTGCGCAGTGTGTAACCTGCGTATCGGTTTGAAATAAACATCAATTATTCGTCCGTGCCGTCTCTGTTTTTCCCCAACTTTCATCCCTTTCGAACCACTCCTTCTTGGTGTTCCATTTGCTCTGTCAGTCAGTGTATTATTACTATTATTGTTATTATTATTATTATTATGATTATTATTATTATTTTATTATTATTATTATTATTATTATTATTATTATTATTATTATTATTATATGTTCTGGACCCCACAGCAATATGCAAAACCGCTACTTGGCGGTAAATTGCATCTGCTGCCATTGTCATTGTTGACAATGTGACCAGCACCATTGCCGCGCTTAGGCAAGTGTGCGGGATTTCTGGCGATACGAATGACATACCTCCGTGTATTATTGACCTTATTATAGAGGTGAACAATTTGACGGCCAATCTCATTCCTATCGTTTATTTCAAATGTGTTTAAATTTTTATTTATATGCCAGGAGTATCTACTGTAATCTAAGAACGTTCTCCGAAGGAAAAGATGGCTGTTGAAAAAGAACCCAGGAAAGATTAAAAATGATCGGTTTATGATCAGAATAAGTACATCGAAAATCTACAGCCTGTTTCCTGTCATTCGACAGGGTCAGGGATGGAATGAATAAAGCCTCATCTAGCGGCGACAATGGGAATTGTGCTGGCTGCCGAAGCTCCCCTCTGGGGCAATGATCGATGAGTGACAAATGAAATGAAATATTGGACAGTGTTGCTGGAATGAATGATGACAGGAAAAGCCGGAGTATCCGGAAAAAAACCTGTCCCGCCTCCATTTTGTCCAGCAAGAATGTCACATGGAGTGACCGGGATTTGAAACACGGAACCCAGCTGTGAGAGGCCGGCGCGCTGCCGCCTGAGCAACGGAGTCTCCTTATAAGTACATTATGAACAGTAAAATCAATTGGTCTCACCTCCTTTCACACCCCACCGCCGTTAAGTTTATTTACCCCCACCTCCCCCCCACAAAAATTACAAGAAGGCGTGTTTCATTATGTTTAAAGGAGATTCCAAACACCAATGTTCACGTCTATTACCTTCAGTTTTGAGATATAAGTATCCCCTGAAAAATAATTCACTTTTTTTAACTTCCTTTCACTCCCCCCCCCCTCACAAAGTGATATTTAGGCAAAAAAAATACTTGTTCCTTTAATAGTAAAGGATCTTCTAAATACCATTTATCACCACTCTAACCTCTTTTTTGATTTTGATTTATGTGTCCTCATGAAAGGAATTCAGCTCCTTTTCACTCTCGCCCCCCCACCCAAGATTGTTTCCCCCCAAAACGCGCTTTTCTTTGTTTTTAAAGGAGATCCAAATACCAATTTTCACGTCTGTAACAACTTTAGATTTTATTAGATGTATGTATTCTCATACAATTAAGTCAATTAATTTTTTAAATCCTTTAACGCCTCCCCAAACCCCCTTCATTGGATTTTCCGAGAATACGTGTTTGTTTACTTTTAAAGCAGATTCCAAAAATCAAATTTCACGTGTATAACATCTTCATTTTTGAGATATCAGTAGCCTAATTAAAAGAATTCAACACCATATTCAGTCAATTTTACCCCCCCCCCCCCTCCCTACTAACCAAGTGGTATTTCCGAGAACTAAAAATACACGTTTCTTTATTTTTAATAGAATTAAAAATGAACATTTTCACTTCTGTAACATGTTAAGTTTTTGAGATACACTGTAGAAATTCTCATTTTAAAATTTCACCTCATTTTTAGTTCCCCTTAATTGGAGTTTCCAAAAACAAATCACCTATGTTTCTTTACACTTACAGGAGATTCCAAATACCCACGTTTTACGTCTGTAACATTTTACGCTTCTCAGGTATTCTGTAGATATAGTCTTTCAAAAAATTCACCCCAGTTTGTCACTCCTGTTTATCCGCCATTAATTGAATTTTCCAAAAGGAAAAATATGCGTGTTTTTTATTTGTAAACGAGATCCCATTTACAAATTTTCAGTTCGGTAAAATCTTCAGTTTCTGAGATATATGTATCCTCACTAAAGGCATTCAACCCATTATTCACACTTTTACACCCCTCCTAATGGGATTTAGAGAAAACAAAGAAATACGTGTTCCATTATTTTTAAGGGAGATTCTAAACACCAATTTTTACATTTGTAAACGTTTAAAGTTTTAAGATGTAGACACACTCATTTTAAAAATTCACCCCTCCTTTTCACCCCCCATTATTTGGATTTTCCAAAAACGAAAAAATACCTGTTTCTTTATTTTTAAAGTAGATCCCAAATACCAATTTTCAGGTCTGTAATATCTTCAGGTTCTGAAATATAAGTAGCCTCATTTAAGGCATTCAACCACTTTTTCACCCTTTTCCACCCTTCCTATTAGGATTTTCCGAAAACAAAAAATACGTGTTTCTTTATTTTGAAATGAGATTCTAAATTCCAAATTTTACACTTATAAACTTTAAAAGTTTTGAGATATAGATACACTCATTTTAAAAACTTCATCCCCCTTTTCACCCCCCATTATTTGGATTTTCCCAAAACAAAAAAATACCTGTTTCTTTATTTTTAAAGTAGATCCCAAATACCAATTTTCAGGTCTGTAATATCTTCAGGTTCTGAAATATAAGTAGCCACATTAGAGGCATTCAACCTGTTTTTCACCCTTTTCCACCCTTCGTATTAGAATTTTCCGAAAACAAAAAAATACGTGTTTCTGTATTTTTAAAGGACATACTAAATACCAATTTTTACATCTATAAACTTTAAAAGTTTTGAGGTATAGATACATTCATATTAAAAAATCACCCCCCTTTTACCCCCCACCATTAATTGGATTTTCTAAGAACAAAAAATACGCGTTTCTTTATTTTTGAAGGAGATCCCGAACACCAATTTTCAGGTCTGTAATATCTTCAGTTTCTAAGATATAAGTATTCTCTTTAAAGGCATTCAACCATTTTTCACCCCTTTTCACCCCTCCTATTGGGATTTTCCGAAAACCAAAAAATACGTGTTCCTTTATTTTTAATGAAGATTCTAAATACCAATTTTTACATCTCTAAACTTTAAAACTTTTGAGATATAGATGCACTCATTTTAAAAATTCACTCCCCTTTTCACCCTCGCATTGACTGGATTTTCCAAAAACAAAAAAAGTGTTTCTTTATTTTTGAAAGCGATCAAAATTACCAATTTTGAGGTCTGTAATATCTTCAGTTTCTGAGATATAAGTACCGGTATCCTGATTAAAGGCATTCAACCCCTTTTTCCCCCTTTTTCACCCCTCGTATTGGGATTGTCTGAAAACAAAAAAATACGTGTTTCCTTATTTTTAAAGAAGATTCTAAATACCAATTTTCACATCTGTAAACTTTTAAAGTTTTGAGATATAGACACATTCATTTTAAAATTTCACCTCCTTTTCACCCCCTTAGCGACGAAATATCCAAAAATCCTCTCTTAGCGAGCACCTACATCTTAATATGAATATATCCCCAAAATTTCGTTTCTTTATGTCCAGTAGTTTTGGCTCGGCGGTGATGAATCAGTCAGTCAGTCAGTCAGTCAGTCAGTCAGTCAGGACAAGCTACTTTATATATATAGATGATCAAGATTGTGGAATCAAATTCTGGTACAATCGGGTGCCATAGCTAATTCAGAAGTGTAAGAGACTAATTTTAATACATGTTATGGCATATTGAATAACTCCTTTTCCGGAAAGAATTAAAATTCACTGCCATGTCTAGAAACGAATAGTTGCTGAAAGCAAGTTAAAATCACATAATATTATTCCACTGAGGCTCTTATCTACGAAGCATCCTTTCCGACCATAATTGATGAACATCTGTTGTGGGTAACTAATAGATTTTACATTGTTCAACTTTTCAAAATTTTTAACTTCGTCATCCCATGATCTTACTGTTTACGGAAATACAGTTCGCCTGCTGACAATGTTACGGGATAGATAACCTCGCTGAATTTCCCGTCAGAACGTTAAACATCTCAAACACAATATAATGAAAAAGGCCAGCGATTTCGTGAAGTAATATGATAGAATGCCAACAAGCAAAAGCTCTCCTCTTCCTCGCTCTATGGTTCTGTAGAGAGAGGTGCTTTAGCAATGGTCTTTTAACACGTTTTATGTAAATTTGTAGCAAAACCGTCGTGCGGACAAGAAAATAATTCATGCTCGTTTTCATTCCAAGCTATTACTGTATGAAATCCTTTTCCTACGAATATGATGACTGAACACTCAGTTGCTACTTCAGAGAGACAGTCAGTTCCAAATACATTACATAATAATATATGCCATTGGTGCGACGTAAAGCAACTTGCGGAATATATGCCATTGGTGCGACGTAAAGCAACTTGCGGAATATATGCCATTGGTGCGACGTAAAGCAACTTGCGGAATATATGCCATTGACCACATTAGTATAGTTAGATATTTTAAAATATACGATTTTCATAATGTGTGCTTCGGTCAAGCAAAGGTACTGTTGCATTCTTATCGCCATTGTAATAGTACATATGGTAGAACAGTAAATTAAAATTACGTACTTTAAACAAATAACATTCGTAAAGGAACTAATATTGTTCAAATTAAAGTTTACATACTTCAAATTTTCCAAGGTCGACATATTTCAACTTGAGGTTACTTTCAACAGTCAGCACTGATATATTCGAAAATCTTAAAGGCCTAATCGTTACTTGTGTCGTTCGACACTGAGATGAAGGAACATCTTTCTTGCTGGAAGGTAAGAATACATTTCTTTTTACCATTTTCGGTCGACAGATTCAACGTGAATGGAAGTCATAAGAAGTAATGAGGAAAGGGGTTGCGAGATTACTAAGCCATTTGCGGTTGGCAGTATTGACCTATATGAAGTTTGAATTGTAACAGATTTTACGTTATTCAAATAGAATTCAAAGTTCGACTGAATTATAGTAGTTAATGATTATTACGCCACTCAGGCGATTCTCATGTGTACGAAATAGGATTTGACGAAAGAATCCTTCAACTTGAAGTTTTAAAGATGTTGGCTGATTTTAAAATAGCAGGAAGTTACTTTTCTTCACACAATATACGCTTTCATCGGTTTAAAGGAAGAACCTTGCGCCAATTATTTCATTTATACGTGAAAGGAATGCTTGGGCCAAACCCTACTTCATTGTACTGTTTGACAGAGCACAGTATGAAATTGGGCAACTATCCGAAATAAACTGCGACTCAGAAATGCTCATCGGCTGATGACTTAATATTGTTATTGTTGTTAATCTGTGTTAAAGCTGTTATCTGTCCTTGTGCGAGTAATGTTAATCACTTCATCCCACACTTATGTTATGTTAAGGGTGAGCAGAGATAACGATGACATACTTTATTACCTCACAGCTGTGGTCAAGTATTTATACGCTATTTTCCGAATTACGTAATCTAAGTCTGTTGAAAAGAGACAACAACAATTATTCACATATTATTTAGTGCAGCACACAACGTCACGTTTGACGTCAGTTGGCGTATGGCGTCAAGGTCACGAACCTACCAACCTAAACCCATTCTCTGCTCATACGGTTCTCCGCTGTAGGCCCATCCGAAATTCGAACATTGATGGCCCCTTAAGATAAGTGCCCTACAGAATGTGGAGAACGGACCAATGACACCTCGACTTTCCCTGTCAGTTTCATACCAGTAATACTCCCTAATTATTCAGTGTTTATTGCACAACATTCGTAAAGCTTTGTGCAGCTCAGGATGAATAATTTACCTGAGATTAGATTTAGATTTAAACTCTCTTAGCCTCAAAACCTAAACCCATAAATAGTTCAGCAGTGGCCCGATTAATCACGAGCATCGTTCTATTGAGACATGGCTGCCCGAAGAATGAAACTATATCAATCCAGTAACTGATTCGTACAGCTAAACAGCTTACAGTGTACGGATTGTACTCACTAATCTCAGTTTCGAGATCATATCGTATAAAATAAAAGTTCTCTTCAAATGTATAACTTATTCTTGCTAATATAACATTAGTAATTACTCGCGTAGGCGATAGTATAGGGCGTGGTGTGTGTGTGGGCGACGGGGAGGCTGGGAGTCGCTCAGTCTGTCAACTACTCAAATCAATGAATTCCACAGCACACTTGATGTCCGTTAGTAGGCCCTCATCCAAAAATTGCTCTACATGGTAACCTTGTTGGTAAACTTCACAGAAAAGCATTCCTGTGTAGAGGGCAATAAAATACAAACAATCTGTGGCAAAGAAATTATTTGACGACTGAGAGCAAGAAACATCGCATTACCGGATGAAAAGAAATCTTCACAAGTGATAAATATTTACCACTTCCAGAATTTTTACAGCAGTGAATCGAACAAATTCTAGTCTCCTTTTGTTGACTGGTGTCCAGCGTTCCAGATGTACTGAAAATTTTGCTCTTTTAGTACAAGAAAAGATATTTTTATCTACTGTACTGCGGTACCTCTAATTATTACAAACGCAGTAAACCATCGATTTATTGGACTAATGAGCTTAAGGTATGGTCTGACTGGGTGAAAATTCGAATTATGGCACATTTCTAACCCTTAGACTCCTGGACATAGAGGAAATACACGTGCGTTTAATAGAGTAAGTTGCAATATTTTCGTGTGCATATTTCTAGCCTGGTGTAGCCCTTGAAAGGCAGACCCTCCGGCGAGGGTGGGCAGCATCTGACATGCATACGAAACTCCGTGTTATAGTGGTGGAGGATAGTGTTGTGTGTGAGTTGCATGAATGTTGGGGACAGCACAGACAACCCGCTTAAAGTTAAAACGTCAGACCCGGCCGGAAATCGAACTCGGGGCCCTATGAACCGAAGAGCCCTACACTGACCTTCCAGCCAAGGAGACGGATGTTTAATCTAATAATTTAACAAAATACTATGTCAAATAAATGAAGGCGCTGTAATCTACATTCTGATCGCGCTGCTGAAACTGTTGTCACAGTAAAGTAGGGTATGAATTTAAAAATATATAGAATTGAAATTGCAACGAGATATTAGTACACGAATATGAACATGCTAAGCAATTTAAAAGTCAACTTTTATTGCCCTTTCTTGATCGTACATTGCTGTGTGTACATTTTAAGGAAAAGAAACCTTGTGTATAAAATATCGGATGTAAGCTATGAATTGTGCTGGACCATTTACACCGTACACTGTATTCTTCTAAAGCCACTTCATTATGATCCTAAGCAATCAAACAGACGCCACAGGGTGATACTGATACCACAGTCATGTTTAAATATCTGAGAATATGCCGATATAAGTTTTAAGGAAGAAACATTATCATGGACTGCAGACTGACCGGAAGTCCTTTCTAAGCTATTTGTTCGTTTTCTATTTATTTGAGCACAGCTGGTATTGGAGTGTAATAGAAAGTTACAGATACTGAATGCGAATTTGTGAAGTGAGGGATGGAGCCTACCAGAGTATATACCGCCGGTCAAGTTGGCCGTGCGCTTAGGGACGCGAAGCTGTGAGGCTGCGTCCGGGAGATAATGGGTTCGAACCTCACTGTCGGCAGCCCTGAAGATGGTTTTCCGTGGTTTCCCATTTTCACACCAGACAAATACTCGGGCTGTACTTTAATTAAGGAAACGGCCACTTCCTTCCTATTTCTAGGCCTTTCCTGTCCCATAGCCGCCTGTGTCGGTGCGACGTAAAGCAAATTGTAAAAAAATTATAAAAGAGAATATACCTAGGTATACCAGGTGGCCCTTCAGCCCCATTCGTTCTATTTGAAAGTATCCCGCATGCACAAATCATGAATGGGTTGCCTAATCGCTGGTTTAAAAAAGGAGCTCTACAACGTGCTACATATGGGATGTGAAACAATAATGTTATTTGCTTTACGTCCTACTAACTACTTTTATGGTCTTCGGAGACGCCGAGGTGCCGGAATTTAGTCCAGCAAGAGTTCTTTTACGTGCCAGTAAATCTACCGACACGAGGCTGTCGTATTTGAGCACCTTCAAATACCACCGGACTGAGCCAGGATCGAACCTGCCAAGTTGGGGTTGGAAGGCCAGCGCCTTAACCGTCTGAGCCACTCAGCCCGGCGGGATGTGAAACAAATAGCAGTCGGGTTTTTCCTCGGACTCACCGAGGGATCCCACCTCCACCGCCTCAAGGGCAGTGTCCTGGAGCTTCAGACTCTGGGTCGGGGGATACAACTGCGTAGGATGACCAGTACCTCGCCCAGGTGGCCTCACCTGCAATGCTGAACAGGGGCCTTGCGGGGGGATAGAAATATTGGAAGGGATTGAGAAGGAAGAGGGAAGGAAGGGACCGTGGCCTTAAGTTAGGTACCATCGCGGCATTTGCCTGGAGGAGAAGTGGGAAACCACGGAAAACCACTTCCAGGACGGCTGAGGTGGGAAGCGAACCCACCTCTACTCAGATGACCTACCGAGGCTGAGTGGACCCTCTTCCAGCCCTCGTACCACTTTTCGAATTTAAAAAAAAAATGTTTTTCTCAATGATTATATATCAAATTTCTTGGTATAGAAATGAACTCACTTTAACATTTAATGAAGAAGAAACTTCTGGTTCTTCGTATAAATTGATTAATTAGAAAAATTGAAAAAATAGGAAATATATATCTCATCAATTTATCTATCGTAGGCATTGCAAAATAAACAAGTGGGTGAACCACTGAACTATAAACCTTTCCTAAACTGGCTCATGAAAGCTTTAAATGTTAACTTTATTTACATTAAACAAATTATTTACATTGTCTGCACGGCTGAAATATTTTCTAGTCACATTTACAGTTTTGAGACATTTATGGTCTTAAAGATGCAATCATTTATATTTTAAGGTACTTATTAGTATTGCTCTTCATCTTACTTTTGACGTACTCACAAAGGCGCCCACGAGATGCTGTCAGTTGGTACAATATTTTTTTTTTCACATGTATTCACAAATTAACACACTCATAACTCTAATCACAGTATCACAACAAAGCACTTCACTCGAGAATATCAACAAAGCCGCCATTATTAAAAAACAGCTATCAATCGCTGAGCATGTAGATCACAACTTTGAAACACTGTTGAAAACAGATGACTACCGACTGCTTACCTAAGCATTTCAGATACGTGGTCACAGGTATAACCTTGTTACACCATAACTCTTCTTTCAAACACTAACTTTTTCCGTCAAGATCGTATCATTGTAGGCCTATATATGTGCCTGGCCAGGCTTCTAGAAAGTTACATTACAAAATATATCTTCGTGAAAATTCCAAAGGTACATAGGTTATTTCAATCGTTCTCATGCCTGGGAGTTACAGTGTGTTACACAATATTATGGATTACAATTTATATATGTATAGGTAAGAATAAATTATAATATTAATTTACAGGTATTTACATTAACTGAACTGATATAAATGTTTATATACAGTGCACGTTTCATGATATAACCTCAAAAAACAATGCGATCATATCGTATGTACACATTATGTAATAATAATAATAATAATAATAATAATAATAATAATAATAATAATAATAATAATTGTTATGGAGTTATCCGTGGTAGTTAGAGGTGAAAGAAGGTGCTGGGTGGAATAGGTCTCAACAACGAAATTAAAATTAATTAAAAATTTAACAAAGGTTATATTTTCTTTTCGAGATCAAGAAATAACAAGTATAACAGGAACTAAGTTGTATATCAACAAATTAAGAATGTACAATTACAATTTGTTAATAGTTTTGGGCTTCGAGCCCCCAGACACACAATCCTTGAGCAAAGAGCCGAACTTTACTTATGTATAAGGTTCAACAAAGGGGCAGAAAACCCCAATCATACCAAGGAGCACTAGCTCCCAATTACCCAGTAAAGCCTCCTCGATGCACACAGAGCCCAAATTTAAGAAAGAGCAACCCGCTCTCAAGGTTCAACCCCATCAACGGCCACACCAAACTCCACCTTCAAGCTGTCCTACGGACACATAAAAACAGGGGTAAAAATACCCAACCTACTGAGGCCTATTCAGTAAAGAAACAGGACAATGACATGGCCCCAAAATACCAACTTGAGTGGAGGCGTACTAAGCACTTTCAATACACTTTATTAAAACCTAATTTGGCCCTAGGCCGCTTACGCAAGGGCTAATCCCATACTACGGAGGTGACACGAAATAAAACTTTATTACATTACGAAGAGATGGGAAAATGGTATAAAAATGTAGTCACCTCAAAACAATATGAGTGGGAGCTCGAGAGGGTTAGGCACTCTCTATCCCAATTTGTAGTTAAAGAGACAGAACTTTATACCAAGTGTCTTTTACATTTTAAAGGAAGGTTACATGGTAAAAGTTTCGAACCTGCCCCGAGGGTTAAACTGGAGCTAGCAAATAAAGATGATATAAAAAGGCCATTACCTGATTGATGAACTGCCGCCTGAAGAAAGGGGCGCTTCCCGCCCCCTGCTATAAAATCACACTAGGAAAGATGTCACTGAAGTGGCCCCGAGACCAGAAAAACAGCAGTTTATATATCCTCGTGGAAGATTCGAGACGTTTCATGAATGATTACAACCGGCCCACAAAATTTTATTGGTTACCGAACACAGTTACAGAGTAGGTTGGGGAAGAAAGCCCCGATGGGTCGAAAATGAATTTAAGAAATTCGGGATTGGCTAATTTCAAAACTGGCGGAACGAACGGATTAACATTGCCAACTCAAACAATGACAGAAAGAAATTTAACAAAGAACAAACTTATAACTACAAAATTTCTTCAAAAAAAAGTTCCTTCACTTCGCACTAGGGTGCACAATTGTAGTTCTTAAGTGGTGCCATCTAGAAGAGAATGTTCACACTTCTTGCTACAGAGAAAACAAAAACGAATCGAAACTGACATAGTTCAGAAAACTTCAAAATTTACAGTAGGGACATCTTCTGAGAAATCTTATAATTAATGAGGTTGTTAAAGTTCAGGCTTCCTCCAGTAGAGGAGTTTCAACTGGCGCAATGTTTGAATTAGCGGCGTGGAGGTGTACCGCCCGGTACGATAATAATAATAATAATAATAATAATAATAATAATAATAATAATAATAATAATAATAATAATAATAATAATTGTTACGGAGTTATCCGTGGTAGTCAGAGGTGAAAGAAGGTGCGGGCGGGAATAGGTCTCAACTACAAAATTAAAGTTATTTTAAAACTTTAACAAAGATTATATTTTCTTCTCAAAATCAACAAATAACAGATAACCACACTTAACAATTTCCACTAGGTGAAATAACAACGAAAGGCAGGTACAAAATAAGTTCAATCGTTCAAGGGTTTTTTTACAAGGTTTTGGGTTTCGACTCCCCCACTCACAATCCTTGAGCTATTAGCCCAACTTTACCAAGGTACAAAATTGAACAAAGGGGCAGAAAACCCCACCATGCCAAGAAGCACTTGCTCCTAATTACAATGTTAAGCCTCCTAGAGGCATACAGAGATAAAATTTAGGAAAGAGCAGACCTGCTCTCAATAGTTCAAGCCTTTCAGAAGGCCATAAACAAACTTTACACTTGACTGCCCTTAAGGCATACTTATAAATAAACAGGGGTATCTCGTACCCAATCTACTGGGCCTTAGAGTGGAAAAACCAGGTTGATTTAAATGGCCCTAAACAAAAGGATGGAGGCGTGAATTTGCACTCCTAAATCTACATTTTAGAACCTAAGTGGCTCTAGGCCGATATACAGGGGCTAATCCCAAGCTAGGGAGGTGACTCGTATAAAAAAAAAAAAACTTTAATACATTAAGGAAGAGAAGAAAGGGTTATGAAAACGTAGTCACCTCAATTTCAAAATGAAGAGGAGCTCGAGAGGGTGAATCACTCTCTATCCCCGCATTAAAGTTCAAGAGAACTGAAGTTTACCAGGAAAAGTGTTTACATGTTGAATAGGTTACATATTAAAGGTTTCGAATCCTCCCCGAGAGTTAGACTGCTGAGCTAACAAGAAATAAAGATGCTAAAAGGCCATTAACTTGTTGAAGATCTGCTGTCTGAAGAACGAGGCGATTCCCGCCCCCTGCTACATATTCACACACTGAGTTAGATGTTATACTAGTGGCCCGGAGACAAGAAAATCAGCAGTTTTTATACCCTCGTGGAAAATTCGAGACCTTTCAAGAATGAGTAGACACCCCCCCCCCTCAACTTTATTGGTTAGCTTAGAGCTACATATCCATATCGAAGAAGACATACATGATTGGCTGAGAATTAATTAAAGAAATTCGGGATTGGCTAAGTTCGAACCTGGCGGAAGGAAGGATTAATATTGCCAACCCAAAAATAAAAGAACAAAATTTAGTAAAGACAACAACTTTTGAATACAAAATTTCTTCAAGAAGGTTCATTCCTTTGCACCAGAGTGCATGATCATAGTCTTTGGTAGAGACATCTGTTAGAGAATGTCCACACTTCTTGATCAATGATAAACAAAAACACATCAAAATTCACACAGAGCCATCTTCGGAGAACCTGTTGAGTTAATACAGTTTTTTAAAGTTCAGGCTTTCTCCTGTAGAGGAGTTCCAATTGGCACAATATTTGAACTAGCGGCGTGCAGGTGTACCGCCCGGTACAATAATAATAATAATAATAATAATAATAATAATAATAATAATAATAATAATAATAATAATAATAATAATAATAATAATAATAATAATTCGAGCTCGATACTTGTATTAGTTACCCATGGGTGAGAGAATATTGTTTTCAAGTTATACCTCTTATCGCACTTGCGTCACTTTGACTTCACTTAACACATCAAATTCCGTCCAGAAAACTCTGTAAAATAAATATTTCTCCTGAAGGAATTAAATAATTATTTCAAGTCCATCACTGATTTAATTCAAGTGTTCTCGTTTGGTAAAGGCAATATTATCCTTGTTAAAAAATTAATCAACTTATGACTTACTATCTCACGTTACGTTCCTCACTTTCAGCAAAATTGTCAACTGTTTGTATTACATTATTTAAATAAATAGCTCTATTAAGCTTCTACCCTCCTTAATTAGTTCACATGGATAACTTCATCTGAGTTAAAATCTCACATAGAAATACCAATCAATTAATTATATTAAACTTAATTATTTGTCTCAATGTAATTCAATTAATTTTAACGATTGTCTTATTTTCTTCACAAACTGATCAATTACTGATTAATCAATTAATCAATCTCTTACATCCATTAATTTTAACCGCTGAAGCTATTCGTCTACCAATGACATTCCAGGCCATCTCTCAACTGACAGCTCAGAATATAGCACTTAGTAGAGCATCTCGTCTCCGCACTCCCCAGTCTTCCCAGCCCAAAGATTGCAACATTTTATTAACGCTACTACTTTGCCGGAAATCACACAGAACATATCATGCTGCTTTCCTTTGGATCTCTTCCATTTCTCGTATTAATCTGTACTGATGTGGGTCCTATACACTAGACCCATGCTCTACATGGGGTCTTACCAGAAACTTACACGCCCTCTCCTTTACTTCCTCACTACAACCCCCGAATAATCCCATAACCATGTGACGATATATGGAGCCTTTCCGAACGTCCTCGCTAACATGTTTACCCCAATGAATATCATTCCGTATATTGACACCTAGGTGCTTACAGCGTTAACAATGAGCTACTATCACCTTATAAACACAGTAATTAAAACTGAGAGGACTTTCCTCTTGGTGAATCTTACAACTTCCCTTTTCATCCCATTAACCTTCATACCATTGTCCGCTGTCCATCTCAATCATTGCCTAGCTCACCCTGCAGTCGCTCATATTTCTGCAAATCATTTACTACTCTTAAAAGTATAACATAATCCGCAAATATCTTTATCTGTGATTCCAATTCTTTACTTATATCATTTATATACAGGTATATAAGAAAACATAAAGGTCCAAAAATACCGCCCTGTGGTGGCCCAGCTCTCTTATTTATTTCACGATCATAATAACACTTTACCTACTCTAATTCCCGGTGTTCTGTTTTCTAGACCTTTAACCACCCATTCTACCACTCTTTTGTCCAGTCCAATAGCCCTCAATTTCGTAAGTAAACTCCTATGATCTACCCTATCATAAGCCTTGGATAGGTCAATGGTGCTACAGTCCTTTTGACCTCAGGAATTCAAAATATATGCTATATCTTGATGAAATCCAACAAGCCGAGCCTCGATGGAATAACATTTTCTAAATGCAAAGTGCCGTCTATCAAACAAGTTATTAATTATATTCCAGAGTAGGGTGAATAATCACTCGATGTCAATTAATGTAAGTTGTTTGCCCTTACCTTGTTCTACGACGACTTGGTTATGAACACGGATATTATCGTGGTTCTCTATTTGGAGAGTTATATGTACTGATGATGGCTTCCTCCCGGGTAAAATATTCCGGAGGTAAACTAGTCCCCCATTCGGATCTCCGGGTGGGGACTACACGAGAGGGGGCGATCGTCAGGAAGACGGATACTGACATTCTGCGAGTCGGAGCGTGGAATGTTAGAAGTTTGAATCGTTGTGGTAGGTCAGAGAATCTGAAAAGGGAGATGGATAGGCTAAAGTTTGATGTAGTTGGTATACGTGAAGTACGTTGGCAGGAAGAACAAGATTTTTGGTCATGCGACTACCAAATTATCAACACAAAATCAAACAGGGGAAATGCAGGAGTTGGTTTAATAATGAATAAGAAAATAGGGCAGCGGGTAAGCTACAACGACCAGCATAGTGAAAGAATTATTGTCGTCAAGATAGACACCAAACCAATGCCCACCACAATAGTGCAGGTCTATATGCCCACTAGTTCAGCGGCTGATGAAGAAATCGAAAGAATATACGAGGAGATAGAAGATTTAATACAATATGTAAAAGGTGACGAGAATCTAATTGTGATGGGAGACTGGAATGCAGTGGTAGGCCAAGGAAGAGAAGGTAGTACGGTGGGAGAATTTGGATTGGGGCAAAGGAACGAAAGAGGAAGTCGGCTGGTTGAATTCTGCACTGGTCATAATTTAGTCCTTGCCAATACTTGGTTCAAACAGCACAAACGACGGCTGTATACTTGGACGAGACCTGTAGACACTGGAAGGTATCAAATAGACTTCATTATGATAAGGAAGAGATTCAGAAACCAGGTGTTGGATTGCAAAACTTTCCCAGGAGCAGACGTGGACTCTGACCACAACTTGTTGGTCATGAAATGCCATCTGAAGCTGAAGAAATTGAAGAAAGGAAAGAATGCAAAAAGATGGGATCTAGACAAGTTGAAAGAAAAGAGTGTGAGGGATTGTTTCAGGGAACATGTTGCACAAGGACTAAATGAAAAGGCTGAAGGAAACACTATAGAGGAAGAGTGGAGAGTCATGAAAAATGAAGTCAGTAGGGCTGCTGAAGAAATGTTAGGAAGAAAGAAAACATCAATTAAGAATCAGTGGATATCTCAGGAGATACTAGACCTGATCGATAAACGACGAAAATACAAGAATGCTAGAAATGAAGAGGGCAGAAAAGAATACAGGCGATTAAAGAATGAAGTGGATAGATAGTGCAAGGTAGCTAAGGAAGAATGGCTGAAGGAGAAGTGCAAGGATGTCGAAGGCTGTATGGTCCTGGGAAAGGTAGATGCTGCCTACAGGAAAATCAAGGAAACCTTTGGAGAAAGGAAATCTAGGTGTATGAATATTAAGGGCTCAGATGGAAAGCCACTTCTAGGGAAAGAAGACAAAGCAGAAAGAAGGCAGAAGCATATCCAACAGTTGTATCAAGGTAAAGATGTAGATAATTTGGTTCTGGAACATGAAGAGTATGTTGATGCTGATGAAATGGGAGACCCAATTTAGAGGTCAGAGTTTGACAGAGCTGTGAGTGACCTCAATAGGAACAAGGCACCTGGAATTGATGACATTCCCTCTGAATTACTGACTGCCTTGGGAGAAATCAGCATGGCAAAGTTATTTCATTTAGTGTGCAAGATGTATGAGACAGGAGAAGTCCCATCCGATTTTCGGAAGAATGTTGTTATACCTATTCCTAAGAAAGCCGGTGCTGACAGGTGTGAAACCTACCGCACCATTAGTTTAGTATCTCACGTCTGCAAAATTTTAACACGTATTATTTACAGAAGAATTGTTGCTGAATGGTATGGATGAAATCTTGGGTAAGGAGTACAAGATGAAAATTAATAAGTCCAAAACAAAAGTAATGGAGTGCAGTCGAACGAACGCAGGTGATGTAGGAAATATTATATTAGGAAATGAACTCTTAAAAGAAGTAGATGGATATTGTTACTTGGGTAGTAAAATAACTAACGATGGCAGAAGTAAGGAGGACATTAAATGCAGACTAACACAAGCAAGGAAAAGCTTTCTTAAGAAAAGAAATTTGCTCACTTCAAACATTGATATCGGAATTAGAAAGATGTTTTTGAAGACTTTCGTGTGGAGCGTGGCATTGTATGGAAGTGAAACATGGACGATAACTAGCTCAGAAAGAAAGAGAATCGAAGCTTTTGAAATGTGGTGTTACAGAAGAATGGTGAAGGTTAGATGGATAGATCGAATCACGAATGAAGAGATACTGAATCGAATTGGTGAGAGGAGATCGATTTGGCTAAATATGACGAGATGAAGAGATAGAATGATAGGACACATCTTAAGACACTCAGGACTTGTTCAGTTGGTTTTTGAAGGAAGTGTAGGTGGTAAGAACGGTAGGGGTAGACCAAGGTATGAATATGACAAGCAGATTAGAGCAGACGTAGGATGCAATAATGACGTAGAAATGACAAGTTTAGCACATGATAGGGTGGCATGGAGGGCTGCATCGAACCAGTCTATGGACTGATGACTCAAGCAACAACAACAACCTAATCTTGTGATTCGTTGTTAATATGTATTTTGTTATACTGGGGGACTATGGAATTAAAGGTAGATTATTAAAAGCAATCAAAGGCATTTATGTTGACAATTGGGCTTCAGTGAGAATTGATGGTAGAATGAGTTCTTGGTTCAGGGTAATTACAGGAGTTAGACAAGGCTGTAATCTTTCACCTTTGCTGTTTGTACTTTACATGGATCATCTGGTGAAAGGTATAAAATGGCAGGGAGGGATTCAGTTAGGTGGAAATGTAGTAAGCAGTTTGGCCTATGCTGACGACTTGGTCTTAATGGCAGACTCTGCCGAAAGCCTGCAATCTAATATCTTGGAACTTGAAAATAGGTGCAATGAGTATGGTATGAAAATTAGCCTCTCGAAGACTAAATTGATGTCAGTAGGTAAGAAATTCAACAGAATCGAATGTCAGATTGGTGATACAAAGTTAGAACAGGTCGAAAATTTCAAGTATTTAGGTTGTGTGTTCTCCCAGGATGGTAATATAGTAAGCGAGATTGAATCAAGGTGTAGTAAGGCTAATGCAGTGAGCTCGCAGTTGCGATCAGCATTATTTTGTAAGAAGGAAGTCAGCTCCCAGACGAAACTATCTTTACATCGGTCTGTTTCCAGACCAACTTTGCTTTACGGGAGCGAAAGCTGGGTGGGCTCAGGATATCTTATTCATAAGTTAGAAGTAACAGACATGAAAGTAGCGAGAATTATTGCTGGTACAAACAGGTGGGAACAATGACAGGAGGGTACTCGGAATGAGGAGTTAAAGGCTAATTTAGGAATGAACTCGATGGATGAAGCTGTACGCATAAACCGGCTTCGGTGGTGGGGTCATGTGTGGCGAATGGAGGAGGATAGGTTACCTAGGAGAATAATGCTCTCTGTTATAGAAGGTAAGAGAAGTAGAGGTAGACCAAGACGACGATGGTTAGACTCAGTTCTTGACAATTTAAAGATAAGAGGTATAGAACTAAATGAGGCCACAACACTATCTGCAAATCGAGGATTGTGGCGACGTTTAGTAAATTCTCAGAGGCTTGCAGACTGAACGCTGAGAGGCATAACAGTCTATAATGATAATGTATGTATGTATGTATGTATGTATGTATGTATGTATGTATGTATGTATGTATGTATGTATGTATGTATGTATGTAAGTTTCTTTTCGTTAATTCTGATTACTGTGCAGGTGAGAAGTGCTCAATTTTGCAGTATCTTGTGTTTAGCGAATAAATAAATAAATAAATAAATAAATAAATAAATAAATAAATAAATAAATAAATAAATTTCTGAAATGGTCTGACATAAATAATTTTCACAAATGATGAATGACTCAGGAAGATTTGGTGAGGAGTGGTTAACATATTTCTAAATCTATTTCAGCTGTGTTCAAAGCAAACTAAAACAAGTTATTGCTGTTGATGAAATGGTGAAACTGGTGCGAAATGGAAATACAACATCAATCAATGAGCGAAGCAGACTCTTGACTGATGGAAACGCTATGGGAGACAGAGACAGGTAGAACGGAGTGCTACTCCAGCCGCTTGAGCCAATTACCGGGTCGCGAAAATATACCAACGCTAAATATTCTCACGTGCCTTATTTCCTTCAATATCAATGCAGCGTACGACATAGTAACATGAGAATTTCATTCAAACAATGTTTCTACCCAATGGTAAAACTGCTACATGATTTTCGTAAATGAGCGAATGTAGTGGGTAGATTTAGCAGTTGGAGGAGATAGGAAGAGAATTGTCTCACTCTATTCACTAAGTAAGGGTGCAGATGAAGATAAAAGTGGCAAGTTTTATGAAGCACTGAGTGATATTGTAGTCTGGGTCAAGAGCAAGGTTACAATAGGGCTAATAGGAGATTTCAATGCCAGAGTTGGAGATAGAACTGAAGGATGTTAGAAGATCATGGATTAATGCGGGGAAAATATGGAAGCTCATACAAATGAGAAGCCTTTACTGTACGTCTGTCTTAGTGTTGTGATTAGCATTTACAAATACAGGGCGTTTGAAACTGAATACCGGGGATTTAAGGCTCTGTAGTACTTATTACATTACCTTACAATTATAAATAATACATCAAACGAAAAAGCAACTCAAACAGTTCGTTCTACAAGCGTTCGTTCCTGTGCGTATGCACTGGTTCCTCTGTCTTCCGTTAAAAAGTGCTTTCGTATCTGTGAGCATGCACTGGTTCCTGTGTCTGGTAACTAGTAGCGCTAGTAGCAAAGATGGCTATTGGGGAACAGAAAGATTTTTGTGTTGTACAGTTTGCAAGGGCTGAATCTGTACTTACAGAGCAACGTGTGTTTCATATTAAGTTCCGTTGTAATCCTGCAAGTGATGATAACATCCGCCGACGTTATCATAAGACACTGGCTGTCTTTGCAAAGGGAACTGTACCGAACGATCAACGAAGGAAGTACGTGTTGAACGGATGAGAGAGTCTTTCACGCCTAGCCAAAGAAATCATTTTGGAGGGCTAGTCGTGAATTAGCAGTCCCGGAGACATCAATGTGGAGAGTTCTAAAGGGGCTCTTAAAACTACGTCCTTATCGTTTACAGTTGATGCAAGCTATAAGGCATAGAAACTACTGTTTACGTGCCAACTTTGCAAAGGATATGTTGCAGCATGATGATGAAGATTTTTCTGGATCGTGTCGTGTTAAGTGGTGAATCGACATTTCACCTAAGTGGACATGTGAACACTCAAAATGTGCGTATCTGGGGGTCAGCAAATCCCCACGCGATGGTACAGTTGCAAAGTGACTCCCGTAAATTGAATATTTTTTCTGCCATATCCCGGCGGAAAGTTTATGGGCCTTTATTTTATGCTGAAGCAACCTTAACTGGCGTTTCGTACCTTGATGTGCTTGGACAATGGCTCTTTCCTCGACTACAAGAAGCGGAGCCCAAAAGCTTTATTTCGCATCAAAATGGTGCACCGCCTAGTTAGCATAACTCAGAACGCGACTGGTTAAACAACGTTTAACTCGACCACTAAATTATCCACAATGGGCCGGATGATAGAGTTCGTTTCGCATGGCCTCCACGTTCACCTGACCTGATACCATGCGATTTTTACCTTTGGGGATTTGTCGAGGATCGTGTGTTTGTACCTACGCTGCCAGCCGACATAACTGATTTGAGAAACAGGATTGAAGAAGCTGTTACACCAATTACACCTAACAAACTGAGCAAAGTGTGGGATGAATTCGTCTATCGACTAGATGTGTGCCGTGTGACGAATGGTGCTCAAATTAAACACTTGTAGGACGAACTATTTGAGTTGCTCTCTCACTTGATGTATTATTTACAAATGTAAGTTCAATGTAATGAACACTACAGAGCCTTAACCCCGACCCCCGATATGCATTTTGAAACATCCTGTATAGTCTTCGAAGATAAGACTACATAGTTACCACTTCACACGGGAGGGTAGGAGCAAGAGATCCATAATAGACTATATCATAACCGACTTTGAATTCAGGAAATCTGTTAGGAATGTGCGGGTATTCTGAATTTTCCTGATAATAAGGACCACTTTCTGGTCTGTAGTGAACTACACTGACTGACAGAGCAAATGCAACACCAAGAACGAGTGGTTCGAAAGGGATGAAAGTTGGGGAAAAAACAGAGACGGCACGGACGAATAATTGATGTTTATTTCAAACCGATATGCAGGTTACACAATGCGCACGGCATCGACTCAGTAGGATGTAGGACCACCGCGAGCGGCGATGCACGCAGAAACACGTCGAGGTACAGAGTCAATAAGAGTGCGGATGGTGTCCTGAGGGATGGTTCTCCATTCTCTGTCAACCATTTGCCACAGTTGGTCGTCCGTACGAGGCTGGGGCAGAGTTTGCAAACGGCGTCCAATGAGATCCCACACGTGTTCGATTGGTGAGAGATCCGGAGAGTACGCTGGCCACGGAAGCATCTGTACACCACGTAGAGCCTGTTGGGAGATGCGAGCAGTGTGTGGGCGGGCATTATCCTGCTGAAACAGAGCATTGGGCAGCCCCTGAATGTACGGGAGTGCCACCGGCCGCAGCACATGCTGCACGTAGCGGTGGGCATTTAAGGTGGCTTGAATACGCACTAGAGGTGACGTGGAATCATACGCAATAGCGCCCCAAACCATGATGCCGCGTTGTCTAGCGGTAGGGCGCTCCACAGTTACTGCCGGATTTGACCTTTCTCCACGCCGACGCCACACTCGTCTGCGGTGACTATCACTGACAGAACAGAAGCGTGACTCATCGGAGAACACGACGTTCCGCCATTCCCTCATCCAAGTCGCTCTAGCCCGGCACCATGCCAGGCGTGCACGTCTATTCTGTGGAGTCAATGGTAGTCTTCTGAGCGGACGCCGGGAGTGCAGGCCTCCTTCAACCAATCGACGGGAAATTGTTCTGGTCGATATTGGAACAGCCAGGGTGTCTTGCACATGCTGAAGAATGGCGGTTGACGTGGCGTGCGGGGCTGCCACCGCTTGGCGGCGGATGCGCCGATCCTCGC
This sequence comes from Anabrus simplex, assembly GCF_040414725.1. Taxonomy (NCBI): domain Eukaryota; kingdom Metazoa; phylum Arthropoda; class Insecta; order Orthoptera; family Tettigoniidae; genus Anabrus; species Anabrus simplex. The sequence goes on from NC_090266.1 coordinate 273,121,006, forward strand.
GTGCTGACGTCACTCGGGCTGCGCCTCGACCCCTCGCACGTGCCACATGTCCCTGCGCCAACCATCTTCGCCACAGGCGCTGCACCGTGGACACATCCCTATGGGTATCGGCTGCGATTTGACGAAGCGACCAACCTGCCCTTCTCAGCCCGATCACCATACCCCTCGTAAAGTCGTCTGTCTGCTGGAAATGCCTCCGTTGACGGCGGCCTGGCATTCTTAGCTATACACGTGTCCTGTGGCACACGACAACACGTTCTACAATGACTGTCGGCTGAGAAATCACGGTACGAAGTGGGCCATTCGCCAACGCCGTGTCCCATTTATCGTTCGCTACGTGCGCAGCACAGCGGCGCATTTCACATCATGAGCATACCTCAGTGACGTCAGTCTACCCTGCAATTGGCATAAAGTTCTGACCACTCCTTCTTGGTGTTGCATTTGCTCTGTCAGTCAGTGTAGGTTTTTCTAGGCCTAGGATAGGGGGAGTGAAATCTGCCTGCTGACGAGTAAGTGTAGAGAATCACCAGGGTGAGGAAATTAGACAGAAGTTCTTGGCTATGATTAGCGAAAAGTTCCAAATACTAGACAATAATCGGGTTCAAGGTATAGAAAAGGAATCGGTGGCATGCAAGGATGCTGTAACTGAAACAGCAAGGGAATGCTTAGGATTAACTGTATGCAAAGATGGGAAAAAGCAAACTTCTTGGTGGAATGACAATGTGAGGGCACCTTGTAGATGTAAACGGAAGGCGTATCGAATGTCATGGGACGATTTCGGTAATAATCTGGAAAAGCTTTGTTATGCGGCAAGGAAACCTTTCTGGATAGTAATAAGGAATATTAGAAAGATAGGAAGAAAGGACATCAATAGTGTTTTGGGTATATTAGGTGAATCCATAGTAGGTCCCAGTCAATTACTGGACAGGTAGAGGGAATATTTTTTTAATCTTCTCAACTCAAAAGGAATATTTCCTGGTGATATCGCGAACAACACATCTCATGGGGAGGAGAAAAGTGATGTTAATGAAATAACTCTTGAAGAAGTGAAAATAATTGTAAATAAACTCCATTATCGTAAAGCCTCAGGAATATATGAAATTAAACCTGAAATAGTGAAATACAGTGTTAAGGCAGGAATGAAATGGCTTCACGGAGTAATAAGTGTAGCATGGAATGTTGGTAATGTACTTTCTGATTGGACAAAAGTAGAGCTCTCCATAAGACGGGGAATAGGAAGGATTTAATCAACTATCGAGGTATTTCATGGACAAAATACCAGGCAAGGTGTTCACTGGCGTTTTGGACAGGAGAATGCGATAGTGGTTCAGCGTACGTTGGATGGAAGATCAGAGCCGTTTCAGATGTCAGAGGATCAGGTTCAGATTTTCAGTATGCGCCAGTTAATTAAAAAATGCTACGAGAGGAATATACAATTATGTTTATATTTTTCAGATCTAGAGAGGGAATTGACAGAATGCCGAGGGAAAATATGTTAGCCGTACTTAGGGATAATGGGATTAATGTTCGATTATTAAAAGCAATCAAAGACAACAATGACAATCGGGCTACAGTGAGAATTAAAGGTGGGATGAGTTATTGGTTAAAGGTACTTACAGGGGTTAATCAAGTCACCTTTGCTGTTCATAGTTTACTGATAGGTATAAAATGGCAAGGAGGAATTCAGTTAGGTGGAAATGTGGTATATATATATATTTTTTCCTAGTTGCTTTACGTCGCGCCGACACAGATAGGTCTTATGGCTACGATGGGACAGGGAAGGGGTGGGAGTGGGAAGGAAACGGCCGTGGCCTTAATTAAGGTACAGCCCCAGCATTTGCCTGGTGTGAAAATGGGATACCACGGAAAACCATTTTCAGGGCTGCCGACAGTGGGGTTCGAACCTACTATCTCCCGAATACTGGATACTGGCCGCACTTAAGCGACTGCAGCTATCGACCTCGGTGGTAAATATTTTATCCTATGAAGACGACTATGTTGAAAGTCTGCAATTAAATATGTTGGTACATGAATATACAGTAGGTGCAGTGAGTATGATATGAAAATTAGCATTTCCAAGACTAAAGTGATGACAATAGGGGAGAAAGGTAAAATAACTGAATGTTCGGCTGGCAGTACAAATCTGGAACAGGTAGATCATTTCATGTGTGTGGAATATGTAATATCCCAGGATCGTAGTATAAGAAGCAAGATTGTATCAAGGTGCAGCAAAGCTTGCAGTTTCAATCATCAGTATTCTGAAAGAAAGAAGTAAGCCTAAAGCTCCCAGACGAATTTCTCTTATCACCGGTCTGTGTTTAAACCTATTTTGCTTTACGGGAGTGACAGCTGGGTTGTCTAGGGATAGCTTATTAGTTAGAAGTAACAGACATGCAAGTGGCGAGAAACATCGAGATAACTCGATGGACGAAGCGGTATACATAAAACGGGTTCGATGGTGGGCTCATGTGAGGCGAATTAAGGAGGATAGCTTAGCTGGTAGAAAAACTGACTAGGTTATGGAAAGTTAGAGAAATAGAGGGAAAACAGGGCGATGATATTTAGACCCATTATTCAATGTTTTAATGATAAGAGGTATGGAATTAAACGAGGGCACAGAGCTAGGTACAAATAGAGGGTTGTGGAGCCGTTTGGTAAATTCATGGAGGCTTGAAGACTGTACGCTGAAAGTCTATAATGGAGCTGTATGTATGCAGTCCTATGTATAATCTGCAACAATATACTCCGTGTATTAAAGTTTTGTTTAGTAGAGACTTTCTTAATATTTCGTCTTCGTTTACGAATTTGCACACTCTGTCAGTAACAGCCTTAATCTTTGTAATTCCTTCGAACGATAGACGGTTGGTGTAAGCAAATACACTAGAGACAACACGGGACTGTCACTACTGTTACCACAGAAAAACGGCGGACAGGTTGAGAGTGGCGCTCCCATGTTGCCAATTCTTAAAATGGAATAGCACTAAACCGAAATAATGAGAACATCAGAAAAGCACCAGAAAATAAACACACCGTAATGTATTTATCAATAACGTCTCCTGAATCCGTACTTGAGATAGCTCTTCCTGTAGGACAACGGTTCGTTTCTTTTTGCTTACATACGGGCACACCTAATCCACTTATGGAAAAAATGTCCATCGAGTCTGGGCCATGTGAACCATTTTCATAGGTCGGTCACCATCGTTAATCACGGAATATAACTCCTTATACGCAGTTTGACGCACAGACGAGTAGGCGAACCAGTTAGAAGACTCATTGATCAAAACTTTCAAATTTTTGGGCAAAACCTCACTAGGAGCATATGAAATCAACAACTGCAGAGAATGGCATACATATCTAACTAATTGCAGATGTGCAATTTCCTTCTTTAATTTAACGTGAACACCATTATTCGCTCCAGTCATAACTGATGAATTGTCTGTGCCTGTTGCGGGAAGGTTGTCAAATTTTGGTCCTTTTTTTGTTGAGGCAGTTTCTTAAAACCGTAACGATACCGTCTGCAGTGCAGTCTACTAATTCCACCACTTCCAGATATGACACTAGAATTGCTTTCTTCGACAATGAATAATACCGAATGACAACTCCTAACAATTTAGTCACAGATATGCCATAACTTTCATCTAATAACAAGCTGCACCTTTTGCTCCCCTAAGTCCTGCAGCATTCATTCCTCAAAATGTGGCGCCAAAACATTATGCACAACGGCCGTACATGTACTTCTGTATAGCTTAATATCAGCAGCCTTACTGTCAGAAAAATAAGACTTGCAAAGTTCGCAAAGGTGATCTGCCACAAGGAATGAGCAATGTTCCACAATAAAAAGACAAAGCCTTTCTTCCACAAATTTGGATACCTGTGAATCCCTTTTAAAGGCAATACAGGCTGCCGATTAGAACTAAAAGGAGCTGCAGCTTTAATGTGTTCGTTTGTTTCCAAGTGCCTTTCAGTATCCCCCAATCTCGCAGCTAACTCAACTTTTAAATATTTACAAGACACCGAGTGTCATTTCCTTGATTCGCATAAGCCACTCCTTGTATCTGTCATTGTTTAATCATTCAGTCCTAAATCGCTGAGAATACTGCGGCTTTTCCATCTTATTTTATTCACTGGTCAAATAATACCACAAGGGACTACTAAAATAACACAAACTATTAACAGCTGTAACACTGAAACTTACGCCACTCTCGCCTAACATTAAAATACTTCACATACATAACACAACTACTGAGGTAGCACGCGTCTACTTCAAGTTACAACAGCGAACTGAAGTGCGTCTGTTTTCAAACGGAGTAATAACTTACGCACATCTGCAGTGAACGGGATTTCCCTTAGTGGAAGTTACCATTCCAGATGTTTAACACGCGGAGGCCCTACATTGCGGTTTCTCTATTTGAGGCGTTGTAGCATAGTTTTTTCTACATTCTATCTGAGCAAAAGTGTGGGTGAGTTTTATTAATGATTAGGAATACGAATTCGTATATTTCCTCATTTTCAAAAAAAATCACCAGGTTTTCCATCAGATATTTTCAGAAAACACCAGATTATTTTTTCGACTACTTGCTTTACGTCGCACCGACACAGATAGGTCTTATGTAGACGATGGGAGAGGAAAGGCCTAGGAATGGGAAGGAAGCGGCCGTGGCCTTAAATAAGGTACAGCCCCAGCATTTGATTGGTGTGAAAGTGGGAAACCACGGAAAACCATTTTCAGGGCTGCCGACAGTGGGGTTCGAACCCACTATCTCCCGGATGCGAGCTCACAGCTGCGACACCAGATTTTAGACATGGCACTAAATGCGTGATACTGGACACGACATGTGATTTAAAAAACACCAGATATATTGCAATAAGCACCAGACTGGCGACACTAAGCGCTTCTCGTGATGGAGCCTGGCAGAATGGCGCTAATTTGAAAAGTAAATGTATTTCTTATGGGAGGTAGACAAATACTTAACAACTCCCGTAAATATAAATCTTAACATTTAAGGAGAGTGATTTATCAGACTTTTCTACATGACGATCAAGGAGACAAAAGAATCCACAAAATCTCAAATATGATATTTAGTAAGTTATATTGGCAATTAAATATTTACAAAATCCATTTGTTATAAATGCGTTATATTTTTGCGGTGACATTTCTTGCTTCATATACCCTGTTTTTTCGTTTTCTTCAATGAAATAGTCAAACACGGAATAAGGACATTCAAACCTTTACCAAGAATGAGATTAGCACATTCCAAGCAGATGCAGTTAATAAAATTAATATTTACTTCTTGTACTAATATTTTTTTGACTTGGCAACTGCTTTCATATAAATAATCTAAATACTTACAATTAAAAATACATGCGTTTTATTATACAATATATTTGCTGCTTCGTTTGGGTAAATAAACCGGACATTGTGATGTTTTTATCAAAATATGTGAATTTTTTACATTTTCTTTAGTATCAAAACTTGAGAGTGCTTTCCGATTGTTATCATGTATTAAGTTACTGCCTAACCAACCTCGTAGTCCGGATCCATGGCTAAATTGTTAAGATGCTGGAATTTAGTCCAAGGGTCCCAAGTTCGATTCCCGGCAGAGTTTGGGAATTCAATCATGTCTAGTCAGAATGTAACTAAAATCGTAATCACTTTTCAGGTCTTTTCACTGCAAATTTAGGGCTGAAATATTTTCAATTCATCCCTTAAAACAATGTGGTTTGCTGTGTTGACTGTTCATAGAAACAATAGTAATCAAAAATATTACTGTATCATCTGAAAATGGAAAGTGTTTGCCTTCTTCATTTATTTCACAGCGAAACTCCTTTGTACAGTGGTTAAGCGGTGAATTGAAAATATAAAGTAGTGTATCCATTATTTTAAGGAAACTGGCAGTGGGCATTTCATCAGGCGACATTGATTTGAAATTTACACACGTCATAGCTAATAAAGTGACTAAACATATGTGCTGCTAAGCACACTTTCATTTGTGTAAATGCAGGCAAATGAATACACTATTTATTTAGCTTTGGGATCAGCCTCGGTTTCATAATTTTACCTTTGTTGTAAAATTCAACTATATGGCTCCTAGAACATCTACCGTCACCACAGATAAAATCATTATTCTCAAAATTATTTCTTGTTGATTTTAACAATTATGAGGCATGATGAAGAAAAGTACACCGTATTACCATTAATTTAAACGAATTGTATCTCTGCAGAGACTCCTAATGATGATCTCATTTTGAGGTGAATGCTACCTTGACCACAAACTACCACCATCGGAATAAATCCAGTTTCCTTGATTTACCTTATTACATTTAAGATTACGTCTTTTAAGCAATTACCTGGCATAGAATCTCTAGTCAGGTAATCGCCTAAAACTTGAGTTAAATGTACATTAATTTCTCGAACCAAAATCGCAATTGGTTAATTAGCATGCACTAAAACACTTTTTGCACCACACTGATGCAACCAAAATTTTAAAACTATGAAAATCATCTGCCTGAGCATCATATGTAATATGGTCCTTAAGGGACATTTCATCCAATAATTACCTCTTACACAACATGATGGCCTTCCGCTCCTATCTTGCCTCTACGGTAAAAACTCGAATTCCGTGAGATTATTTCCGCATCCATAATATCACTTATCAGCCATGATTCAACTCCTATTCAGTATGTGGTAAAATATATTACAATACTTCTACAGAATAGTACTAACAAAATTATGGGATCTTTCCTTGGCTTTCGGCATCCTATATTCTGATCACCGTTCCCTAGTCCACCCTATTTCCTTGAATGTACTTCCCTATACAAATTCCAAACTCACTCGGGTTAGTGGGGTTAGTTTAGAAGAATTGGCTGAGGGAGGATTGAATAGAATATATCATCATGAATACAACAGCGTATTCTGTGAATACAATTATATCAGAATATAAAAATCTCTATAGGCTGCTATACAAGAAATTCACAATAATGAATCGAACAAGATACAAATTGATAAAATAACGCCACTACAATTATTCCACTTAAATGTGTCCTAATTGTAAAATAATAGGAATAACATTCTAACTGAAACTACAGAAAGCTCGTTATACTAACTACGCAAATACAGGTTAATATTGTTGCTATTACAACTCGCAAACAGAAATGAAAACTGCCCTTAAGTGTAGAAATATGTAAAAGGCTATACGAGGATTACACAACAAAACTAAATTTGCTATTTGCTTTACGTCGCACCGACACAGATAGGTCTTATGGCGACGATGGGATAGGAAAGACCTAGGAATGGGAAGGAAGCTGCCGTGGCCTTAATTAAGGTACAGCCCCAGCATTTGCCTGGTGTGAAAATAGGAAACCACGGAAAACCATCTTCAGGGCTGCCGACAGTGGAGTTCGAACCCACTATCTCCCGATTACTGGATACTGGCCGCACTTAAGCGACTGCAGTTACCGAGCTCGGCAGACATATTATTATTATTATTATTATTATTATTACTATTATTGTTCTTATTATTAGTATTATTATTAACTTACTACTCTCTAAGAAAGGAAAATTGCCTTTAAGTTTAACGTTGAAATACTGAAAGGATTACACAAGAATTACACACCAATATATATAGCAAGCCAGATACCATCAAATAAAATAACTGCACTACAGTTCTAAACTGCATTTAGGCGTATTCTATCTGTAACAGGTTAACTGAATTAATGAATCTGAAGTTAGAAGTAAATACAAGTAAATATTTTGTACTTAAACAGATCATGTTATTTTTTTCTCCTGCCTACGCGCTAACATCAATTAAAACTGCCCTTCATTTATGGGAATATGTAGAGTACGACCAAGACGTCTAGAGCTGTGACTCAAATAACGTTTCTCGAAATTAAGCCGGAGAAGTGAACTACAAATATTCCAATATCTGAATAGGCCTATTTGAGTCCGAAATAGAGCAATAATCATGAACAATGAAGGTTTTTTTTTTTCATTTTAAACTACAGTAATTTTATAATGCTAGCGGTTTTGTACTGGTTATTTAAAGGATCTGTTACCTTTATCAAATGTGCAACGGAAGTGCTTATAAGAAATATTGTGTCTAGTTTCTACACGAGTGCATATGTAGAAACTGGGGAAGGTACAACTCGGTGTGATAAACTGCCTTTATAAGTATCCAACCAACAAAACTACAGATATACAAACAGAAAATCGGCATATTATTTCCTATTTCCCCTAACCCGGGTTCGAAACAAAGTAAATTTTTACCTACGTAATATACGGAACGTCCGCCTCTGTGGTGTAGTGGTTAGCGTGATTAGCTGCCACCCCCGGAGGCCCGGGTTCGATTCCCGGCTCTGCCACGAAATTTGAAAAGTGGTACGAGGGCTGGAACGGGGTCCACTGAGTAGAGGCGGGTTCGATTCCCACCTCAGCCATCCTGGAAGTGGTTTTCCGTGGTTTCCCACTTCTCCTCCAGGCGAATGCCGGGATGGTACCTAACTTAAGGCCACGGCCGCTTCCTTCCCTCTTCCTTGCCTCTCCCTTCCAATCTTCCCATCCCTCCACAAGGCCCCTGTTCAGCAAAGCAGGTGAGGCCGCCTGGGCGAGGTACTGGTCATACTCCCCAGTTGTATCCCCCGACCAAGAGTCTGAAGCTCCAGGACACTGCCCTTGAGGCGGTAGAGGTGGGATCCCTCGCTAAGTCCGAGGGAAAAACCGAACCTGGAGGGTAAACAGATGATGATGATGATGAATATACGGAACGTAATCTACCGAAAATCAAGATAACTACTCAATTTTTAAATAAAAGGTAATCACTAATCCTGATTACTAGAAACAAACACCAATATTTATAGCATTATATGGATCACACGCACAAAATGTAACCAAAAATTGAATAGGCATGGACTATTTGATCTCTGCGATAAGAAGAGCGCTTTCAACAGCCGACCATTCCCCAGCGCATTCAATTATGGAGTCTATTACAATTATATTACAAAAGCAATGTAATAACCCTCTCTATAATCAGAGAAATGTGGAGGATTATATATGAAAAGAGAGAGAGAGGTGATGCATGCAATAAGTCCACTATGAATTGAGGGGTGTCTCGGGCTCCACAGGTCAGTTAAAGTCCAGGTGAACCGTCATGAAGTCTAGTCATTATTAATTATTACGTAGTATTCACATGGAACAAATCATGGGATAAATAAAAAATAAATGTTATTACATTTGAATCAATTCTAGTATAGTAGTATTTATTTTGAAATGTGACTTAATATTACGCTTATTACAGAATACCCTCTGTCGGCGGCCCTGAATATGGTTTCCCGCGGTTTCCCACTTTCTCACCAGGCAAATGCAGGGGCTGTACCTTAATTAAGGCCACGGTGGCTTCCCTCCCATTTCTCGGTCTTTCCTGTCCCATAGTCGCCACAAGACCTATCTGTGTCGGTGCGACGTAAAGGAATCAGCAAAAAAAGAAAATCGATTTCAGAATACAATAAATAGATGTAATGTTATCACCCGTACTTGTAGATGAACTGATTATGAAGATGTGTGATAATTGCCGTTACTGTTATTGCTGTCGTTGATCATCTGAAGTTTCAGCCAATATTTCCTGTACTTCCTGCTTAAATTGTCAAAATTCATTATATTACCTAACTGGCAAAATGTTACTACTAAACTGAAGATTTCATTTTCTAAACCATTACTACTTACTTTTTGTTTTATTAGACAAAGTGGATTCGAATCCCACTGTCGGCAGCCGTGAATATGGTTTTCCGTGGTTTCCTATTTTCACACCAGACAAATGCTGGGGCTGTAACTTAATTAAGGCCACGGCCGTTTCCTTCCAACTCCTAGGCCTTTCTTATCCCATTGTCGCCATAAGACCTATCTGTGTGGGTGCGACGTAAAGCCACCAGCAAAAAAAGGCAATTATCGTCTATTTACAAAATTCTGCTCTTATTATGACAGAACGCCCTCCGATCCCACGTATCTTCGGATTACATGCATATTTAACTGGCAAAACTTAATGTTGTAATGTTCTCACCTCGAATAATGATGCCTATTCCTAAACCTCTCTATGACTACTGTGGGACTGATATTTTAAAATGGGAAACAAACTTAAATTCGTACTCCGTCTTTTCTAGACAGTTATCTTACCGTTCACATTCCTTGAATTTTCTTCCACTGTGGATTGACTGTTGAACAGACGATTATTAACAGATTAGAAATCTCACGAAAAGAAACGACCGCTACAGTCTTTTGAACTAGTGCCGCTTTATCAAAGAAACGAGATTAGTCAACTTATTAGTCCCTGGGGTTCACCTTTCTCTTAAAATACACTACTTTCTGACTTGTTCTTGAAATGTGCCTTCATATTTGCAGCGCATTATTCAGCCACCCTCGAAATTGAAAGCCATATATGCCTGAGGTCTTCATGAGTGCTCGACTGTGCTTCCTCGCTCTGGATTATTTGCTATGCGTGCAGAGGGTTTAAATTACATTCCGTATCGAGTGTGGACAATGGAGCCTTGCGCACTTTCACTCATAAGTCATCGCGAAATATTATATAGCACATTTTGCTGTTTATAGGCATACATTGCTGGAATACGGAGGACATTAATATTAAAACGCATGTAGGTAACAGGAATTGCTATATCATCAAAACTGAACGGTAGACTGAGCAAACATTCTCGTGAGTCCCGGTTTGTCACTCAGATAGCAATGTTAATTTAACCTGTCTTGGGCAGAATATTAACAAAGTTATATATACTGACTCCTGCTATTAGAGAACGCTCATGGCACAGTACCATGGTAAATGATAGTGACCATATTGACGAATTATGGGAGAAAGGTTTTTACAAACAATCAAATACATTTATTTTGGCAATTAGGTTAGAGTGATACCTATAAGTGGAATTAGTTCTTGTTTTCAAGTAGTAAGACAAAACTGCAATCTATTACATTTCTTGTTCAGAATTAACATAAATCATTTCCTGAGTGGCATACAATGGCAGGGAGGGATTTGATTGGGTGAAAATGTACGAAGCAGTGAATTATTGCAATGTGAAGTACTATCAAGCTTGTCTGCATTTTCTCACCAAGGTTTACCGAAAGGAAGCGGTATCGACATGGTTCAGCCGTAAAGATCGTTAGCGTCGTCGTAAGTAATGTACTGGCTTGGATCATCGGCGTGAAGTGTATGTCCGGCAAAATGTGCTTACAGGAATTTATTAAACTAAAGATTCAATTAAAATTTAACTCGAAAGTATATAAAATCTGACATTAAAATATAACGGTAACATTTGATGAACAGTTGTTTGAAAATAGCTGAAACTAAGTACATTAAATTCTCACAGTCTTCCTTTAAATATAGAAGTCAAATATGAGGACGCTAAAACCGTGAAGAAACCGAAATACCCCTGACAATCGGAAACGCAGACTCCAAATTAAAACTTTGAGTTAATCTACATTCTTAAGCTTACTCTGACGCAGGGATCCATTACACGTTCGTATTCGGGAGTTGTATTTGAACACGCCTACCGGGTACTTCACATTCTGAACAGACCTTTGAATTGCCCGGTATATCTTGTATTAATTCTGAAAAGTTCTAATTATGCATGGATTTTGAATTTTACTTGGAGAAGAACTATCGAAGAAGTCCGAAAAATTTAGTCAATTTTTGAGTGTAAGAAGTGAATTATCTAAACCTGTTTCGTTAGTTTCCTCTTTTACAGCACCATTGGAAGGAATTTGCCTTGAAATTCATATTCCTAAGGGGATTATGGATTGTCCCAGGGCAGAAAGTATTGGGAAGTATGTACTGGAACGCTTAATACTGATAATATTAAAGTAAATAGATTTATAAGCTGTGCAATCATATCCACGTCGCGAAAATCCTAGAGAACCGTTCACGCACAAGTGATAGGTTTTCGAAAGTAAGACCAGTCTAAAGTGATATGAGACAAAAATGTCATACACTTCAACGCGAAGAAAATATTGGGGTTGATGAACAGACGGTGTCATTCTGAGGCCACTTGAGTATAAGAGAAATTACGTACAAAAATGCGACAAAGTGTATCATAAATATCTTCGTTTCGTGTGGTGAAAATGGCCTCTTTTGTGACTTTTTGATCATGCCTGGAATCTACAACAGGGTTCAAGTGCCAGTATGTACAGTTTGACCTAGTACCGACATCACTGGTGCAACTGTAGAACTGTTGAACTGTAAAAGGATTGTAAGGAAAGAAATAGAAATAAGTAATTTAATAGATATATACTTACCAGATATTGTAATAGAAGATGAATCATCGATATAATGAATGCAGAAATTTTCTCACGGAACTGGATTCTGTATCGTAGGGATAGGAATGGAATGGTACGAGGGGAAGTATTCATTCAGGTGAAAGAAGTTTTGTAAGCTACGAAAATGTTAAAGAAGACAAACATGAAATTTTAGGTGTATGGCTCATTTCTAAAGACAATAGACAACTTGACACCTTTGGAGTGTACAGACCGGGAAAGGGTAGCGCTGACGCTGATTCAGAATTATTTGATAAGATAAAAAGCTATGTGGAAAACGACATGGAAAGGAATGTGACTGTAAAGGGAGACCTCAATGTACCAAATGTCAACTGGGAAGGTAATGTGAACGACAGAAAGCACAACCAAAAATAGCAAACCTATATTTATATATAAAATAACTTGTCCTGACTGACTGACTGACTGACTGACTGACTGACTGACTGACTGACTGACTGACTGACTGACTGACTGACTGATTGACTGATTGATTCATCGTCGCCGAGCCAAAGCTACTGGACATAAAGAAATGAATTTTGGGCATAGATACATATTAAGATGCAGGTGCTCGCTAAGAGAGGATTTTAGGATATTCCTTCGCTAAGGGGGTGAAAAGGGGGTTGAAATTTAAAATGAGTGTATCTATATTTCAAAACTTTAAAAGTTTACAGATGTAAAAATTGGTATTTAGAATCTTCTTTAAAAATAAGGACACACACGTATTTCTTTGTTTTCAGAAAATCCCAATAGGAGGGGTGAAAAACGGTGAAAAAGGTGTTGACTGCCTTTAATCAAGATACCAGTACTTATATCTCAGAAACTGAAGATATTGCAGACCTGAAAATTGGTACTTTTGATCTCTTTTGTTGTTTGAGATCTCCTTTAAAAATAAAGAAACACGTATCTTTTGTTCTAGGGAAATCCAGTTAATGGTGGGGTGGAAAGGGGGTGAATTTTTAAAATGAGTGTATCTATATCTCAAAACTTTTAAAGTTTACAGATGTAAAAATTGGTCTTTAGAATTTTCATTAAACATAAAAGAACACGTATTCTTTTTTTTGGAAAATCTAAATAGGAGGGGTGAAAAGGGGTGAAAATGGGTTGAATGCCATTAATGAGGGCACATATATCTCAGAAACTGAAGACATTATAGAACTGAAAATTAGCATATGGGATCTCCTTTAAAAATGCCTTTAATGAGGCTACTTATATTTCAGAACCTGAAGATATTACAGACCTGGAAAATGGTATTTGGGATCTACTTTAAAAATAAAGAAACAGACATTTTTTCGTTTTTGGAAAATCCAAATAATGGGGGGGGGGTGAAATTTTGTATCTACATCTTAAAACATTAAAAGTATTCAGATGTAAAAATTTATAATTAGAATCAACTTTAAATATAAATAAAAATGAATTTTTTGTTTTCGGAAAATCCCAATAGGAGGGGTGAAAGAGGGGTTGAATGCCGTTAATGAGGATACTTATATCTCAGAAACTAAAGATATTACAGACCTGAAATTTGGTATTTGGGATCTCCTATATAAAAAATAAAGAAACCATTTTTTTTGCTTTTGGAAAATCCAAATAATGGGGGGTGAACGGGGGTGAATTTTTAAAACGAGTGTATGTATATCTGAAAACTTTAAAAGTTTGCACATGTAAAAATTGATATTTTGAATCACCTATAAAAATAATCGTACACGTACTTTTTTTGTTTTCTGTAAATCCCAATAGGAGGGGTGTAAAAGGGAGAATAATGAGTTGAATGCCTTTAATGAGGATACACATATCTCAGAAACTGAAGACATTATAGAACTGAAAATTAGCATATGGGATCTCCTTTAAAAGTAAAGAAACACGTATTTTTTTGTTTTTGAAAATCCAATTAATGGCGGTTGAACAGCAGTGACAAAGTGTGGTATATTTTTTGAAAGACTATATATACAGAATATCTGAGAAACGTAAAATTTTACAGACGTAAAAAGTGGTATTTGGATTCTCCTGTAAGTGTAAAGAAACATAGGTGATTTGTTTTTGGAAACTCCTCTTAAGGGGAACTAAAAAGGGGGTGAAATTTTAAAATGAGACTTTATACAGTACCGGTATATCTCAAAAACTTGACATTTTACAGAAGTGAAAAATGGTATTTTTCATCTCTATTAAAAATAAAGAAACGTGTACTTTTAGTTTTCGGAAATACCACTTGGGTGGAGGGGGGGGAGGGTAAAAGTGACTGAAAATGGTGTTGAATTCTTTTAATTGGGCTACTGATACTTCAAAGATGAAATGTTAGAGGCGTGAAATTTGATATTTGGAATCTGCTTTAAAACTAAAGGAATACGTATTCTCGGAAAATCTAATGAAGGGGGATGAGGGAGGTGATGGAATTGAAAAATTAATTTACCTAATTGTATGAGAATACTTACATCTAATAAAAACTAAAGTTGTTACAGACGTGAAAATTGGTATTTGGATCTCCTTTAAAAACAAAGAAAACCCGTTTTTTGGGGGGGGAATCATCTTGGGGGGCGGGAGTGAAAAGGAGTTGAATTCCTTTCACGTGGACACATAAATAAAAAACTGAAGAAGTTACAGTCGTGATAATTGGTGTTTATAAGATCCTTTCCTATTAAAGAAACAAGTATTTTTGCCGGAAAGTTCACTTGGGAAGTGAATGGAAGTGAAAGAAAAGTGAATTATTTTTAGGGGGATACTTATATCTCAAAACTGATGGTAATAGACGTGAACATTGGTGTTTAGAGTCTCCTCTAAACATAAAGAAACACGCCTTCTTTTAAATTTTTTGGGTGGGGGTGGTAAATAAAATTTAACGGCGTTGGGGTGTAAAGGACCAATTGATTTTACTGTTCATAATGTACTCCGTTGCACAGGCGGCAGCGCGCTGGCCACTCACAGCTGGGTTCCGTGGTTCAAATCCCGGTCACTTCATGTGACATTCCTGCTGGACAAAACGGAGGTGGGACAGGTTTTTTCCGGATACTCCGGTTTTTCCTGTCATCATTCATTCCAGCAACACTGTCCCATACCATTTCATTTCATATCATTTGTCATTCATTAATCATTGCCCCAGAGGAGTGCGACAGGCTTCGGCAACCGGCACAATTCCTATTGTCGCCGCTAGATTGGGGCTTTATTCATTCCATTCCTGACCCTGTCGAATGACAGGAAACAGGCTGTAGATTTTCGATGTACTTATTCTGATAATAAATAGATCATTTTAAATCTTACCGGGCGAGTTGGCCGTGCGCATAGAGGCGCGCGGCTGTGAGCTTGATTCCGGGAGATAGTAGGTTCGAATACCACTATCGGCAGCCCTGCAAATGGTTTTCCGTGGTTTCCCATTTTCACACCAGGCAAATGCTGGGGCTGTACCTTAATTAAGGCCACGGCCGCTTCCTTCCAACTCCTAGGCCTTTCCTATCCCATCGTCGCCATAAGACCTATCTGTATCGGTGCGACGTAAAGCCCTTAGCAAAAAAAATTAATCTTTCCTGGATTCGTTTACAAGAGCCATCTTTTCCTTCGGAGAACGTTCTTAGATTACAGTAGATTCTCCTGGCATACAAATAAAAATGTAAACACATTTGAAATAAACGATAGGAATGAGATTGACCGTCAAATTGTTCACCTTTATAATAAGGTCAATAATGCACGGAAGTACAGTATGTGATTCGTATTGCGAGAAATCCCGCACACTTGCCTACGCGCGACAATGGTGCTTGTCACATTGTCAACAATGACAATGGCGGCAAATGTAATTTACCACCAAATAGCAGTCATGCATCTTGCTGTGGGGTCCAGAACATCTATAATAATAATAATAATAATAATAATATTAATAATAATAATAATAATAATAATAATAATAATAATAATAATAATAATAATAATAATAATAATAATGTTAAGGACCGTCGTCAAATGTGCGGACCGCTCTGGAGACGGGTCCTGGCCGAAATGCAGTCCGGCCGCGGGTTCAGTACGGCCATGGCATCCAAGACGACACCACGCCGGATCTCTTGAAAGATTTAATCCATATTAATAATGCTTATAGGAAATAGATAGCAAAGATTTAGGGACCCAACTGGTCGGGTGGAATACCTGGACCTAGCCCGGGAAGTACGAAATCGATTGCTGGAAAGAAAGATTGAAAACTGCGAGGAATCTTGCCGTAATCTATTAGAAAACGAGTCAGATCGGGAATTTTGTTGGATTCTCTCAGAAAACGAGTCAGATCGCGAATTTCGGCGGATTTTATATAAAACAATAAACATTCAATTGTAAATTTCTGTATAATACCGTAGCGAAGCACGTGTATCTTGCTAGTCTATATATATTCACATTCCTTGAATTTTCTTCCACTGAGCATTGACTGTTGAACAGACGGGTATAATTAGATTAGAAATCTTACGAAAATAAGCGACCACTACAGACTTCTGAATTAGCGCCGCTCTCCTGACTGAGTGACTGACTGACTGACAGATTCATCATCGCCGAGCCAAAACTACTGGACATAGAGAAATAACATTTTGGGGATACATTTATATTAGGATGTAGATACTCACAAAGGGAGGATATTTGGAGATTCCGTCGCTAGGGGATGAATTGCGGGGTGAATTTTTAAAATGAGGGTATATATATCTCAAAAACTTAAAAGTTTACGGGCTTAAAAAATTGGTATTTGGAATCACTTTTCAAAATTAAGAAACAAGTATTTAATTATTTTCGGAATATCCCATTAACAGAGATGAAGAAAGGTGTTAAAAGGGTTGAACACTTTTTATGAAGAGACTTATATCACAAAAACTGAAGGTGTTGCAGACATGAAGATTGGCTTTTGGAATCTCCTTTGAAAATGAAGAAACCCGCATTTTTGTGTTTTTCGATAATTCGATGAATAGAGGGTGAACGGGACTGGCAAACGGGGTGAATTTTTAAAAAGACTGTATCTACAAATTATCTGAGACACGTAACATATTAAAGATTTGAAAACTGGGATTTACAATTTCCCGTAAAAGTAAAGAAAGATAAATTTATTCTCTCGGAAAATCCACTTAAGGGGAACTGAAAAAAAGGGGTTAAATTTTAAAATTAATATATATATAGTATATCTCAAAACACATGTTGCAGACGTGAAAATTGGAATTTGGAATCTCCTTTGAAAATGAAGAAACACGTATTTTTGTGTTTTTGGATAATTAGATGAATAGGGGGTGAACAGGAATGACAAACGGGGTGAATTTTTAAAAGGACTATATCTGCAACTTATTACAGACACGTAATATATTAGATATTTGAAAACAGGTATTCGGAATTTCCTGTAAAAGTAAAGAAACATAAATATCTTATTTCCAAAAATCCACTTAAGAGGAACTGAAAAAGAGGGTTAATTTTTAAAATAAGCATAACTTCAGTGTATCTCAAGAAATTAATATGTCTGGTATTTGTAATCTCCTTTAAAATTAATGAAACATGTATTGTTTTGTTTTCAGGAAAAAACCTTAAAGGGGAGTGATGGGGGGAGAAAGAATTGAAAATTAGTTGAAATATTTGTATGAGTATACATATACTGTACCGGTAGAAATGCAAGTTCATAAAGGAAGCTTACTGTAAATTGGAATGTTCTAGAGGATTATAGTTACCACAGTTCTTAATGGATAGTTTCTGAAGATTTAAAACACATTGGCAATGAACTGAATAAATAGCACTCGGAAACTCTCTTATTCCGTCAATAGGCGAAGTGAATAGCCATTAAAGAAAATTATATTTGAAAGAAAAAGTCTGACTTCATAAATTATGGATTCATTGAAACTACTGGAAAGTTCTAGGCTTTCTGGGAACGCGACATGCCGTATTCTGAATTGTCACAGTCTTTAATGAGGATAAGAATCAAAACACAAGTTCCAGTGCAGCACTTGGAAAGTATTGCATATTTCACAATTAAACGCAATGTTGAACGTCCCCTATGTTTCACAGTTTTTACAAGACGTAAATTCAATGAGCCACTTGGAAAACAAGTCATATCGTTCACCCGAAAATTTATGTTGGTAGGGCACAAGTTCATCCTACACGCTCGGAAAATTTCAATGTTCCAGAAATTGATTCACAAAATACAAGTTCGAATAAGTTCGAAATGTAAGTTCAATGTGGTGCACAACACTCTTGAAAGTTCAAAGTCCTTTCAATCGTCGTCGAATAACTAAGTCCCTATGTGGAATTTCAAACAAATAACAAAGTTCCAATGTGTAGAAATAACAAAGTTCCAATGTGTCAAAATATTAAAGTCCCAACACGACACTCGAAGAAAATAAAGTTCCGATGACAATGTTCCAGTATGTCACCTTAAGAAAATAATAAAGTCTTACCGCGACACTTGGCGAAAATAACTAAGTTCCAATGAGACGCCTCAGAAAAATAACAAAGTTCCTATATGGCACTTTAAGAAAATATCAAAGTCCAATCACGACACACGAAAAATAACAAAGTTCCAATGTGTCAATATGACAAAGTTCCAACACGATGCTCGCAGAAAATAACAAAGTCCCAATCACGACACACGAAAAATAACAAAGTTCCAATGTGTCAATATGACAAAGTTCCAACACGATGCTCGCAGAAAATATCAAAGTCCCAATCAGGTACTTCAAGAATATGATAAAGTCCCGACACAACACAGAGAAAATACCGTAGTTCCAATACTTGGATTTCGAAGACTGTCAACTAGAATTTCGACACACACAATACTCCTCCTGTCACCCGTGTCACAGAGACGGCGGAGTGACAGACACCGAATTCGTAGGTCGGGTGGTCCTCCTTTTATACCCGTCCGCGTGGAAGTGTCTAGAACCCGGGTATTATCTACCCTTATAACTCCTATAATACTCGGTGGATTTTCTTGAAATCTTGACAGATTACGTCCTTTGTACTGGTTTTTAAGATGGCAGTGTCGAAATAGCGATAAAGTAGCGCAAAGTGTACTTTTGAGGGTAAGCTGGAACATTACCATATATGGTTGCGTATAGCTGGCTTACGGCGGCCACGTCACTCGCTGGGTACGTCACTGCGTTCGGCGGGCTGCCTACCTTCCACCTGGCGCGAAGTTCAACAATCATACTTCGGACTTCTCTCCTAGCGGCGTTCCAGGTACAATACCAAAAATCTAAAATATTACAAACGTGCAAAATGGTATTTGGAATCTCCTTTAAAAAGAAAGAAACAAACATTTTGTGGAAAACAACTTGGGAGGGTGGGGGTGAAAAAGGAGTTGAATTCCTTTTACGAGGATACACATATCTCAAAACTTGAAGATGTTACAGTCGTGATAATTGGTATTTGGAAGCTCTCTTAAAACAACCGATACTGTTTGTTTTTGGAAAATTCAGCTGAGCGGAGAGTGTGAAAGGAAATGAAAAGAATTGAATTCTTAATAATAATAATAATAATAATAATAATAATAATAATAATAATAATAATAATAATAATAATAATAATAATAATAATAATGTTATTTGCTTTACGTCCCACTAACTAATTTTACGGTCTTCGGAGACGCCGAGGTGCCGGAATTTAGTCCCGCAGGAGTTCTTTTACGTGCCAGTAAATCTACCGACACGAGGCTGTCGTATCTGAGCACCTTCAAATACCACCGGACTGAGCCAGGATCGAACCTGCCAAGTTGGGGTTAGAAGGCCAGCGCCTTAACCGTCTGAGCCACTCAGCCCGGCAAATTGAATTCTTTTTCTGGAGTAACTTATATCTCAAAACTGGAGGTTACCGACGTTGAAATTGGTATGTAGAATCTCCTTTAAAAATAAAGTAACACGCATTCTTGTGGGGGGGGGGACCAACTTAACAGGCGGGGGTGGAGTGAAAAAGGAGTTGAATTCTTTTTATCAGGATACTTATATCAAAAACTAAAATGTTATGGGAATGAACATTTGTATTTGGAATCTTCCTTCAGTGTAAAGAAACACGAGTTCTTTTGTCCTCGTTGTGGGGGGGTGAATAAATTGAAAAAATAGTTGAATTCTTTGTATGAGGATAATTATATCTCAAAAACTAAAGACGTTAAAGACGTGAAATTTGGTATTAGGAACCTTCTTTAAAAATAAAGAGCACGCACGTTTGGGGAGGGGGAATCAACTTAACGGGTAGTAAGTGGGGGTGAAAAAGTGTTGAATTATTTTTATGAGGATACTTATATATCAAAAACTGAAGATGTTACAGACATGAAACACGCGTTTGGTCTTTTCGGAAAATCTACGTAAGGGGTGTGGGGCTTAATATAAGTAAATAAGGAGTCGAAATATATTTATGAGGATACTTTATCATAAAAACTGAAGCTGTTACATACATGAAAGTTGGTATTTTGAATTTCCATTCAAAATAAAGAAACACGTATCTTTTGTTTTCGGAAAGTCCAATTAAGGCGGAGAGGGCAGGAAGGACGTGAATAAGAAGACGAAGAAGAAGAAGAAGAAGTTGAACTATTCTTATGATTTTAGCTCACAAACTGAAGGTGTTAAAGACGTACAGACATGAAAACTGGTATTTATATTCTCCTTTAAAAATTATGAAACACGTATCTTTTGTTTACGGAAAATCCTATTAGGGGGCTGAAAAGATTTGGAAAAGCGGGTGAATTTTTAAAATGAGTACCGGTATATCTACATTATATGTCAAAAAACAAGAAACTTGGTATTTGGAAAGTTGTTTGAATATACAGGCACATGTACCTTTATGTTTTCGGAGAAGGCACTTAACGAGAGATGAAAATAAGCGAAAAATAGTTTAATTATTTTTTATGGGCATACTTATATAGTAGAAACTGAAGATGTTACAGACGTGAAAGTTGGTATTTGGAATCTCCTTTCAAAATAAATAAACACGTATTTTTGTTTTCGGTAAATACACTTAGATAGGGGGGTGGAGGACTCACAAGGGGTTGAATTCCTTTTATGGGGATACTTATATATATCCCCAAAACTGAAGATGTTACTGATGTGGCAATAGGTATTTGGAATCTTCTGTAAAATAATGAAAGCTGTATTTATTTTTCGCCTTGAGAGAAGACTCTTTCTCACATGTACTGTTCTATGTCGCATGGTCGCCTTAGCCCAAAAGGTAATACCACAAACATGGTTTACAAAGAATTTCTGGGGTAAACGAAACCCAATTTTTGAACGAGAGTTCTTATATTTTAGGAATTTTCAGATAAAATCTTAGCACAATGCCGAGGAACGATTACTTTGATCAAATTACGAAAGCGCGCGAGCGAAGCCGCGGGTATTTGCTAGTAAATTAATATAGGAAAAAGAGCTGATTCAGAAAGTGATGGAACCAACTACAGAGAAGAATATTCTGGAGATAAACCGAAGTAATAGATGGTATTAGTGATCACGAAGCTGTTTTTATCGTAGTTAAAAATAAATGTCATTGGAAGGAAGGTCTATTGGACAGTACCTTACGGCGGATAAAGCAGGCAAGAGAGAGTTTAACAAAAGTAGATATGATTGGTGGAAAAAGTAAATAAAAATGTAAACAGACACTGGGATGGGTTTAAAGCAAATGTCGATGAATGTAAAAAAGGGTTTGTACCTTAAATGTGATAAGGAATGGTAAAGACTCGCTTTATTATAACATAGAAATAAAGAGACAAAAAGGAGGCGAAGATTGGAAAGAAATCGAGTTAGAAATGGCTGTGGAAGTTAGGAGAACCTGAACGATCTTACTAGGAAATTGAATCTAGCAAAGAAGTCAGGTAAGGATAACATGATGGCAAGCATAATAAGCAGACATACACCTTTTGGTGAAAAATGGGAGGATATATTTACGAACTTTAAGGCAGAAACTGGTTCCAAGAAGGACATTCCAGGAATCGTTAATGAACAAGGGGATTGTGTATGTGAAGATCTTCATAAGGCAGATCTATTCAGTCATCAGTACCGTTATGTAAAGATTGCTGGTTACAAGGATAATGTCCAGATAGAAGAGGTGACTAATACTAACGAAGTATTAAAATTTACCTATGATAACAATGACATTTACAATAATTACAAAAAGGTACAAAAGTTGAAAACTAGAAAAGCGGCTGGAATTGATTAGATTTATGTGGATATACTAAGGATAATGGGCTGGGATACAGTACCATATCTGAAGTAATTATTTGACTATTGGTTGCATGAAAGAGCTATACCAAATGAATGGAGAGTTGCTATAGTAGCCCCTGTGTATAAAAATAAGGATGATGCACATGGAGCTGAGAATTGCAGGCCAGTCAGTTTGACGTGCATTGCATGTAAGCTTTGGGAAAGCGTTCTTTATGATTATATTAGACATATTTGGGAAATTAATAACTGGTTCGATAGAAGGCACTTCTGGTTCAGGAAAGGTTATTCCACTGAAGCTCATTTGTAGGATTCCAGCAAGATATCGCAGATATCTGGATTCAGGAGGACAAATTGACTGTATCGCGATTGACCTGTCTAAGGCAGTTAACTAAGTGGATCCTGAGAGACGACTGGCAAAAGTGAGTGCAATTAGACTAGACAAAACAGCGACTGATTGGGTTGCTATATTTCTCGAAAATAGATCTCAGAGAATTAGACTAGGCGAAGCTTTATCTGATCCTGTAATAATTAAACTGGATATTCCTCAAAGCAGCATTATTTGACCTTTATGTTTTCCTGTATATATAAATGGTAGGAGTACAGAAATGGAATCAGACATAAGGCTTTTTGCGGATGATGTTATTCTGTATAGAGTATAAGTTACAAAATTGTGTGCAACAGCAAAACGACCTCAATAATGTCGTGAGATGGACAGTAGGCAATGGTACGATGATAAACAGGGTAAAAGTCAGGCTGTGAGTTTCACAAACAGGAAAAGTCCTCACAGTTTTAATTACTGCGTTGATGGGGTGAGAGTTCCTTATGGGGATCACTGTAAGTACATAGGTGCTAATAAAAGGAAATATCTTCATTGGGGTGATGACATAATTGGGACTGGAAATGCAGGATACAGATCTCTGCACATGGTTATGAGGGTATTTAGAGGTTGTAGTGCAGATGTAAATGAGAAAGCATGTAAGTCCCTGGTAAGACCCCCAACGAGACTACATAGGTTCCAGTGTATGGGGCCCTCATAAAGATTACTTGATTGAAGGACTGGAAAAATCCAAAGAAAGTCAGCTTGAATTGTTCTGGGTGATTTCCAACAAAAGAGGTAGTGTTAAAAATGTTTCAAAGTTTGGGCTGGGAAGATTTGGACAAAGGAGACGAGCTGCTCGACTGACAAGTATGTTCAGAACTGTCAGTGGAGAGATGGTATGGAATGACATTAGTAGACAAATAAGTTTGAGTGGTGTCTTTAAAATTCTGAAAGATCACAATATGAAGATAATGTTTGAAATGAAGAGGACAAATTGGGGCAAATATTTGTTTATAGGAAAGGGAGTTATGGATTGGAATAATTTACCAAGGGAGATATTTGATGTATTTCCTATTTGTTTGAAATCATTGAAGGAAAGTCTTGGAAACAACAGATAGGGAATCTTGCACCTGAGTTACTGACTTAAATGCAGATTTTTAATGACTGAAATGTCAAAGCTTATTATCACCCCGTATTGTAGGCATTTTTTCGAGGCAGAAGTACATGGATGTGATTAACGAAAAGTTCCAAACAAAAGATAATAATCAGGTTCAGGATATAGAAAGAGAATGGGTAACATGCAGGGATGCTGTAGTAGAAATAGCAAGGGAAGGACTAGGAATAACTGTTTTTAAAGATGTGAAAATCTAACATCTTGGTGGAACGATGAATGGGGAGCAGCTTGTAAACATAAACGGAAAGCATATCAGAAATGGTTCCAAAGAATGACTGATCCAGATTCGCAATCGGACCTAAAAGAAAGAAATGATTGAAACAAATAATTGTTGAAATCATTAATACAAGGACAGTAAGTTGTCCAGAGAGTCGGGGTACCAGTTGCTACGGAAAGGGAGTGGGCATCTCCGACATATTCTGAGTCATGGGCCTCCTTGTGCTCAGTCGGCTAGGACTATACAATCCACCGGTGGTCCTAGCCCGTTAGAGGGGAGATCCTCACTTGGACTGTGTGTAAGTAGGGTACCATCCTTCTTCGCAGAATTTACCGAGCTCAGAACATTGTACTTTAAGCAAGCCTCGGACCCATGGGAGTAACAGGGATCCACTCCCACTTGACAGGCAAATAACTCCGCGGAAACAACTTGCCGAACTAAATGGAATTCGATGGGAGCTATCAACATTAATGGGGCTTACGGAAGAAAGAAAGTAGAACTGGCTGAGTCAGCGCAGAGTTGGTGGTGATGGTGATTATTGTTTAAGGAGGAGGTACATCTAAGCAACCATCTTCTATAAAACACTAATCATAAAGGAAAAATTCGAAGTGACCCGACACTTCGAAAAATGAAGGTATCGTCCAAAGAGAAGACAAGGGCCACGAAGGGCGTGAAAATGAAAAGCTCAATAGCTCTCGAAAACCTAAAAGCTTCAGGATCGCAAGGGAACGACAGTTGACCTAGGGAGGTCGGATAGGATATATGACAGCGAGGAGCCTGGCACAAGCAAGTGAAAGCAATCCCAGGACTCAGCTAAAGGCACTGTGGCCGCCAGCCCACGCTCCAAAGTTTAGAACACTTGGGACCCCTTTTAGTCGCATCTTAAGACAGCAGGGGATACACAGGGGGAAGTCAGCAAAGAGGATGCATCTGGATGTGCAAGGAATGAATGATATTCGGGTACTGGGAGGTAACGAGGAAGAAATGGAAGATTATAAACTGACTTGATAGGTGATAAAAATGGAAGGGCAGAGTGTGGGGTAGGACTGTTCGTGAGGAATACCATTGCACGCAACATAATTTCTGTTAGGCACGTAAATGAACGAATGACGCAGGTAGATTTGGCAGTTGGAAGAATTACGACGAGAATTGTCTCAGTGTATTCACCACGTGAGGGTGCAGATGAGGATGAGGTTGACTAGTTTTATGAAACAATGCGTAACGTCGTAGTCATGGTCAACAGCAAGGATAGAATAGTACTAATGGGCGACTTTAATGCGAAAGCTGAAAATAGAACTGAAGGATACGGAAGTGTGATTCGTAAATGTGGAAAAGATTTGGAAGCTAATAGGAATGGAAAGGGCTTGCTGGACGTCTGTGCTAGTATGGTTTTAGCAGTTACGAATACATTCTTCAAGCATAAGGCTGTTCACCGCTACACATTGGGAGCGTAGGGGTACCAGATCCATAATAGACTATACCTTAACGGACTTCAAATTCAAGAAATCTGTCAGGATTGTACGGGCTTTCCGTGTTTTTTGAATATACAGACCACTATCTAAGCTGCAGTGAACAAAGTATGTCTAGGTCTAGGAAAGAGAAAGTGAAATCAGCCTGCAAATGAATAAGGGTAGAAAATCTCCAGGAAGAGGAAATTAGACAGAAGTACATGGATATGATTAGAGAGAAGTTCCGAACAGTGGACAGTAAGCAGGTTCAGAATAAAGCAGGAGAATGGGTGTCATACAGGGATGCTGTAGTAGAAACAGAAAAGGAATGCCTAGGAACAACTGTGTGTAAAGATGCGAAAAGCGAACGTTTTGGTGGAATGACGAAATGAGAGCAGCTTGTAAACGTAAAAAGAAGGCTTATCAGAAATGACTCCTAACAATGACTGATGCTGACGTAGATGAAAGAAATAGAGCAAAACAAATAGCTACTAAATCCAAAGAGAAGTCGTGGGAAGATTTTGATAATAACCTTGAAAAGCTAGGTCAGGCAACAGGGAAATCTTTCTGGGCAGCAGTGAAGAACCTTTCGAAGGGACGGGAAAATGAAATGAACACATTTTTGGGTCAGTCTGATGAACTCATAATAGATCCCCGGGAATCACTTGTCAGTTAGAGGGAATATTATGACTGTCTTCTCAACCTAAAAGGAAATCTTCCTGGTGGTGTCGCGAACAACCGAGCTCATGGAGAGGAGAAAAATGATGTTGGTGAAATTACGCTCGAGGAAGTGGAAAGGAAGTTAAATTGACTCTATTTTCATAAAACAGAAAGAATAGATTAAATTAGACCTGAAATAGTGAAGTATAGTGGGCAGGTAGGGATGAAACGTCTTCGTATAGTAGTAAGATTAGCATGGGGTGTTGGTAATGTACTTTTTTTGTAAGTTGCTTTACGTCACACCGACACAGGTAGGTCTTATGTCGACAATGGGACAGGGAAGGACTAGAAGTGGGAAGGAAGCGTCCGTGGCCTTAATTAAGGTACAGCCCCAGCTTTTGCCTGGTGTGAAAATGGGAAACCACGGAAAACCATCTTCAGAGCTGCCGACAGTAGGACTCGAACACACTATCTCCCGAATACTGGATACTGGCCGCACATAAGTGACTTCAGCTATCGAGCTCGGTGGTAATGTACCTTCAGGTTGGACAAAAGCAGCAATTGCATCTATCTATAAGCAAGTGAACACGAAAGATTGCAACAAGCATCGAGGTATCCTATTGATTACTATACCAGGCAAAGTATTCACTGACATCTTGGAAGAGAAGG